>NC_138339.1:17976666-18577500 GCF_046562875.1 Panthera onca
TGTTTTTAAAAAAGGGCTTAACCTTGTTGTATTTATACATAATGGTAGTACCATTACATTCACTGAAACGTATGTCATACTAGAACTGCACAGTAACAATGTGCTAGGAAGTAAACTCATGAGAAGAATAAGATTTTGAAGAAAAGCAAAAAGGGGTTACTTTTCTTTTTGAAACTTGAGTATCATAAAATCATCCAGTTGTACATTTTTATTCAGTCTCCAAGCATCTTCTCAGGGTTTGCCCAACGTTTAACTGAATATTACATAATGTGACATTATTTACTAAAAAAAGTTAAAGAAAAAAATTAAATTAATTTTTATCTGTCAAATATTTTTTGATATTCCCCCACTTCTGTGTGTATGATTACTGATAATCATTCACAGCAGTAGTGAGTTGAAAATCAAAATGCAGACAGACAAGTAGCTAAGTATGCAGACAAGACAGTCAAAATGTGAATCAACGTTAAATCTAATTTTAACCTAATTTATTATTATCGAATTATCAAATTAACTTGCTTTAGGTTTTACATTTGTAGGTAATGGTGAGGTGCTCTAAACAGAGAATTGGGTTTTCACAGAGTAGCATGGTGTGTTATAAAAGCTATTACACTATACTCTCAAAAGGGCCTTTGCCTGAGTTACATGTTAAACACGTTTTTAATATGAAGCTCAAGATAAAGGAATTTAGGCAAAAAGCCTGGCTTAAAAGAGTAATATTTTTAACTTCAACCAGCTTCATTTGTTTACACAGTGGTATATCGTGCCCACGTAGCTATAAAACCCCAGTGGCAATATAGCCGCACAAAAATATCAGAGTATCCTATAATATAAGAGCTTCCTAAATTAAATTGTGATTTTTTTTTTTTTTAATGAAGAAAAACACAAAGCTAGAAATAAATAAGCCCAGCTCTTTAGGTACATTAGATTGATAGATGATGGAAACAAATTAAAAACTGAGTAATAAGGTAGGCTATAGTCAAGCTTTCAGCAGCGATGGCGGGGGTCGGGGGGGTGGCGGGGACAGGTGAAGCAAAGCTGGTTCTCTGTCAAGCTAATTAACCCAACTGAAATAGCTTAGCAGGAATGAAATAAAAAAATAGGTGCTTTATCACATGGACTCAAGCTTATTAGTTCTCATTTGAGGATAAGGGGAGTTCAATCAAAAACAATAAATTTCAAAAAGGTATGTCATATGCCCTTTTAAAATTAAGTAATTAGGGGCGCCTGGGTGGCTCAGTCGGTTGGGCGGCCGACTTCGGCTCAGGTCATGATCTCGCGGTCCGTGAGTCGGAGCCCCTGGTCGGGCTCTGTGCTGACAGCTCAGAGCCTGGAGCCTGTTTCGGATTCTGTGTCGCTCTCTCTCTGACCCTCCCCTGTTCATGCTCTGTCTCTCCCTGTCTCAAAAATAAATAAATAAATAAATAAATAAATAAATAAATAAATAAGTTTAAAAAAATTTAAAAAAATAAATAAAATTAAGTAATTAATACTTTAACAGGATGCCATCATATTGTCTAAAATGCAGGTCTTGGGGTGCCTGGGTGTCTCAGTCTGTTAAGCATCTGACTTCAGCTCAGGTCATGATCTCACAGTTCATGAGTTCAACCCTTGCATCAGGCCTTGCACTGACAGCTCATAGCCTGAGGCCTGCTTCAGATTCTGTGTCTCCCACTCTCTCTGCTCCTCCCCAGCTTGTGCACACATGGTTTCTATCTCTTTCTGTCTCTCTCTCTCAAAAATAAATAAATATGAAAAAAAATAAACAAATAAAAGGCAAGTCTTCTAGGCTATATATATATATATATATATTTCTTACCAATTTACATACATTGCAAAAATCAAACTTGGAGCATCATTGTAAAAATTAGAATACTAGCAATGGCCTTTATTATATTCATATCAAATATTATTTTAAGACAGTTTCCCTATAGAATTTTATTACAATCACATAGTGATATATATATATAGTCCACAAGGGCAAAGATCTTTTCAGCCATTTATTGTGTATAAATTATTTTCGAAAATATGTTCAATTTAGAATTTTACTATTTACACACATGTGGTAGAAAGGAAATGCTCTAGACTATTTTTTAATATTTATTTATTTTTGAGACAGAGAGAGACAGAGCATGAACGGGGGAGGGGCAGAGAGAGAGGGAGACACAGAATCGGAAGCAGGCTCCAGGCTCTGAGCTGTCAGCCCAGAGCACGACGCGGGGCTCGAACCCACGGACCGCGAGATCGTGACCTGAGCTGAAGTCAGACGCTTAACCGACTGAGCCACCCAGGCGCCCTAGACTATTTTTGACAAACAGCATCTTTCCTTACTACCAGATTCAATGACATAGATAGTAATAATTGGAAAGAAAATAATTCAGCAAACATTTCACTTGGGAAAGAAAGGCAGAATTCTCTGAATGAAACAGAATATATTTTATCCCATGACTATATTAAATTTGATTTCTGATGCCCCTGTTTACTTTCTAGATTATCAAGTAACACATATTTTAAAATGAAATTCATCAGAATATTTGCTATTTAAAGGTCTGGTTGGTGTTTGGGATCATATTTTTAGCCCTGTTCTTGTACTCAGAAATCCAGGAGAATTTTCCCTCTATTATCTGGCTCTCTCTTTAAGTTTCGGAAAGCTGCATTATTTTATACCTAGTGTTTGCCGGCAGTAAAACTGAATCTATTCTTGTCTGCTAGTCTTTTGTTACTCAGTAGTGTGTGTTAGTAGTTGCTTGTCTTCTTTTCTTTTCATATTTCTGACCTTTTTTTCTTCTCATATGTTGTCTAGTGTTAGGAGACACAGTGATGCAGAGAATTATAAAAGAAAAAAAAATAAAAGGAAAGAAAAGGAAGGGAAAAAAATAAAACCTACAATGCAGAAGTTGCTTTCCGGTAGCAATAGAATTACAGAGAAAAGAAAAAGTTGAAGTCTGACAGGATTAGCCTGCTGACTTGCTGAGTTTATAAGCCCTGTAAAGAATACCAATGAGAGAAAAAAACAGAAGCTAGAAGACAATGTAATAAATCTTACCCATAGATTTGCTCACCAAGAGTTAGGAAATAAAATCAAGTTCTGGATACCATTAATGGTCAGGATGTCGCAGAAGACAATCAGATTTGCATCTGCTTCTCTTTTCAAAATTAACAGAAACACTGGAGGTGGCGCTCTTTGTGAAATGATTACACGATGTGCAGATCAATGCAGACCTCTTCTCCCCTCTGACATCTGGGACTTACACTAAATGGAAGTGGAACTAGTTACAGATAGACATTTCAAAACTACTGAATCAGTCCACCCAGGGTGAGGACTGGTAACGATTTACTGAGGATTAAAAGACTAGGAATAGATCAAAATCAATACGGGTATCATAACATGGAGACTAAAAATCAGTCCTGAAAACCACACAACAAGGCTAGGTATCAAACAGGTCCTCATTTATTATGAGAGATGGAGTATGTGACCGGATTCAGGAGTGCTAAGACACAGATGGAAATTAAAAGTTGTTACAGTCATCTGAAGCTTCCCATCATTATGGTCTTCCCAATAATGCAGACCTGCTTATAACAATCAGATGCTCTTTCTAGAATCATAAGGTCACATAAATGATTATTAAAATCTGTAAAAATTTGATGAAATACAGAATTCCTTTCTAGAAATAAATCACTTATAATGCACAGACACAAACATTTTCCACATCATTTTGGGGAGTGAATAAACTTACTGAAATCTGCCCTAAGACCCTAATTTAACTACTCCTAAGTCTTACCTGTATGGTCTTACAGTTTTGTATATTTAACAATCATTACTTATAGGAACAAATACATGATCTTACAGAAGCAAAACAACTGGATAGTTCATAAAAGTCCCCACATTATGGGATTGGTTAAAAGTATTATGGTATATACAAACAGTGGGATTTGTTCAACCTTTAAAATTGATACTTTCTTATGTAAGAGTTTAATAGTTTTAATATATAGGTGTTATATGTTACTAACCACAAAGACAAGTTTCAAAATTGTGCATACTATCAGAACTCATTATTATTGTAAGAAAATATAAACATATATGCAAAATGAAAGTCTCGAAAGAGTATTCACCAAAACTTGACAATTATTTTCTGTATTTGATTTATAAATTTGCTGATCTAAATTTTCTAATTTCACTACACTGGATGCGTAGAGATTTTACTTACTGAAGATCGACCTATCTTAGTGACACACATTTAAATTACACCTATTTTGGGGCGCCTGGGTGGCTCAGTTGGTTAAGCATCCAACTTTGGCTCAGGTCATGATCTCACGGTTCATGGGTGCAAGTGCTACATAGAGCTCTGTGCTGACAGCTCAGAGCCTGGAGCTGCTTCAGATTCTGTGTCTCCCTCTATCTCTGCCCCTCCCCACTCGCTCTCTGTCTCCCTCTCAAAAATAAGTAGACATTAAAAAAATTTAAAAAAATAAATTATAGCTATTTCTGAGAAGAAAACACATCACATGTTTTAATTCTGGCATATGGGTAATATGTGGATTGCTTGAATGGAGACAGAAGTAATTTACAAAGAAATACAAATTTGACGGATGGAAAGTTGCAGATCCCGACGCCTTTACCCCATGACCAACCACTAACACAAAGGAGAAACCAATGAGTCAATCCCTCTGGTAAGTGATGAAATTCACCTTCAAGTCTTGAAAAGCACTGAACTTTGATGTGAGTCTGAGATCTGAAAGTGGGGCATGTTCCTATAGTCAGGAATCCAGAGCAGTTGCTCCTAGGTTGTCAAAGGCAAATCTGGATCATTTTACTGTTATTTCCTAGAGAGTAGGTGAGGAAAAAGTGGAAATGGGTTGGACAAAATAAGGCAAGAAATAATTTTTCAGTATACCAGCACCAGAGACCCAGGCAGCTGGGCATCCTCAAAGGACTGAAGAAATCTTTGCTGAGAGGAAATAAACTCTATCCTGGAACCATCTTCCACTCTGCCCCCTCCCTGCCCACTGCTAACACTATCACCACCACCAATAGTGGGAAAAGGAAGTTCTGAATCAGTAGTTTGGGGAACTCGCTATCTGCCACATCTAGATGCTTGAACACTCAGATGGAAGACAGCAGACTATTTCAGAAAGTACATATAAATTAGAAGAGAACTCCTGATAGCAGGACGCATCACCCATTCTCAGTCCTGGTTCTAAGCAAAGCTCTCTGAAGGATATCCAGGACATATTAGATGACTGAGGGTGGAGGCAGAAATACTGAAATTGAGCGGTATCATTTCCTATTTAGTAGCACGGGCTACAGCCAACTCCCATGGCAACACTTTCGGATGAGTTACATTGAGGGAAATATTTTTTTAAGAGACAAAAAGAAATAGATGTTTATAGATGCTTATAAAAGTATTTAAAACCTTTTTTATCTTTCCACTCTACTTCACAGTCCTAAGCAGATACCATCTATGTAATATTTTATGACTTTTAGTTTCACTAGCATTATTTCTCTTGATCTTTATCACCGGGGTAAGGAATATCAGTGTTTTACCAAGGAGGAGTCTAAATCACTGGAAATGACTTGAGGCCATCCAAATTCCAGCAGAGCTGGGACTCACACCATAGACATCTCAGTCCAATCGCCCTTATTCAATGCATGTAGCATGCTGTCTTGCATGACCATATAAACCTATAAAAAGAATGATTTATAGCCAGGTATTCATTTTAGGTATAGATAATTTCATTGTTGTAAATGATTTTAGATATCTGCTCCATTTGGGCATTCTAATTACTTTCATTAGTAAATAAATTTGCATTTTGAAGTAGATTACATGGGCAATATCTTCCACTTTGCAGGTAATTTACAGCCAAGGGGGGATTCTCTCATTCCACAGTAATAATCCTCTTAAATGTGCTTTGGCAACACTGGAAATCAGAATACAGCTTGCCTTTAGTGAACTGAAATTGTCACCTAGGACGAGTCCTGATATTCCAAACTCCTAATAAAAGCAATTAAATGATAATAAACATTGGCTAAGTCATAGGGATTTTTTTTCTATAGAACTTCATATATTAAACTGGAATCCACCCAGCCTTTTGATTGAAAAAGATAAGACCTTTTTTTTTTTTTTACTGTATTTTGTATTTTTTTAATTAAATATATAACAGTATCTTTTTAAATTTTTTTTAAATGTTTATGTATTTTTTTAGAGAGAGACAGAGCATGACCAGGGGAGGTGCAGAGAGAGAGGGAGACACAGAATCAAAGGAGGCTCCAGGCTCCACACTGTCAGCACAGAGCCCGATGTTGGCCTCAAATTCACGAACCATCAGATCCTGACCTGAGCCGAAGTCTGACACTTAACCCACTGAGCCACCCAGGAGCCCCTGTAGCAACATTTTTTTTTAAGTGACTTTTCTACCTAAATCCACACGAGCACTCCACGTCAATGTACATAAAAAGCTGTCCTGAGAAAAAAGATCCTGGTTCCAGATCTTATCCAGATTATCATCCAGTGCCTGACCTTCTATAATTCTGGCATTCTTGGCACCTCACTGGATCCATTAGGATGACATACATGAGCATAGTTTGAATCAGGCAACAAACACAACCCTATACGGATGCAGACATATATACAGGAACAGACATAGGCACTTCATAGTTCAAAAGGAACCGTAATTCTCTGACTACAGAGTAGAAATTGGTGAATATCTTTATATAAAATACAGAAATAACTTTTGGTTTGTTTTGTTAAGCAGTCTATCAGTTTACATATCACACTTACTGAGGATGTCCCATCAAATCAGCAAACCATTCGTCATTCCTTTAATATTAATTTAACCAAATATAAAATAAAGTAACTAAAATGGTCAAACTACTTTTTCAGCATGGTCAAGTGCAAATCATTCCTGCCCAAAGCTTAAGACTGATCATATATAAACAAAAGCCAAATTCAGAGAGGTATTTGTTTTAAGCTTAGTAAAATCAAAGCAAATCATTTTGTGCTATTTATGAAAATTTGGGAGGGGGGAGAATAGTAATATTGCCTAAATAAGAAAGCCTCTAATAATAATCAATAAAACCATGCACATTTTAAAACTTTACATATATGACACTGAAAGTTAGAAAAAGGTAGTCATAGAACATTTAGATGAACACAGGTCTCATTATATCACTTACTTAAATCAACCAAGTTGTCATTTTAAAATGTGTTTATCATTCAGACTATTTATATACTTATATACTTATAGTTTATATACTTATACTTTATATATATGTATATATATGCATATATATACTTGACTATATATATATGTGTGTGTATATATATCATCTATATATCTAGATATATCTATATACATATATAGATATAGACATATATATATAGATAGGTATAGATATAGACATAGATATATATATATCTCCTGAATATCAACTGAATTCACTGTCTTTCAGATTTAGATGGACTTTTCTTGAATCTCCTATGTCAATCCTGTAGTAGTTCAGGTGGGCCTTCACAGTATGTTTACTGGTGCTCAGACTGACCAATTTTCAGGGTCACTCAAATTTCTGAATCACAGCGACTGCTGAGCTCCCTCTTATAGTTGACATATAATATTTGTCTATATTAACCCCATTTATTTAGAGTTTCCAGACAAATACATAAAAACATTCATATTTGATACATAGTAAACTTTACCTATCTGGGGAGACGGATGAAGGTTACACATTAGAAAACCAACAAGTGGGGCGCCTGGGTGGCTTGGTCGGTTGAGCGTCCGACTTCAGCTCAGGTCACGATCTCACGGTCTGTGAATTCCAGCCCCGCGTCGGGCTCTGGGCTGATGGCTCAGAGCCTGGAGCCTGCTTCCAATTCTGTGTCTCCCTCTCTCTCTGCCCCTCCCCCGTTCATGCTCTGTCTCTCTCTGTCTCAAAAATAAATAAACGTTAAAAAAAAAAAAATTAAAAAAAAAAAAGAAAACCAACAAGTCAAAATTGAACATAGGATTTGCTCATGGCTAGATTTCCTTTGACCATTTTATCATTAATCATATTAGTGATATGATTAGTGTATCCTTATTCTTATGATCCAGTCTCCTAATACATCACTCCAATGCTCTTCATATATTCGGCTATCCATCCCTCACTCATGTCCCATCTCCTTCTTTCACTCTCTGGAGCCTAACTTTGTCTGGAGGTCATCTGCCACCATTAAGACGGCTTGCCTAAAACTAAGTCGCATGACTTTTTGTACATCTAGTACCAAATATTAATGCCATCTATTTTTTCCTTCCTATAAGCAGATGGTGTTTATTTATTATAAAGCACTACCTATATTGGGCAACTATAGACACATACCCACCATTAATTAACAATAGTTACTAAATATCTACTATCAAGAGATGATAACATTCAGGAAATGAAAGTAATAAAATTAGTAATAAAAAATAAAACAAAAATATTTATATTTATACTAAGCACTTTACCCATATATTTTTTACATCCTCATAGCAATTTCTAGGAAAGTATTCCCATTATGTGCGTGTGTGTGTATATAATGGGAATATACACACACAATGGGAATATACACACATATGTGTGTACAAATACGAGACTGAGTCTAAAATAATTTACAAATATTGGTATATTGGTTCAGATCAAATTGCAAATTAGTGTCAAACCATGATAAACTCCAAGCATATCTTGGTACACGTCTCATTAACAACACTGTAAAAAACTTCAGTACTATTTAAATGAAGAGATCAAATCTCAGATCTCAAGGACCAAGTGACTCTCTCAGAGATATGAACTGTACACAAAATAACTAGAAACAGTATTCGATATGTGTCAAATCATGGTATAAGAAAAGACTGCTTCTAATGGAAAAAAGAAATACCAATAGCAACTAAAATAATTAAGGAAAACAGCTTCAGGGGCACCTGGGTGGCTTAGTCAGTTAAGAGTCTGACTCCCTCAGGTCATGATCTCATGGTTCATAAGTATGAGCCCTGTGTTGGGCTCTGTGCTAACAGCTCAGAGTCTGGAGGCTGCTTTGGATTCCGTCTCTTTCTGTCTGTGCCCCTCCCTGGATTGCGCTCTGTCTCTGTCTCTGTCTTTCTCTCTGTCTCTCTCTCATTCTCAAAAATAAATAACATTTAAAAAAATTTAAAAACAGCTTCAGGTGAGATAGTTTTAAACTGATTTCTGAACTGTTGGAAGACTTGGGCTGAATGGGCCTTTTCTAAATTAGTATCTATGTATAAAGAGATAGATACATTATTTGTATTTCTTCTACCATTTAAAAGAAGACATGCTGATAATATAGTTATTGCTGATAAGCCAAGAGTGAGAATGGCAGAAACAGACAAAAATAGCAGAATTACAAAAGTGTTTAGGTTGGGTCTTCCCATGAGAGATGAGTGCATTATTTATTCTTGTGGCTACAGCCAATTATTTCTGACTTCTGGTATTTACTTATACTTCTGTTTATATCTAGGTGGGCACTTGACAACTATTTTTAAAGTGACATATTGAAAGAGATTACATAGATCTCGAAGTTGTCTGCTCACACAAATTTCTTATCAAATATAAACTCAATATTTCAAATAGAATGTAGCATAATGCATAAAATTATAAACATCATAATGACTGGAAAAATGAGATTTGATTAATATAAAAATTTCCTCTGCTTAATGAGGGAATGAGAAAGATCACTGTCAATGTTGTCTGTAGTTAAGCCTATTATTCTCTTTTTTGTATTTTATAATTAAAGGCAGGGTGGAGGGGAGAGACAGACTACTGTCATACTAATTCAAGTAAAAAGCTTTAGATTGATCCAAGAAATTGCTCTGTTCCCCACAGGACATATAAGTCAGCAAGTAATTAATAAACATATGTTTATTATTAACAGGTAAACATTGATAAATTTCTCATTCAGGTATAGAACAAATACAAAACTCATATTGGATCTTATGTATGAGACATATTTGGAAGTTAAAATAGAATGGGTGGAAGAGAGAGTTATCACAATGGGCTTTGTCCTAATTTGTTCCTAATTAAAATGCATATTTTCTGGTAAAAAAAATCTAACTATATGGAAATTCAGGAGTACTTTCCTTTGGTATTTTAGTGCACATTTCATTAAATATGGGCTTTGAACACATGATCGATATTATTAGCTATAGCCTTTCCATATTGTTAAAGTGCCTTGACAAATTTAAGCATTTAATAGTTTTCTCTACTGGTACATCAATAGTTTTCTCAAGTTATCTATATACCCTCGATGGGTAGATACTCTTTCTTTTTTTTTTTTTTTAAAGGTTTATTTTATTTCTTTTGAGAGAGAGAGAGAGAGAGCGGGGAGGGACAGAAAGAGAGGGAGAGAGAGAATCCTAAGCAGGCTCCATGCTGTCAGCACAGAGCCAATATGGGGCTCTATCCCATGAACTGTGAGATCATGACCTGAGCTGAAGAATCCAGATATTTAACTGACTGAGCCACCCAGCAGCCCCAATGGGTAGAGTTTCTTAATACTAAAAGCAGAAGGAATGAGCCTGCTTGAGTAAATTTGACAAAGGCTGGTGTTTTCACGTCTATTGTATATATGTTTGTTTGTTTGTTTTTAGGAACAAGATATAAACTTCATTACTTCAATTAAGCCACTATCATTATTGAGTTTTTAAAGCACTTACACAATCTTGATGAATGCAGATTGATAGAAAGAAAACAGACTCTAACCTACAAACAGAATAGACAATATTTTCAGATTATATTAAAATGTCAACAAACTTTTATGAATTCCACAAAACAGAAATTGTGAGCAGATCATGAATTATAAACATACAAAATGAAATAGTAAGTAATAATAAAATGTTTTTAATAAGTGAATTAAATGAAATAAAAAAATACTATTTTTGATTAGTTTTTGGCCAAAGAGGAAATTTAAAACTCTAAATATCAGTGCCAACTATCAGGTCAATGTGTATTAAAAATTCAGGAGACTGAGGGCAAAGCTGTTATGAAGTGCATTTATAGCCTTTAATAAAATATGTATAGGAACTGAAGAAGTTAGAAAATGAGCATACAGACATAAAGAAAGCAAGAGGGATAGAACAACATAAATAAAAGAAGAAAATAATATAATACATTTTTAAAGAAAAAGCTGTAGACTTAAATAATAGATCTAAGAATCAGAGTTTTATGGTAAAACAATTGGAAAGGCAGTAAAATAGACCCCTATACAAGTCTAATCAAGAAAAAAAAAGCATCAATTCATAAAATACAGAAGGGAATATTAAGAAATTATTTAATTTGGAAGAAAATATAAATTACCATAATTAACTCAAAAAGAATTATTACTGACTAGAAACATAGTCAAAATATTCATTGATACATAAAAGTTGTTAAACTATAATCTCTATAGAAATGCAAAGGGAGACATTATAATGTTTGGGTTTTTAAATTTACGAATTCAAAAATATGGGTATATACTTGTTATTGAGATATACAAATATACAGTACATACTCCTCTATTATCAAAGTAAGAAAATTAAACAGCAATTATATATCAAAGGAAGTATCAGTGAAAAATTTTAGAAGTCAATCTGTTAAGCATAACATGACAGAAGACCCATCTGCCATAGTAGCAATCATGAAAATAGTACATGTTTATATCAGTTAGGGTCCAAAAAACAGGTGGAACCATATGATGTCTATAACAGACACACTCAGTTTTGACTTGGGGTCTTTAAAGGTATTTTAAGATCTACCAGACAGGGGCAGCTGGGTGGCTCAGATGGTTGAGCATCCAAGTCTTGATTTCAGCTCAGGTCATGATCCCAGGGTCATGGGATCCAGTCTGGCATCAGGTTCCCTGCTGACCATGAAGCCTGATTAAGATTCACTCTCTCTCTATCCCTCTGCCCTCTCACAGCTCTCACACACACAGACACATGCATGCATGTGCTATCCCTCTCTGTCCCTAAAAAAAAAAAAATAATAAATAAACAAACAAACAATCTACCAAGCAGATGTAAGTACAAAAGAAAGAAGGATCAAGTTTATTAGGATATTAGAATGAGTCAGATTTTAATTTAAGGTTTTAAGTACAAACAGCACATATAGGGTAACTTTTTACTAAGAAAACATTCAGGGATGCCTGGGTGGCTCAGTCAGTTAAGCAGCCAACTCTCGATTTTGGCTCTGGTCATTATCTCACGGTTCGGTTAGTGGGATGGAGCCCTGTTTCAGGCTCTGTACTGACAGTGCAGAGCAGGCATGATATTCTCTCCTTTCCCTCTCTCTGCCCCTCCCCAACTTGTGCACGTGCGCGCACGTGTGTGTATGTGTGTGTGTGCACGCGCGTGCGCGTGTGTGCGCGCGCTCTTTCACAAAATAAATAAACTTAAAAAAAAGAAGAAATTACACATGCTTTGCTCTGAGTACTATTCTGTTTAAAACTAAACACGCAGTACTATCACACCACTGCCCTCCTGAATACCCATTACTCATTTAGCCCATCCCCCACCCACCTCCCCTCCATCAATCCTCAGTTTGTTCTCTATAGTTAAGAGTCACTTATGGTTTCCCTCCCTCCCTTTTTTCCCCCTTTCCCTATGTTCATCTGATTTGCTTCTTAAATTACAGACATGAGTGAAATCATATACTATTTGTATTTCTCCAACTGACTTCTTGCACTTAGAATAATACACTATAGCTCCATTCACATCATTGCAAATGGCAAGACTTCATTCTTTTTCATGGCTGAATAATATTCCTTGTATATTTGTTAAGATATTTGTCATATTTGTTGTATATACAACATCTTCTTTAACCATTCATTAGTTGATGCACATTTGGGCTTTTTGAATAATTTGGCTATTATTGATAGTGCTGCTATAAACATAGGGGTGTATGTGTCCTTTAAATCAGTATTTTTGTGTCATTTGGGTTAATACTTAGTAGTTCAAGTGCTGGCTCTTAAGGTAGTTCTATGTTTAACTTTGTGAGAAACCTCCATACTGTTTTCCAGAGTGGCTACAACAGCTTTCAATCCCATAAACAGCGTATGAGGGCTCCCCTTTTCCCACATCCTCGCCAACATCTGTTGTTTCCTGTGTCATTAATTTTAGCCATTCTGATAGGTGTGAGGTGGTATCTTAGTGTAGTTTTGACTTGTGTTTCCTTGATTATGAGTGATGTTGAGGAGTGATGTTGAGGATCTTTTCATGTGTCTGTTAGCCATCTGGATGTCTTTGGAGAAGTGTCTATTCATGTCTTCTGCCCATTTCTTAACTGCATTATTTGCTTTCTTGGGTGTTGAGTTCTATAAAGAACTTCTATAAGTTCTTTATAGATTTTGGATACTAATCCTTTATTAAATATATCATTTGCAAGTATCTTCTCTCATTCCATAGGTTGCCTTTTAGTTTATTATTTCCTTCACTTCTTGATGAAGTCCCAATAGTTCATTTTTTTTCTAAGCTTGTTTATTTATTTTGAGAGAGAGTGAGCAAGAGGGTCAGAGAGACAGGTAGAGAGAGAGAAACCTAAGTAGGCTCTGTGCTGTCAGCACAGAGCCCAAGGCAGGGCTTGAACCACGAACCAGGAGGTCATGACCTGAGCCCAAATCAAGAGTCAGATGCCTAATTGATTTAGCCACCTAGGCACCCCTCCATTAGTTCACTTTTGCTTTTGTTTCCCTTTCCTCCAGAGACATGTCCAGAAAAAGTTGTGGCTGATATCAAAGAGGTTGCTGCCTGTGTTATCCTCTAGGATTTTCATGGCTTCCTGCCCCATATTTAGGTTTTTCATCCATTTTGAATTTATTTTTGTGTATGATGTAAGAAAGTGGTCCTTTTTCATTCTTCTAAATGTTGCTCTCCAGCTTTCCCAACACCATTTGCTGAAGAGACTGTCTTTTCCATTGGAAATTCTTTCCTGCTTTGTGGAAGATTAGTTGAACATATTGTTCTGGGATTCCTATTCTGTTCCATTGATCTATGTGTCTATTTTTGTGCCAGTACCATACTGTCTTCATTATTACAGTTTTGTAATATAGCTTGAGGTCCGTAATTGTGATGCTTCCAGTTTTACTTTTCTTTTTTCAGGAGTCCTTTGGCTATTCAAGGTCTTTTGTGGTTCGATACAAATTTCAGGATTGTTTGTTCTAGCTGTGTGAAAATGCTGGTGTTATTTTTTTAGGGATTCCATTAAATGTGTAGATTGTTTGGGGTAGACATTTTAACAATATCTTTCTTCCAATCCATGAGCATTGAATGCTTTTCCATTTCTTTGTGTCGTCTTCAGTTTTTTATAAGTGTTCCATAGTTTTTAGAGTAGATACCTTTCTCATCGTCGGCTCAGTTTATTCCTAGGTATCTTATGGTTTTTGTTGCAATTGTAAATTGGATCAATTCCTTAATTTCTTTTTCTGCTGCTTAACCATTGGTGTATAGAAAGGCAACAGATTTGTGTACATTGATTTTGTATCCCATGATGCTGCTGAATTCTTGTATCAGTTCTAGCAATTTTGTGGTGAACTCTTTTGGGCTTTCAAAATAGAGTGTCATGTCATCTGTGAATAGTGAAAGTCTGAATTCTTCCTTGCTTATTTAGATGCCTCTTATATCTATTTGTTGTGTGATTGCTGAAAATAGGACTCCCTGTGTTATGGTAAATAACAATAGTGAGAGTGTCTTGTTCCTGACCATAGAGGAAAAGTTCTCAGTTTTTCCCCATTGAGGATGGTATTAGCTGTGGATCTTTAACATATGGCCTTTATGATATTGAGGTATGTGCTCCATCTATAACTACTTTGTTGAGAGTTTTTATCAAAAATGGATGCCGTATTTTGTCAAATGCTTTTTTCTGCATCTATTGACAGGATCACATGGTTCTTATCCTTTTTTTTATTAATGTGGTGTATCATGTTGATTGATTTGCAAATACTGAACCACCCCTGAAGCCCAGGAATGACTCCTACTTGATAACGGTGAATAATTCTTTTAATGTACTATTGGACTTGATTTGCTAGTACCTTGTTGAGAATTTTTACATCCATGTTCATCAGGGATATTGCCCTGTAGTTCTCCTTTTTACCAGAGTCTTTGGTTTTGGAATCAAGGTAATGCTGGCATTGTAATATGCATTTTGAAGTTTTCCTTCCATGTCTATTTTTGGAACAGTTTGAAAAGAATAGGTATTAACTCTTCTTTAAATGGTTGGTAGAATTCCCCTTGGACTAGGCAAACATAAGGCCCTCCTACTACTCTGCCATCTTAACTCTGCCTCCAGGTCTATTCTATGTTTAATACTTCACTTACTATCTGGAGTGTCATAAATCTGGGTAATTTGGCAACATAATATACACAAATGCGTCAAAACAAAGATTAATAAAAATACCCTATTTTTTTCTCAAATAAAATACCATGTGGTCTGCCAACTATTGTACAGAATTAGTGAATTGAGCAGAGACTGAAAAGAGAAACACGTGTTAACACAGAAAGTTCATTTACGACTTAAGTAAATATGTCATTTGTGCCACCCATGGTAATAGCAGGACTGATTAAGCAAGATCATAATATGCTGCTTTCCTATGCCAGTAAACACATTAATGGTAGTCCGTATAAATTGAATCGCTGAGTTCTATTTATATTGATGATGGTTCGCAAAGTTCCAAATTGACAAAGTAGCTATTTAATGTAGAGGATAAACATATTATTTAAAACAATATTTCTGTGCATTTACGTGTGTACTTAGAAGACATTTAAATACATTTTTAAAAATTTTAATACACACATAGATGAAACACTGAGTTAAATATATAGGTGTTTATTGTTATTATTTATTATAATTTTTTAAAAATTTTACATCCAAGTTAGTCAACATATAGTGTAATAATAATTTCAGAAATAGAATTTAGTGATTCTTCACTTACATATAACACCCAGTGCTCATCCTGACAAGGGCCCTCCTTAGTACCCATCACCCATCTAGCCCATCCACCCACCCACCTCCCCTCCAGCAACCCTCAGTTTGTTCTCTGTATTTAAGATCTCTTATGATTTGTCTCCCTCTCTGTTCTTGTTTTATTTTTGCTTCTCTTCCCTGATGTTCATCTGTTTTGTAATATATATGTATTTTCAAATGAAAAAAATTAGAGACTCTGAAGAGAAAATTGATAACTAAGGTTAAGTAATTAAAATGTAACAGTTAACTGAGTCTGTAAATGAATAATGGAAATATCCTTACAAATTTCTTAAATTTATCAATATGCAAAGTTAATGGAGAAATGCAGATGGCCTTTATCAGCATATGTTTTTCCAGGTGTATTTACATTTTTATTAAATATTTTGATCTTTAAATGGCAGTTAATTCATTTGAGAAACACTTATCTTAGAGAATGAAAACAACCATTTAATTATATGCCAACTGGGCCTGTTCTATAGGCAAGGTATGAAAAATATATGTGTGATGTAGATTAAAAGGCATGAAAAAGATATTTCTTTTCTTCTAAAAAACCTTTCTCATAGTTGCTCTCTACTGACTAAAATTATCTCTAAAAATGTAAAACATTGAGATTTAATAAGTTCCTCATTTCGCTTTTCTTGCTTTTTTTCTTTCCCCCCAAAGATAAGATGTCCTTGGGAAGCTGAAGAATATAACAGCAGAAAACCTTCATCGCTTTCTTGCTCAGCTCGAACTGCTGTGACAAAATACCATATTCTCCATGGCTTAAGCAACAGACATTTATTTCTGAGTTATGGAGGTAAGAAGTCTAAAATCCAGGTGCAAGCAGATCCAATGCCTAGGGAAGGGCCTGTTCCTGGCTTGCAGTCAGAAAACTTCTCCCTATACCTTTACAAGACATAGAGAGATCTGGTCTCTTCCTCTTCTTCTAAGGTCAGTAATCTCATTAGGAGGGCCCCACTCTCATGATCTCATCTAAACTCAATACATCCCAAAAGCTTTACCTTGAAATACCATCACTTGGGGGTTTAATGCTTCAACCTATGAATCTGGGGAGCCACAAACATTCAGCCTGTAAGCATTGCATTTATATGCCTACATACACATCTGTTGTTTAAATAATCCTTCAAAGAAACAAGACCAGATCTAAAACTTTAAACAAATGCATCTTTTGGGAACCAAAAATATGATGCTGATTTAGATAAAATATATTGAGTAGAATTGGAGACAATACTTGCAACATCTTTAATCAAACCAAGTAAATACTGATAATCTATTATTAGATAGTAAGAGAGCATATTAGACAAAGGAAAATAAATATGCCTTCGTAGGCTCCTCATATTCTACCATGATATTTATTTTCTCAGATGGTTTTCAAAAGTAGTGCCTTTATCCTGTGGCTATATAAAGACACTGTCCTCATGCTCATGGTCTGTGGTGAGCAATAAAACAGGTGTTGAAACTGATACCAAGAAATGTATTTGTTGTTTCTAATTTAATGCAGTCAAGGTTTAAAGGCTAAGAGTATTTTACTTTGGGCCAAAAAGGTATTGCACGACCCAGAAGAAATGAAATTATATAGTTTTGTTTTGTTTTCAGAATTTCCCATTATGTGTTAAAAAGGATGGGGAAGGAGGGATAAAGAGAAGAGGAAGAAGGGAAGCCCATGCACCCTAAAACAGGAGTGAAGGAAAGAAAAAAAAAAAAAAACAACTGTTTTAATAAACTGTAGTTAAGGGGTTAAAATAGTAACTCAAAAGATTTCTAGGTGAATCATACATAAAACAAGGAGATCCGATTTACAACTTAATTTTGTGTATCTCCTGGGAAATCACTTACCTAGTTCATGATAGATTTGTGATAAACCACTGGCAGTTGGGATTACACATGGGAGTTATCCTATGTGGCAATATATAGCAGGAGATTGGGAGACTTACGTTAGTAGAAAAGGTTACAGGTGAGAAAGTAAGTGTAGAAAAATGGGAGGATCTAACCAGGACACAACTGTAGCATAACCATCAAAAGGGCAGAAATGTGACTTAGCCATTTTGGTACCTAGAAGAGTGCTAGTCACATAGTCACTACTCAGGAACTAAGCGAATGAATGGATGGTTCCAGAGAATTTTATAAAAAGAGTATTTCATTAATGTTGCCATATCATCTCCCATCTCTAGGTAATACTTTTATGAACTTGGTCTGTGAATTTGGTGAATCGCTTTTGTGAACGTGACAATGAGGCAGAATTTGAACAAGTATATCTTCATCAAATGGAGTGCTTACAATAGATGAGATTTGGTCAATAGCAAAATTCAAGTATTTCAAACTTTTGTCTACACTGACATTAATGCAAACACTCACCAAGAAGAGAAAGCAACAACAGAAAGGAAAAAAAAAAACCCTTATTTCCTAAATACAAACATATTAAGCAACATTTCAAACTAAAATGTGAACTACCAGTGGAACTGACTCCCTTTCTTCAATGTGAATTAATTTACTCAACTTTGAAACTCAAATATTTGCATGTATAATACGACAGCTGGGTGTTTCACTGTTTATTTATTAATATGTGTATTCCTCCCTCCAGTAACAGATATGACCAATAAGTACGTTTCTAGGAGTACAAGCATAAACAATTTTGAAGGCGGGGATCGTATTTTTCCTTATCAATGGAAAATAAATGGGAAAAAAAAAGTGAACCTCAGGATCTAATTTCTTCAAATATCTCCTGAAATTGGGTCTAGCTGATAAATGCTACCATTCTAGTAAAATCCTATTATTTCTAGTTTTTCAATGGTACATTTGGTTTGTAATATTTAGAAAGTAATTTTTTCACTGAGAGACATTTATTCGATGCTATTATTAAATGACTACTACATGCCCAGCTCCTGGGTTACACAAGATGAATCAGATATCTATGTCATTTTCAAACAGTTCAAATGCCTTAAGGAGATAAATAATAAATGTAAATAAGCATATGATAAGTAGATGCTAATAAATGTCACAACAGGAGAAAAAGGAAGAAAACTTCTATAGATGCATAAAGTTAACTGTCCAGATTAATTAAAACTCCATGGAGAAAAGCTCTCTTCTTGAAGAAATCCAGCATAACTTTGATTTCAAAATTGACTGATCTACAAAACTTCAGCAACTCCCTTGTAACTATTATTTTTAACCACCTCAAGGAAAATGCTTCACCATCATCATTCTGTCAGTTAACTTCAGTATCTAAGAGCCAAGTGGAAAATAAAGAAATAAACCAAATAATAGTCTAAACTATTGTACTGATTAGCAGAAAAAGAAAAAGGGCAGGGGATGGGGCATGAACACTTGACTCTTTGTTCAACAAGCATCCAGCAGTTATATTTAATTGAAGCAGCCTGAAATAATATTCAATGCATCCATCCAGAAAAATATTTCCAAATGAATTACTTCTAGAAAATAATTTAGAGGGGACTATTAAGCTCTTTTGTTTGCCTATTTGCATACTTGTTTCATTTTGCTTTTAATCTTTTCACACAGTGAAACCTTATTTTGTCCTTCTAACACCTTGTCCTCCTTTCTGCCTACTGTTGCCTCAGGTACCTAGTGATCTCACTGACCTAATTATGTCTATGTCCTTCCTTTGGGCAGTCAGAAGAAAGTGCTGGAGAGCTGAGGTGCCAGTGGAAAAGGAGGCTCACTATCAGGCAGACAAGCAGGAAAGCAGGGATATCTGATAAGTTTGCTGTCTTAGGTATTACCCATTCCCTCACTGTATTCCATATTCCCACAAATACTTAATAAAACACACATTAGGTGGTGACAGCTTCAGAATGAGATTTGTATCACTTGAATTTAAACCTATGGTAAATCTAACCTCAAAGCAGATACTTTGTGACAACAGAGAACATCCAGGGACCCTCAGTCATATTTTGTGTTACACGGTTTTCCATAATTCGGGTACAGAGGTTATCACATCTTCCTACCTCTGTTTGGGTTATTTATGTATTTATGTTTCATATTTTATTTTTTTTAAATGTTTATTTATTTTAAGAGAAATAGAGGGAGAGAGAGAGAGTATGTGTGTGGGGGTAGGGGCAGAGAGAACGAGAGGGAGAGAGAGAATCTCAAGCAGTCTCCCCACTGTCAGCGCAGAGCCTGACTGGGGGGCTTGAATTCACAAACCGTGAGATCATGACCTGAGCCAAAATCCAGGTGCCTCTATGTCTCTATGCCTCTATGCCTCTATGCCTCTATGCACTCTATCCAGGTGCCTCCAAAATTCAGGTGCCTCTATGTTTCATATTTTAATGTTTATATCAGGCAAACACAGGAATCCATTCCTCTCTGCAAATAGAGATTATACTATGGCATTTTTGCTATTCTTGGATTCACCTATATTTTTTCACATACTTGAAGGTTTATAAATGCTTATAAAATTTATGCTACGATTTTGCTTCTTGGATTCAACAAATGTAAAATGTGTTCAATATTGTGGGTTCCTTCTGGATTTCTAACCACAACTGTTTTCATACATTGTATCATAAAAACAAACATTTCTAGAAATAATGCAGATTAATACATTATTTTCCCTATAAATACATGAGTTATATATGCATATTGAGATCAGCCTTTTCTTTATGAATTATCACCAGAAATATGAAATTAATCAAAATCAAATATTTATATTGATATTACATGAAAAAAGTGAAACATAAGTCCTTCGGCCTCCTATTTCTACAGAAACATAGAGCCAAATATAAAAGATTTGTGAAATTAAAGACAAATATATATTCATTATTAGTCAGTAGTAATTACATAAACATTTGAACTTTACTGTATGTATTTAAATTTTTTATTTTTGTCAAATATTTATATCATTTACAGAACATAAGTTTTAAAATAGTTCCTGAGATATTTTTATTTCTTCTTTTTTTTTTTCTGTATTCAGGTATGAAACCTGTGTTAAATGTCTAAGGGCAAGAATTGTCTTCTGGTACATATGCTAAAGCTAATAAGAAAACATTTTGGCTTAAATTTCTTTTAGGAAATAATATGATGTTATTTTCTAATATGTAAAGCACATTTGATGAAAACTGTAATAACTCTAAAGAAAAATTAGTATTTCTTTAAATACACTTAGGATCTATTTTTTCCCTAAAAAATTACCAAAAAAGCATCATCATATTTAATATCCTATATGATTCATTAAAAAAAAAGTAAACAAAGAAATCAACACATGCCTTTAAGATTTCTGATTATAAGGAAGCAGCTTTATTTAACTTTTTTTTAATAATTTATTGTCAAATTGGCTTCCATACTTTAGCCTCTGCTACAAAAGTGTAATCATCAAGACAGTATGGTATTGGCACAAAAACAGACACATAGACCAATGGAATAGAACAGAGAACCCAGAATTGGACCCACAAATGTATGGCCAACTAATCTTTGATAGAGCAGGGAAGAGTATCCAATGGAAAAAAAAAAGATAGTCTCTTTAACAAATGGTGCTGGGAAAACTGGACAGCCACGTGCAGAAAATCAAATTAGACCACTTTCTTAAACCATATACAAAAACTGACTCAAAATGGATGAAATACCTGAATGTGAGACTGGAAACCGTCAAAACCCTAGAGGAGAAAATAGGCAACAACCTCACTTAACTTCTTAAATGTCCTTTAAAGTTAATGTAGTCAATTCTGCTACACAAAATGAGAGTATCATTACCTTTGAAGGATTGAAGAGATGCCATCATCTTACTATAAACTCAGATCACTAAGGGTATCCTTTTAAGATCTTCAAACACAAAATCTTCAACAGTCAAGTTCCTGAATTTGATGACTGAAACTTAAATTTGTCCTCTGTGTTAATTTCAAACACTTAAAATCATTCATAGCTACTGTCTGAATATGTGAACTGCCTGTCTTAGAAGGTGAAACAATGAATAAATAAACTGTTACTATTAATGAGTCACTAACTACTATTAACCAAAATTTGTATTCAATCACAGTGTTCCTTAAAATACTGTGTCAGTTTAGACACCTTCAGGCATAATGACAAAAAAATACCAAATCAAATGACTGAAGCAACATGAATTATTACTGTACTTAAAACATTTCCTCAGGAACATTGTTCCAATGATTCCATCATTTCATCAGAAGCCTATTTACTATCTACTCTGTCCACCTCAATGTTTTGTCTATGTCTACCATCATGGACCAAAATGCTATCAGAAAAGAAAAGAAAAGAAAAGAAAAGAAAAGAAAAGAAAAGAAAAAGAAAAAGAAAAAGAAAAAAAAAGAAAAGAAAAGAAAAGAAAAGAAAAAGAAAAATATTAAGAGCTGAAAAAAGGAAGTACTCCTGTCTTATGTCCATTTTCAAGAGAAATAAATTATTTTTAAACTCCCCTCCACCCAAAAGGCCTCACTATTTTTTTCCCTTAATTTATGAGAAGTGCATTTCACTGCATCACATGCCATTCTTCAGCCAATCACCATCAGGAAAAAGTGGATCACCATAATTTGTTTGGGTTATTTAACCTTCCCTTGGGTCACATTGACCTTTTGATGATGGTGAGCAAACAAGAAAAGGGTGCAGTTGAGTGATGTTTAACCAAGTAGACAAACAACAGAATCTGTCATGTAAATAAATTTGTGAATCATTTGTTTGGAGGGGGGAATACATTTTTCAAATCATTTATGTATTCCTTGGTCAGGATTTATAATATGTGGATTCCTTTTAGAAAAATCAATATTTTATGGAATCCTCATTTTCCTCAAATTCTTTGGATAACAACTTAAGTATTTTCTTACTAGAAAAGTACTTAATATTCAAAAATTAGAAAAAAAAAAACATCTTTCCATATTTTATGTGCCTAGATTTGTACTAGTGAAGATTATAGACTCATTGGAGAGATAAAATATGATGAGGTTCAATAGGAAACTTTGGTGTACTTGAGGAAACATTAAAAACTGAAAGCAACTATAAATCAACAGGTATGTATACAAGAAGGACTTGACCAAGAACTAGAAAATCTGACCTGTTCTGCCATCCATAACAAAAAAAAAAAAAAAAAAAAAAAACAACAACAAAAAAACATCTAAAAGAAAAACAATTGGAAAAGTTCTACAAGAAGACTGAACAATTAACAAGGCCTTCAAGATTAATGAAGAGATGTCCCATGCTAACACACACACACACACACACACAAATTAGACTTCTATTTGGAAAATATAATAAATAATGGGAGAGAAATTAAAAAAGAGGATAGTAGGAAGTAAAAATCTAATTGGCAGATAATTTAAGGTAAAGCATAATAACATGGGTCAGGGTACTATTAGGAAAACGTCTTTGCTGGTTGAAATAATCTCTAAGAGTTTTGTTTTTACTTGCTAAAGAATTTAATAAGTGTGGTTGATTGTAGGTGGTAATTTAAGAATGTAACTGAAATATTCAATAAACCCAGAGAAATGCCACAAAAATAGCTGTGATATAAAGTAAAAAAATCTTAAATAAATGTACAAGCACACTTTATATGTTTGTATATATAAATATTAAAAGCTAAATCAAAGCAAAATTATTTTAATTTTAACAGTGTTTTCGTAAATAATATAATTTAAACCACCATAATTGAAATTAACAAAGAGTTCTATTTCTAAATTGAAAAATAAATTGATTTTACTTTTTTATCAGTAATGTAAAAAAACCTGAGATGCTTCTTTCAAACAAGAAATGGAGTTTGCTATAGGTCTTCCATGTGTTCTCATCTGCTTATTTTTTTTAATAACAAATTTGTCTTAAATACAGCTACCTTGACCAGGGCTTGAACTAGAACTCTTATCAATATGGTAGTTAATCTATATGAACATTAATCTTTTTATAAGCATCTCTCTGCTCTACTCATTAGGTAAGTTAACTGGTTTTTAAAAGAAATTATACGTGTTTCAGATATATACAATAGCATGTGCCAAATAGCTATTGCAAGAGGAATCCAGGTACCCTCAAGGAACTGAGAAAAAGAAGGTTTGGGCTAGAACAAGGAAAATGGTAAAAGAGTACAAAAAAATGAGTTGAGGATATAAAAATGAGTCAGTCATACAAGGACTTTGTGGGGGATGCTAGGCTTCTGTCTTTTATATTTAGATACTTGCAAAACCTTTGGTAGATTTTAAGCTGGGGCAAGATATGGTATTTGTCATCCTAACAAAGAGTCAGGATTGAATTTAAGAAATGAATTATAGGACAAATTTGGAATTAGTTAAGAAAAGGGGCTATTACAAGTAACTAGTTCAGGGATGATGCTGGCTTAGGTCAGGTTGGCTGGAATGCTAATGGAGGGGGAAAAAATATATATATATGTGTGTATATATATATATATATATATATACACACATATATATATACACACACACTGAATAATTCATATATATACATATATATGTGTGTGTATGTCTGTGTGTGTGTATATATATGTGTGTGTGTATGTCTGTGTGTGTGTATATATATATGTGTGTGTATGTCTGTGTGTGTGTGTGTGTGTGTGTGTGTGTGTGTGTGTGTATATATATATATATATATATATATATATATATCAGTTAAGATGCACTAGGTTGCTGTTAAATAGAAATTCATATTTGAATTGGCTTAGTCATTAAATATAATGCACTGGCCTATAACTTACCACTAGAGCTATCATGAAACTTTACCAAAGACGATAAGCCGACCTCAGGGTACAACTTCCAAAACTTTTCCTACCAGTTTCCTTAATGCTGTGTCCTAAGTGAGTATACAGCATGTTTCTAGAGTGAATGTGTGGTTTCAGTTCACGCAGCAACTCAATAAATATCAAGGAAACACTAATACCCTTTGACTTTTTTTCAGGGGTAGGTAGAGTTTACAAAACTATGGCAGATGTAGTATCTCAATGAGGTTACCAATAACACAGTTTTATTATGTTTACTGGTATGAACAATGCTAGCTTTAGTCTAAAATGAGTTTTCTGGGGAGAATAAGATGGTTTTCAGGGCAGTGAAGGCCAAATGCTCCTACAATTCCCATCTTGCTTGAGAGAGAGCAGGGACAATCAGAGAAAGCTGTGACAAGCCTGACTCTCAGTGAACCAATAGAGTTAAATGTTTTGCAACTGCCTGGGAAAGGTCTGTGATTTCCCTGCTTTCCCTCTGCATCTTCATTGCAATACAGTCTGTTCCTTTCAACACCTCATTTCCTGTGACAAATTTCCAGTGTGATGCTTTCCATTTTCAATAGTACTTAATGAAGTCATACTTCACTTCTCATTTGACTGGTGACATTTGTGCCATATCTCCTCAAACCATAAGGGAGGAGGGGTGAATGGCACCCTAAATTCTTGGCACTAAGAGCTCACATGGGCTCCACTTATTTTAGTGAGCATGATAATACCAAAGGTGATCTGTTGCATCTGGAAATCTGCACTATGTCACACTGATAATCTGCAAAATGTTGCTGGAAGTTTTGTGAAGATTAATTCGTAAAGCTAACATTATTTCACTCACTAATGGAGAAAACACTTTTTGAGTGTATATTTATTAAGGTATAGACAATTTTATTTTATAATTAATAACACGTGTTCTGCCCACTACTTTTTTGTGCAAAAACATGTTTTACCTTTACATTTTAGCTCCTTGAGTTTTGATCCTGCACATTATCATCCCAAAATGGAGTTGCTGCAACGTGTGCATGTAAAACCACTGGGTGTACGGACAGAATCAGTTGCTATTCAGAAGCTATTGAAATTCAAGACAAAATGCATAAGGTACTGGAAGGGAATCAGGTGAAGGACTTTTTGCTCATTCTGAAAATTCATACTTTTCCTCTGATAAATATAGATCACATATATTACTACAGCTTGCCCCAAAACTATTTCATTGCAAATATTTATGCAGTATTTTTTGGTTTGGTTAATGATGAATGTCTTGGAATGCTACCATTAACTGAACAAGCAGTATCATAACTCAACTACAGTAGACATATATAGCAAAAGTAGTTTTGATAAGTAAAATCATATAGTTTATAGAGTTGGAGAAAAATAAACTTTTAGTTCAGATAGATATAAATAAAGAACTTTAAACTAGCATTTAAATCACCTAAAATGATGACTAATATAATTTCCAAAAACAAAGGGAGGATTATAAGTACTTACACTCCAAGAACTTTTCTCATATACATTTTGCCTAATTCCACTGAGTAGGATCTCCTCATACGAGTCAATAACATTTCTTATTTCTTAAATTTAAGAATAACATCAATGGCAATAAAATTTTGCATTACATTATACTTTTAGAGAATTTTACACTTGATCTATATTCACCTGGTGTAGAATTACTACTTAGAGTTACCAAAATTCTCTTTAGAAATGATATTTATTTTTCTAGCTCACAAAGTGCAATGCTATATATATGCCTATATTTATTGCTTGATGAGTAACTTTAACTTGAAATACTTGTAAAACTAGTCTAATATGATAGAATGAATGCTGATTGCTTTTATCTTATAAATTCATCTATTATTTTATAGATTTCCCTGGCGTTTGGTATCATATTGAAACTAAAAAAAGAAAAAGAAACACTTAGCATTTTAAAATAAATACCATAGACAGTCTGAGAAACACAGATAGTTGTCCAGAAGCTGGGAAAAGTAAGTCATGGAGGGTTATAGAATTGTAGTAAGAAACTCAGTGTGGTACTAGGAAAGCATTAAAAAATATATATTTTGCTGCCTTTAAGAAACTGCCAAATTATGGCAAAATACGACTTTTAAAAAGAGATCACATTCTAAGATAACGTGTTTTGGGGTAAAATTAATGTTCAGTGACTGTGTATTGGGAAGGGAGGAGGGAGGAGAGATATGGTCAGTAGATATGAAACTAGCATACTAGCTACTTCTAGATAGTAAGACAAAGAATGTTTCCAAAATGTCCATATCTCAAGCATTCGAGTTACTCTGGATACCCACTGGACGAGACACATACTGATATACAGATGGTTGACATGATTAAATGACATGTTTGCCTGGGAAATAAAAATAGTGGCACCTGTGAAATAATGGAATTTTACTGAAATCAATGTGAACAGATCTGTGCTTGAAAGTATATCTTCCATTTATCTGCTGTGCAACTCTAAGTCTCTGGTCCTCATTTATTTCCTTAATAATGTATTGGGAATAATAATACACCTTTCTAGGGATGGTTGTGAGGCTCTAGTAGCAGAATGTGTTTGATACGTGTACTAAATTGTGAAGCGCCCCCCCCCAAACTTTAGAAATGTTAACATTTTTAATACTAGTGCAATATTACAATGTATTGGAGATATAGAGCTGGACAAAGGGAAAGAAGAATAAACTCATAGAAAAGCTGAGGCATAAAGGAAGTTTTGAGTCAACAGACTTAGAAGGTGGCTAAATCATTATTCTTTAAGCAGCATTAACATAAACTGATTAATCCCCACTGAGGATTTCTTAGCATATGCCATACTAATTATTTCTTCAGAAAGCCTTCACCTACCAAATTTATTTGTCCATTCTAAATTATTTATTCTCAAAGGCTCTTTTACTATATCTCTCTCTCGAAGAATAGAATCAACTCAAAATGCCGTTCCTGAAATAACGTATTTGTAATGTAAATGGTGTAATGTAATAAAATGTTTTCAACACTGACTTGTCACAGTATTCTGCACTTACTAAGTAATAATGTGACACAACATGCATAGAACAAAATTTAAAGTACTATATATTGCATAATATAATTATTTTCCGATAAGCATACCTATTAAGAACTACACACGTTCTTAAAGCTAACGGTTTATTATAATTTCTAAATCTAATATATCTTATTTTTATGATATATGAATAATGATGTAGTTGCATCTTGTTAAATTAAATTAGGCATCTCTTGCTGTTTTAGCAATTCATGTAATTGCCCCGTAATTTTGCAAATATGCATAATAAGAATGCACAAATGACATAAAGCTCATTTTTATGTAAACAGAGTAATTAATACAGAAATCTCAAATTCTCTTAACTGTCAGAACCAATATGCTTATAAGTTAGAAAGATCCTGGCTTACTGCCTTGAACAACTTAGACAACATTAGGTAATCGGCTTTCAGTACAATAAATATATTCATAAAAGATGTAAATGAGATTCAAAAAGGTATCATATAAGAGATGCTGGAGGATATGACACTGAGCTGCCCCCCTTTCTTCCTCCTCTATGATAATTAAGAAGACAAATTATGACAATGTTCATTTGAATCGAAAAAAAGAAGGTAATTGATCTTAGCATAAGAGAATAAAAATTGATGTAGTTGATCACAACTGCAATCTATTCTCTTTCCCTTGGGGTAAAGTGCCATTCTTATATATGCTCATCAAAATTGAATTGAATAGAAATAAAAGTGTACTTATTGACACTCTTCCCTCAGAATATGTGAAACTATCATGCACACGTTCAAATACTCAAGCAGTAGTCAACTAAAAACTATGCCCTTGGTCCATAAACTTTTTTCCTTTCAATATCTCCACAGCATCAAAATTGCTATATTCAGAAAATCTTTTAGAAATATTTTGTAAACCGACATTGTTTGTTATTGAAAAGAGTATTTTCGACCTTTGGATTGGCCATGCAGTGACCTCTTCCAATATGAAAACTCACGTTCTTCCAGGTCATTCTATTTATTTCTCTTTCTTTGCAGTTTTATTCCCATACACTATCTCTAGTTTCCTTTATTAGATTTCTTATTCAGATGTTGGGTGTCCTGGTCAGTGGTCCTTTCTCCTCTTCCCTGGGTAAGAATTTGATTAAATCTCAGGAGAAAACTCTTCCTATGGAGATATTATACTCTGAATCGTAGTTACCCATTTTGGATAGGTAATAGATTTGGGGCACTTAACTTTCAGTATATACATTTTTAATTCATCCTGTTATTTTCACCTTGGACACCTATTCCTCAAATATATTTGGTTTTCTCTAAGTCACAGACACTGAAGAAATTTCTCCAAAGAATTCTTCAGTCTTCTGCCCAGAGTAGGGAGAGCCTTTCATATGAAGTCAAGAAGAGAATCAAGGAATTTAATGGAGATTTTATATATATGACTTTTCAACTAATCCTTGTAAACCCCCTGTCACTTCTTCTCCAGAGGCACTCAATGACACCAATCACTGAGTGTTGTATTTTGAGGCTTCTTGTCTCTCTTCCTTTGCTGTTTCAAGATTTAAACTTCTCAGATCCTCTAGGGAAGTTTTACTTTGTACATCTGCACTGCATCTTCAGAAAAAAAAAAAAATTTTTTTTGATAAGGTTTCCTCTCTAAATTCCTTGCTAGTTATTTCATAACACTAATAAAACATTGTAATGAGTGTCTTAGTAGAGAGTAAGGGCTAGTATGCCACTATACGAGCTTCCATCTTTAACCAAAAGCCTTCCTTTATTTTATAAATGTAGTAAAATCAGAATTCAGTCTTAATATATTAAAAATAGATATTACTTCCAAGAACTGAGACTGAAAATGTCTTGGGGTAAATTCGGTATTAATCATAATTGAACAAATAATTGCCAAAAGTGTGTTGGCATTACGGAGGATATGAAATTGAATAAGAATGCCTGCTCTCAGGAGACTAGCACTATGACTGGGAAGATTTATTAGCTACTACAAAGTGACTACAATGTTAGCAAGAGTGATGGAAATACCATTGCAAATGTGCCAATACCAATCCAATGAGTTACACAGAATAGGATATAAACTTACAATCATCCAAAATGATTTAGGAAAACGTGTCAATCATAATGAATTTTCAGAATGTTAAGGCAGCTGTTGTATAGTAGAGATATAGAAGGTCATGCTTGGGGATGTCATTTTGAGAGAACATAAGCAAAGGTATGGCAAGAGAGCATCTATCTGTGTGTTTGACATCATTAAATTGTTTCCTTTGGTTAAAGTATAGGACACGTTTAGAGAGTAGGAAAAATATTGGTGATATAATTTCAATTTATGAGGGCTCTTTTCTTACTGAGCATTGCAGTTCCTTCTCTTGGATTTTCTTTAATAACTAAATATTCCAGGCCAAAATCATCTCTTAATTCACGTGTATATTTCCCTAACTGGCCGAAGTTAACCAAAAAATGCAAAATGTCATTGATTATTTGGGGAAACGTTTCAAATTAAGAGGGGCGCCTGGGTGGCTCAGTCGGTTAAGCATCGGACTTCAGCTCAGGTCATGATCTAACGGTTTGTGGGTTCGAGCCCTGTGTCGGGCTCTGTGCTGACAGCTCAGAGCCTGGAGCCTGTTTGGATTCTGTGTCTCCCTCTCTTTCTGCCCCTCCCCGGCTCGCACTCTGTATCTCTCTGTCTCTCAAAAATAAATAAACGTTAATTTTTTTTTTAATGGTTATAAGAGACTATAAGCAAAAAAAAAAAAAAAAAAAGAAAAAAAAAAACTTCTTATTTGAAGTACACACACTCACCCTCATGCCCTCTCATCTGAATGCTTTCTCCCAAACTTTAAGCATAGAGAAAATAAGATTTTTATTTCATATTAAATGTGTCTGAAGACAGTTCTCTCTAAATTCTTTCCCTTTTTTTTTTCTCTTGTCTTTGCTTTTAAATTTTTGTAATGTTTATTTATTTTGGGGAGGGAGAGAGAGAAAGCACAAGCTAGGGATGGGCAGAGAGGGAGAGGGAGACACAGAATGTGAAGCTGTCAAACTCAGGAACCATGAGATCATGACCCGAGCCAAAATCAGACACTTTTCAACCTACAGAATCAACCAGGCATCTCTCTCTTGTCCTTTCTTTGGAAACTTTGTTTATGACTATATGCACACAGTAGGAATATGCAGCTTAGATAAATATTACAGTTTCCAAAGAAATTATCTTTGGTAGTTTTATCCATTACCAAAATCATAGCTCAGAAGGAAGAATTTAACTGCGAGCTTGGTAATGCCTTGGTTCTTTATAGCTCTTAGCATGAATTCATGTCTTCAAAAGTTTTGATGTATGAGTACAGAGGTTTATTTACATCAAAGATAGTTCATACAAAAACCCTGATTAATATACTTTTTGAGCAAATCAGAGTGACTGAATTTTAGCTTAAAAACAACTCTATTTCCTTTGTGTTATGGTAGAATCATGCTAAAATTATGTTAGTACAATATAATTAGGTAATAAGACTATGATTTTAATTCAAATGATTTGAATATTTAAAATTCTTTACATGAGTTCCATGGGTTCCATAGGCTATCATTTTTTCTACAAATTGGATAAATATAGCAATAAATAAAATTTATTTCAAAAAAAAATGTTAAGCTAAATACAGTTGTAATAATGTATGCCGTTTATTAAGCAATATCTTTTTTAAGAGGGTGAATGAAATCTTATGAATTCTTATAATGTTACAAATCACAAAGACTTAATATGTTGGATTAAATTGTTATTTCAAGGGTCTTAAGTCAAATTTAAGACCTTAAACTAACATAAGATTATAATTCTTTGGATATCTAGATAATTTCCAAGTAAGATAAAAAATATATTAGCTACAGTATATAATTTTAAATTGCTCAACTTTCCTATTTTTTTTTAAATTTTTAATGTTTATTTTTATTTTTGAGAGAGAGAGAGAGAGAGAGAGAGAGCGCGAGCAGGGGAGGGGCAGAGAGAGAGGGATACATAAAATCCAAAGCAGGCTCCAGGCTCTGAATAGTCAGCACAGAGCCTGATGCATGGTTTGAACTCATGAACCGGAGATCATGACCTGAGCTGAAGTGGGACGCTTAAACAACTGAGCCACCCAGGCCCATCTTTCTTATTTGTATATACAGGATAGCTAAAGATTAATAGACCATGAAGACACAGATATCTTTAAATATAAATATTCACAAACATACAAAAATATATCATGTATAACTATATAATATATAGTATATAGTATATAAATATTATATATATTTATATAAATATGTTATAGTTATATATTACCATGTAACATATATCATATATTATATACACACATACACAAACACATATTACATCATTTTCTTTATTTTGTAACATAGCTTTAATGTTCCCCTTAGGTTGACTACATTTTAGATGGGTTTATTTCTGATTCTGGTTCTCTGACCTCCCTTCTCTACTTCAGAGAACTTTCAGTTGAATATTATTTCTCTTCCTCCTAGTGGGGTAAATCTTTTCCCAGCCTCCTGCAGATTTAACAACCAAGGAATGTCTCCTTTAAGGGCCTGGGAATTACCCCTTTGAAATGTAATCAAGGGAGACAGAGCCCCTATCTGCCAATTTCTGTGAGAGGAAAAGAGGCTAAGATCCATAAGCAACAATCAGTAAACAGATGACCTAACCACACTGATCAACCTCTAAACTAACTTCTTCCATTACTTTACCAACTCATCCCAGTTCTTAAAAACTCTCCTGCCTTATTTCAGCAAGATGAGTGCAATCTTTCTCTATTGCAATAGTCTGGACCTCTATTGCCAGTCTTAAATACAGCCTTCCTTGCCTGTTTAATTGTCTAGTGTAATTTTTTTTATATACCTTAAAAAAATACAGTGATATGAAATGTGTTCATTTGAAAGAGTTATTTGAACAATTCTTGCTTTCCTGCTCTCTGGGTTTCTTTTGTATCCAGGGAAAAAGTTCATTACTACGTTTAAAAATGATAATATGTATATTTTCACAGACAAATTGTAATGTGTATATAAAATATTTTGTCTCTTATTATTCATTAAGATGAAAAATCATCAATATAGTACACACATTGTATTGTTCAATATTGTGAGGGAATTGGATATATTTTAAGTATAAAATTAAAAGTTTTAATTATACCACCTATTTGCATACCTATATATTTTTGTATGTTTAAATACATAGGCATATTTGAATTTTGAGGTTCATTAAAAATATTAACAGACAAAAATATCATAAAAGACAAATTTGAGGGCATGTGGTAATTGTAAAATATTTGGAAATGTGACTTCTATTGGCTTAAGTTTATAATATACACAATTATTAATTTAAGAGAGACAATGAATTATATTGTGTTGACAAAGTTGACACAATATGAAAAGAATCATTCATAATTTAATGTCATCATTAAGGCTTGAGTACAAATTATGAGTGGATCTTTTATAGAAATTACAATTAGAATTTGGGCTTCCTTTCTGTAAACTGGCCAAATTTTCCTGTGCCTAGCTAATAGTTCCCTTTAACACAAAAAATATTCATTAACTCCTTGAACTTTAACATACTCCTAAGTTATTTAAATAAAAAGTGCTTTAAAAAAGTTGCATTCCTAAAAATTATTGTGTTTTATTTTTTTTTAATTTTTTTTTTTCAACGTTTTTTATTATTTTATTTTTGGGACAGAGAGAGACAGAGCATGAACAGGGGAGGGGCAGAGAGAGAGGGAGACACAGAATCGGAAACAGGCTCCAGGCTCCGAGCCATCAGCCCAGAGCCTGACGCGGGGCTCGAACTCACGGACCGCGAGATCGTGACCTGGCTGAAGCCGGACGCTTAACCGACTGCGCCACCCAGGCGCCCCAAAAAAATTATTGTGTTTTAAATGTATTCTCAGTATGGGCACCTGAGTGGCACAGTCAGTTAAGCATCTGACTCCTGATTTTTGCTCAAGTCACGATTTCAGTTTCCTGAGATGGAGCCCCACTTTGGGCTCTGTGCTGTCAGCAGGGAGCTTCTTGGGATTCTCTCTCTCCTCTCTCTCTTCTCCTTCCCTGATAGTACTTTCTCTCAAAATAAAAAAATAATAAATAAAATGTATTGTCTATAAAAGAATGTGTTCTCTTATTCTGTTATGGCTTGTTGCTTCTGAATCTTCTTGATTTTGCTTTCCTAAAATTCATTCCAGTTGTCTTTTTTTTTTTTTTTGAGAGAGAGAGAGAAAGAGAGAGAGAGAGAGAGAGAGCGCAGCACAAGCAGGGGACAGGGGCAGAGGGAGAATCTTGATCAGGCTCCATGATCAGCCAAGAGCCTGACATGGGGCTTGATCCCGATCTCATGACCCTGGGATCATGACCTGAGCCAAAATCAAGAATGGGATGTTCAACCGTCTTGGCCACCCAGGCGCCCCGCCAGTTGTCTTGCAATCCTAAACTATCTTTGGTTTTGCTGGAGTGGCTTTGACTGTAAACAGATCACTGATGGCTCTAAGGACCCGCACTGGGTTTGTGTCAGGGGAGTCTATTAGCTGCAGCTACAAATTGGACAGGGGTGTGTCATCTCAGTGGAGTGATGCCTATCTCAGGACATAACTTGGAATTTATTTTGGGACCTCCTTCTCATAATTGAAAATGAGAGAGTGGAGAGAAGGAGGAAGGGTGTTCTTTAGGTAATCTAACCTAAAAAGAGCAAAATAGAGGAGTCTGGGTGGCTCAGCTGGTTAAGCGTCTGACTTTGGCTCAGGTCATGATCTCATGGTTGGTGAGTTTGAGCCCTAATTCGGGATGTGTGCTGACAGCTCAGAGCCTGGAGCCTGCTTTGGATCCTGTCTCCCTCTCTCTCTGCACCTTCCCTGCTCACACTGTCTCTCTCTCTCTCCAAAATAAACATTTTTTTTTTTAAAGAGCAAAACAACTCCATTTGAGTTCACAAACTTGAACCATAAGGGAAATTTTGCAATGTCAATTTCTATCCCCAAAGCTCTTTTTTTCATGTTTTATGAGTCATGGAAGTAAGCAGAGTACTTCATGCTATAGTTCTGAGAATAGTGGAACTAGATCTTTTCACTAAGACCTTAAGACTATCAAAGAGATTCATGAAGTTAGATAGGCAGTGTTTCAATAGGGCAATTACAGAACTAATAGTGCCTATCTGAGGTAAAGTTTATGCTACCTCATACTAATATAATTGTATTTACATTCATACAGAGTCATGTGTTACTCTCAATGTTACTAAACAATTACAAAAGAAAAAAAAAAAATCATGAAACTATGTAATTTGGCTAATATTCCCAAATGGACTTTTATGTGTTCTTTGGACTGGTGGAAAGGATATGTACTTGTACTTTAAATTGAGCTCTCGCAGCTTCTTCCTTAGAAGTGAACTACAACTTCTGATTATAATCCTTCTCTTGGTATGTGCAACGTTGTAATGCTCAAATGAGAGACTGAAAGAGAAGTCAATGTGTCTCTGCAACGGCTAGCTAATTAAGTGATCCAAAAAAATGATCTTCCAACAAAGAGAATAGAAAACCCTGACACAGATAGTGGAACAATTACCTTCAAAAACTTACCACATGACCACTCTAGACATTACACATTATACAGTGGTAGAGATCTAAACTGGTTGTTTCATTACAGTGTCATACTTTAAGCTCAGGTTAAAAAATGCTACAAGTTGGGGAGAGAGGCTGCTAAGTGACAAAAGCAGAATTTTTTTTGTCCTTGTGTTAAATAATCCCAAGACCAAAACAAAACAAAAACCTTAATGCTTTGGTCCAAGAACCACCAGCTTCTCGAGTATAAAACATGAACCAGTTAAACAGCTTATGAGACTAAAAACCTGTTTCAAAACATTCAGGTCAAAAACCTAACCTCATCCAAATCCAAATCCAAAGCCATTGTGCGATAACCTCTGTTTAATGCAGCAAATGATCAGTGTTGCATAATCAGTATTAAAATCCCCCAGTTCAGCCTCTAAAACCAATCCCATAAATATTCTACCTAATTCCTCCATTTGAAGAAACAGGCTGTTCAGACTGACATTCTTCTTTATGGCAGTAATTCCAGTAAATTTAACTTTGGTTAACAACAGTTGGAATCTACGAAGAGCTACATGTATCTATAAAGAGTCACTTCTACAGGGATTTAGGAAGTTGACATCACTGTGAGATCAGATTTCCAGAACACGCAGGAAGTTTGAATTTGACTTCAAATATAAGTATTTCCATCCATGTAACTTTTACTTTATACCCTCTAGTATCAAAATATATATAATGGGAAAGTATATTTTCATGTGTAAAACAAATATAGGTAAAGAGATCAGAAAATTCATTTCTATTAATTTATAATAATTTATAATTTTAACAAAAAAATAAAATCATGTTATTTTAAGATGTGTTTAAACATTTAGAGATAATATGACAATTCATTTGAGAATAAAAAAATACTTAGTGTCTAAAATATAATCATAATTTCTTGAGATTATAGGGGTTAAAAAAATATTTCATGTTAAGATCTGATAAGTACATTAATGAAGATTACAAATTCCAAGACAAGGAAAAAAGGGTATTTTAATGTATGCATTCATTATTTTTTGATATCAGTTCTTTTTAAATATATCTCCATTTGAAGCATGTCAATAACAACACAAAAATTATAACATATTATCTACAGTAGTCATGTTACATAAAAATAGTTAATTTTTAATTATCTTAAAATTACAGTAGTTTTAATTCTACATAGAATATAACCACCTAAATATAAAATGCTTTTGGGAAAGGATCTAAATGTTAACTTAAATATAACTCTTCTGATAACTCTTAAATGCAATTTGATCAATATTTGGGATTATAGAAGCACTGAGCAGCTATGAAAATCTATAGCTGGAGGGCTTATATTTATTTTTTGTAATGCTTCCAAGAAAAGGAAAGAATGCAAGCAAAGTACCACAGCTGGAGTTTAAACAAATGGCCATCCATTAAAGTTTTTCAAGGCATTTTAAACATCTTTTCTTATGATTCTTGACAGCGGAGGGCAAACAAGGTTCTTTGTCAATTTATGACTTAGCTGATACCTATAAAGATCCTCTGAGATTACTGTAAGCTCCAGCTAATGTCCATTTCCTTTATGCTACATTTGGGCTTTCAAGAGTGATGTCCTCCTAGGTGGCTATCTGTCTCCCAGACTCATTTACCTGAATACATAAAATGAAAAGTGATGAGCTTTTGGGGTGGACTTACTATTTGGCACATTAAAGCTAATTTATTATAGATTAATATGACCTTAGCAATGCCACTTTTTTCTTACTTCGTTTTCCTTTTTGTGTAAGGAAAAGACCCCATAGATAAGAACAACCTGAAATAGATTATATATTACAAAATATGTTATGTATTGTCAAGTTTCATATATGTGTACATTACATACACACAGAGAATCCTTAGAAATTTGAAATTCATGTATGGTCATACTGAGGTTCTAATTTCCATTTGATGAATAAGTAGTCTTCATGATTCATCTTAAGTAAAAGGACAAATAACATTCTTATTCAAGGAAAAGTGAGTTTTGCTTGAAATATCAGTACAGACAAGAATAGGAATGCACTCTTTGGCATGCAAATGAAATGTAGGTAAGAACATCAATTTAAATTCTATTCCTTTTCCTAAAAAATGCTTATTTTTTTTAAAAACCTACATAATAACATAATAAATAATGTTGTAAAATTGGTTTTGAGATAAAAAATAAATATTAAAGACCATATATAAAAACACAGATATAGGTGTTGCTACAGATTCATAAGTATTCTAGCATCCTTGGAGATACACATCATTTAGCCTTTTTCTGCATATACCTGTAAACATGTTTTCCCAAAATCCACTTATTAAAGTGGATTATTAAAGTTTGAAAAATAATATCTTTTTGGTCGAGGACAGCAGCTGGTTTGACAGTTGCAATATTAACGGTGGGAAAGACAGAATCATGGCCAAGAACACAAGGGCAAACCTTACTTGCATGAAAAGCATCACATGAGGCTATATATAAACCATTGCAGCATAGTACTTTTTAATCTACAATCTTAAATATACATTATGCTCCCCAAACTGTGGGTACTTAAAAAACAGCAACCTTAATATCTTAACCTTAAAAACATGATTCAAATGTTAGTGTGGAAAATTGTTTAGTCACTAAAGAGGCAGAGTTGGATCAGACTTTGTTTGGCCGGGATGATGCTAAATTCTATGCTAGAGTTAATTATAGACAATCACAACTCTATTAACAGAGTGATCTCAGTCTATGGTAGTGCTAGGAACAGAGTATTGTGTCTTTCTCTACCATCGAGTGATGTGTGGTGTTGTGAAAGAGGGCCTGGTATTGTGAAGGATGTTTTCATATAACGTGACATTCAAAATGAACCCTGAAGGATAAATAGGGAGAATCTAGGAAAATGATTCCAAATTGTAGGAACTGATTTCTCAAAACCCAAAGGCAAATTGAAATAGAAACACTTGAATAAACTCCAAGTAATTTATTAACATTCATTAAGCATTCAGCTTAACAAATATATATTGAATACCAGCCATTTGAGTGTACATATAGCTCTGAAAACTCATTGAAATTTGAGCTCCCCTGTTTTATTTAAATTATGTTGAGCCTTATGGGCAAGAAACTTCCCTGAGTTTACTCCTCTTACCCTACACCTAAATAGGAGAACTCTTCTTTTGTATTGATTCATTATTATGCCCATGGATTGAATATTTTATAACTACATGCATAAGTAGTAAATATATAACATAAAATACACTATAAATGGAGTCAATATCCCTCCTACATAACCAATAAAAATGTTTATTACTGGTAAAATATTTTTAAAAAAGAAAAAAAAAGAGTGTTTCTGAGGTTTTCTTGTGCAGTTCAGAGCTAAAACTAAAAAAAATCATATAAAAACTCAAATAGTCACTCCATAAATATCATGGCCAATATAATCCAATCAAGTAAAACTAACAATAGCAGGAAAATTAAGAAAGTAGGTATGTCCATATTATACATATCGTTTTAAATTTAAAAAACAGAACCACTTTTTATAAACCAGCAAGTGTGCTTGCTCTTTCTCTCTCTCTTTCTCTCTCTCTCTTTTTCTCTCTCCTTAATAAAAATAATACTATGGACCAAAACTTAAGGGAATTTAATTGTAGAACCTGAGAATTCAGCAAGAGGCAACAATTAAAGACACAAAGAGGTACTGAACAAGTTGGGGGATTGTTGGGTGATAAAATGAGTTCTTCATTCCTCATGTTTCCATGTGAAGGAACATTTATTTGGATACCACTCTAGGTCTCTTGTCCTACCTTTTAATTTAGTCTGGTCCAGAAAAGTAAGGTAGACACTGAATAGGGCTTGGGGGGAGGAAACTGGACAGCCTGTCTGAACAGAGGGTGCCTTCCGGTCAGCTGAGAAGCCTGAAGTTGTGTAGATTAATTTTACTCTAAGATGAATATTAGGAAACCGCATATCACACTTCCACTCCATTCTCTAATCTTTTTCAGTAATGATAAAGCTGGCAGTTGATCTCCATCCATTCGATCCCTGAATCTATCTTTCAACAGCTTTTGCACCATTACTGGCTTTGTAACAGACAAGAAAATAAAACTCTCTGTGTCTCAATTTATTCATCCATAAAATGAAGATAATTTTTTAAGATGAAATTAGTATTACTAATATTTTCAAAGCGATTGGCCATATTTGGTACATGATGAACACTATTTAAGTATTATTAAATAAAGAAACATTACTTATTCATCACTTTACAGCTTCAATTGTGAGATCAGAGAGGTATCTAGGCTTCATCTCAGTCAGGTCTTTGTGGAACAATGAAAGGAATTAGAATTCATTAAAAACCACCATAGAAAGTGCACTGCAAGGGCACCTGGTTAGCTCAGCCGGTTAAGGTTCCAACTTTGACTCAGGTCATGGTCTCACGGGTTATGGGTTCAAGCCCCACATCAAGCTCTGTGCTGATGGCTCAGAGCCTGGAACCTACTTCAAATTCTGTGTCTCCCTCTTTCTCTGCCCCTCCCCTGCTCACACTCTGCCTCTTTGTCTCAAAAAATAAATAAACATTAAAAATGCACCACATAATTTAGATTATAGGGAAGTTGGTAGAAGAGTGATATGTAGTTATCTAGATGGGAGGTGATGCTGGCATGAGCCTGGACATCAGTAGACCACATGTGGCTGAGAGACAGGTTTGGAAAATCTTCCTTACATTGTTCACAAACTTCTCAACCACCCTCCACCATTAGAGAGAGATTTTGCCTGTGGTTAAATTACTTTTGCAACTACCTGCAGGTAGGCTATTTTCTCTTGCACAGGCAAAAAGGGTATTAAATGATGGCTCTCAACATGATATCTGTACGTCCTACTCCCTGGAACCTGTGAATATTATTTTTTGAGGAATAAAAGGTTCTTGCGGATTTTTAAAAGAATCTTGAAATAGGGAGATTATCCTCGATTACCTGAGTCCTAAATCCAATGACAGGTGCCCTTGTCACAGAAAAGTAGAGACAATATGAGTTAGAAGAGTAGAAGACATAGAAAAGAGGAAAAAGTGATGTTACCAAAAAGTCAGAGATTGGAGTGATGTGGCTGTAAGTCAAAGAAACCAGAAATTCTGGTGGCCAACAGAAACTGGAATTTTCTACTGTTAGGTATCTACTGTTAGGTAGAAGCTAGACAGGAGCAGTGGAAGGAAGATCCAGAGACAGAGTCCCAAGTTCTTGAAGAGGAATGAGAAGAGACATGGGTTGGAGGCAAGGATGGCGATAAAGAAGTTACACATTGGAAGCCTGGTGGCACAACATCCCTACCTTGTTGTCTCTAAGACCTTGGGCCTGACAGTTCAAGGGCCAAAGGTGCAGAGCATGTACTCTTGTCTTCGACCTCTGCCCCAGGGTGACCCCTAGAGTCATTATAGTGCATTTGCATGGAGAAAGGCTGTCATGATGGTTCCAGTACTAATCTAGTAGAGTCAAAATGCCTTCTTTCCACTTGGGGGAGGAGTCCTCCAAATGACTGGAAGCAATCTCTCCCACTGGTAACACTACTAGGCTTCTAGAGAGAATGAGGCCCTGATGACACATTATTTTTAAACTTCTGGCCTCCAAAACTGTGATGTGAACAAGTTGATTTCTCTTGTTTTCAGCTGCCAATTTGTTATGGTAGCTTGTTACAGCAGCAACAGGAAACGAATGCCAATTTTAGTACTAGGAAGCGGAATACTCCTGTAACAAACATATAAAAATATGGATGTGGTTTTGGACTTGGATTCTGAGTAAAGGTTGGAAGACTTTGGAGAAGCATGATAGGAAATACCTGGATTGCTTTTGAAAGATAGTTGGTAGATCTATGATGCTAAAGTCAGTTCTGCTGAAGGTTTAGATAGAATTATAGAGCAAAGCAGAGAAAGTGTGTAATGCTTTAGAGAACAGATATATTTTCATAAATAGAATATTGATGGACATTGGGGCGCCTGGGTGGCTCAGTCGGTTGAGCGTCCGACTTCGGCTCAGGTCATGATCTCACGGTCCCATCCGTGAGTTCAAGCCCCGCGTCAGGTTCTGTGCTGACCGCTCAGAGCCTGGAGCCTGTTTCGGGTTCTGTGTCTCCCTCTCTCTCTGACCCTCCCCCGTTCATGCTCTGTCTCTCTCTGTCTCAAAAATAAACATTAAAAAAAATTTTTTTTTTTTAAATAAATAGAATATTGATGGACATCGAATGTTAAATGCACTGCAGGAAGGTGCTCAGGAGGAAATGAGAAACACGTAATTGGAAACTAGAGGAAAGACAAGCCTTGTTATATATAGTGTGTAGAAACTTGACTGAATTATGTTCTCCTATCGGATGGAAAGAATAACTTCTAAGTGATAAACTTGAATATTTAGCTGGGGAGATTTCCAGATTGTTGAAGATGCATCCTGGTTTACTTACTTATTTTGCTATTCACAATAAAATGTGAGAGAAAAAGAGAAATTGAGGAAGGAACTGTTCAAAAATTAACCAGCCATTTTAGACTTTAGAAGTTTTCGGCCTGTCCAGTTTGCAAAGAATGTTAAAATGAGGAAATTCACTGTCAGGAAAGTGGACTTCTGGAGAGAGATCCAAGATTGTGGCTGGACAACCTTATGCTGAAAGTTTATAAATGATAGATCATTTCAAAGACTTTAGCAAAAGCCAGGAATAGAGATGAGATTATCCAGGAATGATCTGAGGAGGACCCTCTTGTCCACTGGTCTGGATTATTGTGACATACACCAATTTGTTGAGAAAGAACACTGCCAGTGTGAACCGGAAGGAACAAGATAGGGGGATATGACAGAAAGCTGCTGGGCTTCCAAAATTCTACAGGCAAGCAACAAGAATATAGAGCTACTCAGCTGCAAACGTGTGTCATCCCTTGAGGAAATGGAAGATCAACTCTGAGGCAGAAACAGATGGAGCATCAGCCCTAAAAGGTGGAGACACATGTCCAGAGAGTGGAGCTACAAGTCACAAATGATTATGCTCCAACCTTGAAACCTAATAGAACTTGTCTTGCTAGATTTAAAAATTGCTTGGGACTGGTGACCTTTTCATTACTTAGAATTTCTACCCTTTGGAATGGGAATGTCTATCCTATGCTAGTCCAACCACCGTATTTTGGAAGCAGATCATTTGTTTTCTAGTTTGACAGGTCTACAAATGGAGAACAGTTTCTGCCTCTGGATGTACCATACCCAATCAGAGTCTTATTCATATCTGATTTAGGAGTTAAATGATATATATATTCTTATTTTTAAGCTCACGATATGTACATGATATTATGAATTTAGGGTTTATGTTACAGTGGGTTGAGACTTCTGGGAATTTGAGGGATGTGTTGGATGTTAGGTATTGGATGGACATGAATTTTAAGGGGCCAGAGGGGAGACTGTAATGGGTAATAGAGTGGCTCCCATCTCCACATGTTAACCATTGGAAATTGTAAATGTTAACTTATTTTCGAAAAAAAGCCTTTGTCGATGTAATTATAATAAGGATTTTGCAATAAAGATACAATCCTGGATTATCTGGATAGGGCCTAATTCCAAAAGCACAAGTGTCATTACAAGGGAAAGGAAGAGGAATCTGAGCCAGATAGAAGAGAAAAAGAGAGAAGAGGAGAAGGCAATGTGGCCACTGAGACAGAGACTGGTGTGATGTGGCCATATTCTAAGGAAGCCAAGGAAGTAAGTGGCAATTAGAACCTGGAGGAGAAAATGAATGGAATTTGTTCACAGTGTCTGCAGGTAGTGAGACCCTGTGAACACACTGATTTTGGAATTAATGTCCTCCAAAATGTTTAGAGAATAAATTCATTTTGCTTTAAGCTACCAAGTTTGTGATAATTATTATGGCAGCAACAAGAAACTAATCCTCTCTAATGAAATCTTTGCATATTTAATCTCTTATTGGGTTCTATTTCTCTGAGAGCCTGAACTAACACGACAGAGATGGGATATTTTTGTTATCTGGAGCTCAGAATCAATCATTTATGTTGGACATATTAAATATAAGAGTCTCTAATATATTAGAGTGAGAATGGCAGGTAAGCAGTTTGTTACATGGGTGTAAAAGATCAGTGGAAATGCCAATCCTGGAAAAATAAATGTAGGGGACAGTGAGACAAAGATGATCTTTACAGATACAGACTATTTGAGGTATCATATTTCAAATGGTGTTAATAAGTGAGAAGAGAGTCTTCCCTGAAGTACCTCTGCATTTCACATACTGTCAGAGGAGAATGAGCTAGTGAAGGAGACTAAGAAGGAAGAGATAGTGAGGTTATGTGGTTTGTGCCCAGAGAGGCCTAACTCATTTCCTGTTTTTAACCTCAACCCTTATCTTCTAAGTTAATCTTACTTCATTTCTATCTTCCACTTTCTACTGGATTCATCTTCATGAGAGTTAGATTGGTTTGTATTGATGGTGGTTAATTCCCACCTGTTGTAGAGTTTCTTTATTTTTTTTAAGGTTATTTATTTTGAGAGAGAGAAAGCCTGAGCAGTGAGCAGTGGTGGGGCGGGGGGGGGGGGGGGAGAAAGAGAGAGAGAGAGAGAGAGAGAAAGAGAGAGGCCCAAGTAGGTTGCACGCTATCAGCACAGATCCCACCATGGGGTTCAATCTCACGAACCGTGAGATCATGACTTGAGCCAAAATCAAAAGAGTCATTTGCTTAACCGATTGAGCCACTCTGGTGCCCCTGTAGAGTTTCTTTAAACTGAATTTTTTTCTGCTATCTTTCTTTATAAAAACAAACAAACAAACAAAAATAGTATTTAAAATATTCCACCAAGGATCTCTGTCAACATATCTTTGGAACAAAGAACCATATCAATATTATTGGGGGGGAGGGGAAGGTTATTTTCCTGTTCAGTGTTTCCGGTGTACAAAGGAACAATAAAGGTACAGGGATGAGCTGAAGAGATCAGCATCAGAAGGCAACGAGGACTAAGGCAATCTGGTTGAAATAAACGTTCCTCTAGTCACTCTCGCTGTCTACACACAACCTGAAATAATTTTATTATTTTAGCTTTTGTCATCTCAGATAACTTTATATTCTCTCTTTTAATTTCCTTGAATTCTCCGAGCCAACATGACATTAAAATGAATAATCATTGGTAATCTCTCTTCTCCAACATGCATATAAACTTCAGTGTATGAGAGTCTGCTGATTGCTTCCCAACACACGATATTCATCCTCCTCTTCTTCAGTTGGGCATTTGGTCACCAACACTCTATTGCCTCCTTGTAGCTAGGTGTGGCTCTGTTATGGAGATATAGCCAATAAAATACAAGTAGCAGGATCATGTAGGAGGTTCTACAGATAGTCTCTGAAAGGAATAGGAAAGTCCCTTTCACCCTTTATTCTTTCCCAATGGTTGGAATGCAGACATAATGTCAAACTCAGAAATAGAGCCACTAGCAGAGAAGCAACAAGATTAAAAAGGACCTGTGTCCCTTGAAACACATGGAGCTGAACCAGTTTGGGAGACTGTGCTCCCTATTTCAGAAACTTTAAGTGAGAAGTGCGTACCTTATTTATACCACATTTCACTGGGAGTTGCTGCCATTCACATATGAAACTAATCTTGAGTAATATCGATTTTTTAATAATTTCGAACTGGGTTGGTAACAGAACATGTGTCATTGGTTTAATGGAAGTTGTCCAGCAGAAGAAGGCAAGGACTCACATTATGGACTTACAACGCAGTAGCAAAATATGGTTAAAAGTCCCTGTTTTACCTCATAAGAGAGATCAGGTACTGGTGAAGTTGGATAACAAGAAGAAATTATCAGAAATTGCTATGAGCTGAAATGTATCTCTCCAACCTTCTTATGATAAAGTACTGGAGACTACTCCAGTACCTGAGAAGGTGACTGCATTTGGAGATAAAGTCTTTAAAGAGGTAATTAACTTAAAATGAGGTCATTAGTATAGTCCTTAATCCAAGATGGTTGGTGTCCTTATAAAAGGAAACTAAGAACAGAAAGATGACCACGTGAAGACACAGAAGAAACAAACAAACAAAACAACAAAAAAACCCAGTCATCTACAAGCCAAGGAGAGAGGCCTCAGGAGAAACCATCTTGGCTTTGGACTTCCAGCATGTAGAATAGTGAGAAAATAAATTTCGGTTGTTTAAGACAGGCAGGCTGTGGTACCATTACAGAGATCATCAAAATTATATTGTGTATTAACTCCTGTTGCCACTCTTAGGAGCTTCCCATAAGAAAGAGGAAAATTTAGCATATAGATAACCAGTTCTGGAGAGAGATGCAGAGGAATACAGTCATGCTAAAGAAGGCTTTCTCTGAAGGTAGCATATACCTATTAACAGCAGTTCAGTGATATGGCGCATTGCTGGGTGGGGAAGTCAACAGCTGCTGCACGTAGCAGTGAAACTGCCCTAAGCACTGACTCTTAAGGTGGAGTCTTAGCAGGAGATAAGGCTGTGCCTCAGGGCTTTTTCCAGCACCTGGTGTTAGGAGTTCTCAGCCAAACAGTAAAAATCAGCCTGGATAAAACATCTTATTCGGATTGCTGCTTCACACCAAGCTCCCATCCCTCCTCTCTCTTTAATATTATTTCCAGTTATCAGTCACAAAATTAGAAATAATAGCACTGTGAGTATGACTCACACTATCTACATCCTCAGACAAAAATTTCATCTAATAAGATGTATCGTAAGATGTATTGTAAGACAGTCCTCTCTGGATTGGCTGGTGTTTCTGCTTGGTCTAGACCTCCTAAGCAACAGAAATTTACATACCGTAATGATAGAAAATGTCTCCTTTTCTTTTCCCTCAGTACCATCTGCTCTTTGTATTTTAAAGGTGGTAGATATATGGAATCTGTTTTCTCCTTTCACCAAAGACATCTGTTCCTGTTCAAAGTATAATAAAGCCTTTCTTATTTCTCCAGAGCCAAGGTTTACATTCTTGGTTATAAAATTTCTCCTCCATCCCTAAAAGAAGGTCTGTTTACATTTCAGAATAAAAGATAAGCTCCTTCTCTTAACACCAGAAGGGTTGAGGATTGTGTCAGCACCTATATAAGCTTCAAGATGCACAATTTTGGAGTGTCTACCCTGTGGTATAGACCACTCTGTATACTCATGGTACATTTGGCTTTTACTCCATAGCCCCACAAAGGACTGGGGAATGGGGAAACAGCAAGAGACCTAGGATTTCTGGAAATAAATAAAAAGTTTTTTTTTTTTCTTTTGTCTTGGATTAGTATATGGTGTTTCTGCTAGTGTATTTGTGGGTCTGTGTACCTATCTATCTATCTATCATCTATCTCTGCATGTAGGGTAACATCTCAAACTCTTCAGTTTCAGACTTAATAGGTATATAAAAACGGGCAAATGGATGTGACAAAGAGCACAAGTGTACGAAGTGTTCTAAGGTTTTTTTTGAGAAATGTACTGCAAAAAACAAAAAAATAAAGAATAAATATAAAAATATTACAAGCGTAGCTTGCAACCCTTCAAAACAATCCCTAGGCCAACAAACCCATATCAATATAATTGTCATTTTAAAGTCACTCAGCCTCTAAAAAGGACATCTGTTTCATTGCCAACTTCACATGTGGACAGAGAGTATAATGGATAAAAATAAACCTTGCAGAAAGAGAGATCCAGAGGCCATAGAGGACAATGAAAAAGGTAACTCCTGCCAGAAAGCAAATCCAGCCATTAACAGATGGTCTAACAGGAATTAACCACCCTGCCCGTGCAAGGAGGCTTCAATTCCTTCCCAGAGTAATGACTGCCTTGTGTTTCCCATTCTTCCTCTTTCTGAAAGCCAGTTTTGAAATGGGTTACTTACTATCTCAATACAATTGTATACTGAATGTGTTAGGGACATATAACTTGAATTCTAATTTACATGTATAAAGTAAATGTGTCTACCTAGAGCAGTACTTGAATACGAAATGTTATAAGGGACTGCTGTGTTTTATCACCACCATTAGAATCAAGAAAAGCTATTAAAAATACAATGATCTTTAATTGACCCCACAATGCCAGAACTTCACTGGCCAGACCAAAGAACAATGGCTCCTATTTTAAGCATTTGTATGCAGACTCCTAAACTTACTTCTTCCTGACCAGACAACACCTTTTCAGTCTCATCAGCATAACTTAGAAGAAATAACCTAACACACTTCCCATCCTTTCCAGCAGTTAGATACTTCTAATTTGCCCCCTTCATTAAGTACTCTTAACTTCTTATACTCGTATATCTCCTTGCCTAGTGAGTTAAATTCAGTTTGGTTCTAGTTTTTTAATAACTAGATTTAAGAACTAGATTAATTTTAATCTAGTTCTTAAAAATTACTGGTGGTCATTATTTACAGATGTCACAGCACACTCAAAAGTTATGTATCTGATAGAGGGGCCATATATCACATAGAGATATTGGAGACTGGACTGAATGCAGTAACCAGTTGAGACTTTAGGATTTTTTCCCCTTAAAAGAGAAGTTGAATGCACGGAAAAAAAACAAAAAACAAAAAACAAAAAACAAAAAACAAAAAAAACCACACAAATTTGTGTTCAGGTTTCTGAACAGCTATTGTCACAGACTTCTTATATTTTCTTCACTTCTTTGATGCCATTAGACTGTCAGGTATTTTGCTGTCCAGGTAGTCCATTTTTGTTTGTTTGTTTAGCTCCATTGCGGGTGTAGTTACACAAAAAAAGCTCCGCCCCCCGGAAGTAAGTGGAGGTAATGTGCAGCTTCCAGGAACAATTTTTAAACGATAGTTAGCCTACCACTTTGTCCTTTCTTCTTTGACCTAATCCTTCCCAATGACTGGAATGCAAATGAGATGGCTGTGGTGGATAGCCAACTTGCAAGTGAGTTCACCTTGGGAATGGAAGCTATATAAGGTGGAACGAGATAAAAGTAATGAATTTTGTGCTTTGTGGACCAGAGCACCACACACTGCACTCAATTTTTATACATCTGAATTCCTCCACGAAAGAAATAAAGTTCTATTTCATAAAACTATTGTTATATGTGATCTTTGTTATTTCTAGTCAATCATAACTAAGAGATTTGGCAAACTAAATTATTAAGTAGACAAACCGTCAGACAAACGTTTGAACCTTTTCTCAGCTTTTGGACACCACTGGAAATTTTCTTCTGTGCATGAAATCCCTTCCACAGCACAGCCAAAATTTGAAACTTTTAATTACATCAATCACTGTCACTTAAGATCTAAGACTTAGAGCTTCCTCATCTCAATCACAACGTTTTTCCCCTTCAGTAAAACCCACAGAACCTACTCTTTATTTCTAAAAGAATATTCACTCACCAAAAAGTCATCTGTCACTGATGTCTTCCTTCCTTAAGTTCAGCATTTATGTTTAAAAGTATGATTTAGTTACTTCATAACACAGGTGAATTATATTTTATAGTAGCTTCATGATATTATATTCTTTTGACAGCTGTGGTAGGAATATGATGGCACTAAACCAAACTGGTGGTAAACATTAATTATAGATATAATATATTGAGGTATATTGTATACCAAATGCTATACTATGTCATTCGACTCTCAAACTATTATACAAGCAATTAATAATAATAGTGTCTAGTGGGTTGGACCCCTGAAAGACATGTCCAAGTTTATCCCTCAGAAAACATGACAGTTATATTATTTGGAAAGAGTCTTTAAAGATCTAATCAAAGTCAGGACTTCAAGGTGAGAGTATCCTGAATTAGGTAAACTCTAAGTCCAATGAAAGTGTCCTTATAAGAGGGGCACCTGGGTGACTGAGTTGGTTGGTATCTGACTCTTGATTTTGGCTCAGGTCATGATCCATGGCTCATGAGATCGAGCCCTGCACCAGGCTCTGTGCTGACAGCATGGAGCCTTCTTGGGATTCTCTCTCTCCCTCTCTCTCTCTCTCTCTCTCTCTCTCTGCCCCTCCCCAACTTATGTGCAAAAAAGTGCTTTGTCTCCCTCTTTCTCTCTCAAAATAAACAAATAACTTAAAAAACAAAACAAAACAGTGTCCTTATAAGAGATAGACAATTAGAAGACACATACAGACACATAGAAGGGAAGGCCATGTGGAGACACAGACACAGAAAAGGACATGTAAAGATGATGGCTGAGATTAGATCAGTGGGTCTAGGATCTATAAGCCAAGGAATGTCAGCATTGACTTTGCTACCAGAAGATAGGAAGAAGCATGGAACAGATTCTTCAGAAGGAACCAATCCTGCTAACACTTTATTTTTGACTTCTGACCTCCATAACTTTGAGAGAATAAATTTCTGTTGTTTTAAGACATCTAATTTGTGAAAATTTGTTAGGGTGGTCCTAGGGAACTAAGATTTTGCTACTAGGAAGGATACTGCTGCTGCAATAAATACATAAAATACCTGTAAACGCAAAAGTGGCTTTGGTTTTAGGTAATAGAAGCAGGGTGAATTGGGGGCACATAATAGAAAAAGATAAAGTTGTCTTGAAGAGATAACTGCTAGAAGCATGGCTGTTTATGACCATTTTGATGAGGGAAGGAAATAAAAAGCACCAGAGAAAAAGTTTCTATCATCTTAGAGAACACAGTTTGTCATAAACAGATGTTGGTAGAAATATGACCATTTAAGGTGCTTCTGGTGAGTCACAAAATATGATAAAGAACATGTTATTGTAAATCAAAGGGAAGGTGATCCTTATTATAAAGTATCAGAAAACTTAGCTGAATTGTTTCCTACTCTTAGGTGATTCGCTGTTGGCTGTAAGCAATGAACTCAGACATTTGTCAGAAATATTTTGAGGGAAGGTGATGAAGATGTAGCCTGGAATCTTCTTACTCCTTACAGCAAAATAGAAGAGGAATGAGATAAATTGAAGAAGAAACTGTGAAGCAAGAAGGACCCAAAACTTGATTGAGGAGATTCCCAGCCTATTCAGATTGCAAAGGATGTTGTGTAAAGCCTGCTCTGTCTGGAGAGAGGGGAAAGGGTGTGGCTAGATAAACTGCTATTGAAGTGATTAGGTGGGTGATTAATGTATCCAATTAACCATTTTAATAAAGCCAGTAATAGAGACAACATTATTTAGAAGGGATTTCTGCATAATCCTCTTTCTAATGCTGTGGATCTCCTCAACCTACACAGAAGATGCAAAGTTTTTGAGAATGTTACACTAGCCAAAACTCCACCAACTCAGACTGAAAGGAAAAGACATGGGAAGTAATAAAGGATGACTGTCAATCTTCTGGGATTCTACAGGGAGGTAAAGGGCTGAGAGAGTTACTTAGCTTAAAACATGTGCTAACCTTCGGGGCGCCTGGGTGGCTCAGTCGGTTAAGCGTCTGACTTCGGCTCAGGTCATGATCTCGCGGTCCGTGGGTTCAAGCCCTGCATCGGGCTCTGTGCTGACAGCTCAGAGCCTGGAGCCTGTTTCAGATTCTGTGTCTCCCTCTTTCTCTGACCCTCCCCTGTTCATGCTCTCTTTCTCTCTCTGACTCAAAAATAAATAAATGTTAAAAAAAAAAAAATTTAAAACATGTGCTAACCTTCAAATAAAGGAGGGATGTCTATGAGGGTATCCAGAGCAATGGCCCCATTGCCAAGGGCACAGAGAGAGACATGGGAGATACATGGGACAGCTTCTCTCTTAAAGTGTCTAGAAGGAACCAAATTTGCTGACACATAGATTTCAGACTTAGGGTCTCTAGAACTGTAAGTGAATGCTTCTAAGCCATCCAGTTCATGGCAACTTATTATGGCAGTGTTAGGAAGCTGATGTGTAGTTCACTCCCTTTACATGCAAGCACATGAAGTGTTGAGGAGTTTAATACCATCACCATGCTCACACCACGCTTAGGTAATAAAGTAAGCTTTTGTATTCAAGGATTCCACACCACAATTAATACTCCAAATAATCTCTGGAAAGACCCTTTACTTTTTTGAGCAGTCAATGCATAATGATGGACTGAACAAATAATCAAAGGATTCATTTAGTTTGTAGTCATTCTAGTATGTTCTTGACACAGATTTTTCCAAAACAGGAAAAAAAAAAAAAAAATCTAAGCAACTACAATCCCTCCAGGAGCTACAACATGCATGTGACCAGGGTACAAACCAGAGTATTTATGATCAGAATCAAGATATCACCAATAAAAGATTTCACAGAAATCTCAACCATCAACGGCACCACCTTAATAGAAGCAACGTGCACACAGCCACGCGAAGCCCAAAAGGCAGCATGGTAATTCATCATTTACGTCAAGGGCTTAGTACAGTCCATGAGTTTGCCAAAATCAGTTCACTAGATTTTCACCATTAGTATACAGTAAGTAAAGAAACTAGGAAATATGTTGCAGTGGTAAGATATGATGGGGACGTAGGCCCTTGCAACCGTTCTTACCGAGTCAGTCATTAGAGACATACTTAGGCGCATAGGTTATCGCACCAACCCTCCAATTTTTTAAATGACATTAAATTTCAATGATTGTATAATTAAGTGTAATACAGTATAATATTCAACTACACCATGTTACTACATAATGCTTATATAGTAATAAATCCTACGTGAAGTGTTGTTTTGAGGTCCTTCTGAAAGGTGAATGCCAAAATTTGATGTAGGAGAGAAAGAGCAACTGTGCTTCCCTAGAACAATAATCATAAGATCACTGTTTATCACACTTATTCACATGTAATATCCAATATATTCAAGAAAATATTAGCAATTTCTAAGTCTTAGAGATGATACATATTTTGTAGTTTTATGTTTTATAGAAAGCCATATAAATATATATTCATGTATATATATGCAAAATATGTATGTATATATGAATATATGTATATATATATAGACACATGTATGATTGAAATATATAGATTTATCCCACATATGATTGAAATATGTATGTATGTGTGTGTATATATATATATTAAATAAAATTATATATAAATTACATTGTGATATATATATATCACAATTTAATTTTTTTTTGAGGTCTCACTATCTAACTTCATTTTTAATTGAAGAAATTCATGTTGGTGGCATATAGAAGCTCACTGATACAGACAAGGGTAGAATTTAAACTAATAAAAATCCTCACTTCCCTTTTTGGCTCTTTCTACACACTCTACAATCACTATACCTTTTATATGCTATAAGCTCCAGTATTCATTTTAGTGACATAAAAAATATATGAACTTGGCTTTGTACTTCCCAGTTTATTTTATCCTTCTAATCAAGCAGCCTGACTTCCTTTCTCTTATTTGTTTGTTTGTTTTATTAGCTAAAATATACAGAAGCAGCATCATAGGAGGACATTAATGTGTAGAAAAAAATGTTCTTACATACTTGCCTAAATTATGTATTTGATTAAAACTGCTATAACAGCCATGCCTTTCTAACCAGTAAAATGAATCTCATGCATCAAGGTAATGACTAGACCTTTAACATGATATATTGTACAATACAATACCTGTAGAAATGAGCAAGTAAGGAATAATTACAAAGGAAGTGTGCGTTTGAGGAAACAACTTTGCAATTAGAGGCATGCATCTAAGAAATGCCAGTATTTCTATGTTTGCCCTATGCATTCTTAGTAACCACATGGTGTTTTAACAATTATAAGATATTACAAACTATTAAATGTGAAGATTGGTATTTATTCATGAAGAATATTTTAAAGTTAAATACCTTGCATCGCTTTATGTGTCAAAAACAGGTAACAGTCACTTTGTTCAGAAGGTGGGAGCAATTTATTTTCTAAGGCTGGCTGTGTATCTTACCAGCTTCTTTGTTTAAACGTCCACAGTGACTTCATTCTACAGCACTGATAATCAATACTGGAAAAAGACATACATTTAAAAAATAAGCAAGACCCTCTACAATCTTTACAATGCTAATCCAGCCTTCTGAAAATATTTAGGTGACACATCTTTGTGAAAGCTCAAAATCTCTCACACATTACAATGCAGAAGTAAAGTGCTGGTTTTCAACCAAAATTCCATCAAGCCAAAGATAGGAACTGAATGATTAAAATAATAATAATAATAATAATAATAATAATAATAATAATACAATCCAAATTCTAAGCAGGGTTACCTGAGATACAAAAAATGGGAAAATGGTAGGCAGAGTGGAAAAGAAAAAAATTTTTTTCTAATTTAGTTACAATCAGTCAATGTGACTTAATAGGAATAGAATGGAGTCAACTATTAAACAGACTGATTTAATGGATCCTAAGTCCACAAAAACAAGAGCAAAGCCAACACTAATAAGACTTCTTCATATGGTAGTTGCAGATTACAAAGTGCTTTCATAAACATAATCTCTTATTACTTTAATCTTTACAACAGTTTTATTATTAGGTTGAAAAGTTGAGGTTTCAATCCTGTTCTTATTTTAAGGCCTGCCACTAGGAAAGAAAAGTCTGAATCTCTCAACAGATTTTCCCATCAATACTTACATTATATCCAACAGCCTGCTGATATACATCCCCCTGAATGAGCCACTGACATCTGAAACTCAACAATTACAATTTTAACTAATCATCCCTCCTTTCTGTTTAGAATGTCTCTTCTTAGTATTGCATATTTTAGTATGAGGCACCATTATAATCCATTCTGTTTCCTAAATTACAATCCCTTGCTCCCCTTTATCTCCCGTTCATGTATCAGCCATGGTCAAGGAATCACCAAATACTATTCTCAAGGGTCTTAATGGAATCCATTTAATCTTGTCCATCTAACTATCACTATCCTAGTTAATACATTACCGTATCTTGTCTGACCTACTAAAGTATCCTCCAACTCTAAACTTTCCATTTCTTTTTAACTATTTCTGCACTCGACAGTAAGAATGACTTTTCTGAATCCCGAACTGATTACAACACTACCTAATTAAAAACCTGTTTTATCTTTCCTCACGGCGTCTGCCTGAGTTTCACATGTGTCATGATTCTCTCTATGCTTGTTTGTCTTGCATCATCCATCACTAGTCATCTACACCTCCTCTCAAACTATTTACACCCTACTTTGTAACAAATCTGCTCCTTGATTTTGTTCTACAGAGAAAAAAAAAAGAAAAAAAAGCTCTTTTACCTACTGTTTCCTCCATCTAAAATTCTCATCTTTTCTCTTCTTTCACTTTATTTAACCCACAAAAGCAATTATTGTCCTTTCTTTGGTCAACCTTCCTTTTCTCTGTCCAGATTTAGTTTAGAAGCTCAATCACATCTTCACATAGGACATGTTTTTACTGCTTCCTTCCACACACCATACGGTATGGAAATTGCCCAGGTCATTCTCAATCTCTCCACCCGATTATGAGTTTTCAGATGGCATATTATAATTTTTTGTACTCTATTACATTATACTACAATCTACTTATTTCAAGTTTATTTTTTGGTTTTAATACCAAAAGTTCATATCAGAAGTTTTGAGTGTAAAATCTCATTAGTTATTGATATTGACAGTGATGTGGACAGGACAGAACAGTGTCTTTAGAGGTGAGCACAGGTAAGTGAAACTCGTATCAAAATGGTGTGATTTCCACTTCTATCTCTGTTTATAAAAGCTGTGATTAAAGAAGCTAAATCCTTAAAGTTAAGAAACCACAGATACTTAGAATTTCAGAGACTTTTGGGGGTAGCAGTTATTACTGAAATCTATGTCTCCAACACTCTAGTGAGGGCTAATCTAGCACAGAAGGATCCTAAAAACATGTCTTCCTCCCCTGTGCTTCCTCTCCAAAATAGTTGATCTCAATGTAGGTCAACTATCCAATGTACTAGTTTCTAACTGTCAAAATCATTTTTAATACATTCTTCAAACTATCTGGCACCCCTGTGACCTGGAGCAACAAAAGTAATCAAAACCTTCAGCTTGCTGCCAATGAGCATTGTAAGACTCAAATTGTATTCTATATGTATATTATATATACACAACCACATAGTACATATGACATGTGTGGGTTATTTATAATTATAAATAGTTATATGACAATATACAAATTATATGACTGTATACAGAATATACATTATATACACATATAAATATAGTATTTGCATATAAATTTATATGCATGTATTTGGACTGCAGTCCATACTGCTGAATTGGACCCAACATCATTTAAATCAAAATATGTAGAAGAAGCACATTCTACCACATTTGGAAAAGCCCCTAGAATGATGACCAATTCCACTGGTAAAATTATTCTTATACCTTCAACCCACTTTTCCCCCAACAATGGTAACAGATAATGTTTCCACTAAATAATATATTGACATCTTTTTCAGTAGATAATTAATAAGCTACCTGAATATCTATTATCGACATTCCACAATATGCTATACTGACTTACCTATTACTAAAAGTATTAAGCCATACACTGAGGATATTTATTTCAATATACTAATGAAAAGTTGCAGAAAACTATCTGCACAAACAGTACTTAAAATGCATATCTAGAGATTACCTATAAATATTTCAAGGTATCTTTTGTGCAAGAAAAAGTAAGAGAGTAAAAGTCCTTATGTAAGTTCTCAAACAATAAGGGAGTATAGTCTTGGAACTCTGTTCTCCATATTAAAGATTTCCACAGTGACTAAGCCACTTTGACACTTAGAAAAAAATTTTTTTTTTCTTTTCCTCTTAGAGAAACCTCTTACATATGTGTGCACTGTGTTTTTTAGTCTACTTCTTTGTGGTACGCTATTGTAACACAACACGTTCCCAGGCAGGAACAAAAAAAAAAAAAAAAAAAAGAGGACTATACCCCATGTTTTACTTGTGTTTCTTATTTCCCAATAGAAAACTGATTGAAAACCAATATATTTTACAAAGTTAAGGATATGACTTCTTGTTGGATTTGAAAAACTAAGGCACAAGATGAGACTCATGTATCTTTGCTCTCTCTTGTGATAAAATTCATGTTAATGGAAAATTATAAAATTCTCTGCTTTAATCTTGGTTTGAATTTCCTTTTTTCAATTCTATAACTGAAGAAAAATCCACTCAATATTTCGTATACAAAAAAAATTAAAAGCTCAATGATGTAATGGCCACTGAAATAAAGCAAACAGGCTTACCTGTTTGAAGGGGAGAGTAGGCCAAAGCCTGAATTCCAGTGCTGTGCCACTGGTATTAATTGCCTAGAACATGGTATTACTAAAGGTTTTGAAGCTAAGATGTGGTAATTCTGGGAAAAAAAGGTCTGGGTCAGTTACTGTTATTTTCCATAACTGAAAGTTAAATGCTGAGAATAGTGGCTGGTACATAGTAAGTATGATAAAAGTATAGACTATGATATTACTTTATGACAATTATGATAATGAAACTATTGTTTGGATTATTTATAATTTCACTCACTAGAACTAAGATTGATATCTCATTTAGATTCCAAATAGTAAAAATGGCAGGATACAAGAGTGTATCCTTCCAATGAAGAAGTTTGCTAGATGTGAAGATTATTGCTTGTTTAAAACATACATTTGGGATATAGAAGAAATGTTATATGTTATATTTCATGAAACAAATTCTAAGAGATGAGAGACAGCACCTGCCCAAAGAAGGATGGGGGAAGGAGTCGCATAACAGGTGCTAGATTTTGAATGCGTCACACCAAACTGTCCCTCCAGTTGGCCAAAGTTGTGAAAAAAAGCGGAACAGATAAGAAAGCTAGAAAAAAAAAATCAGGTCTGGCATAGTAATCTAAAGATCAAGAATATCATTTTTCAAATAAAGGCACTCTACTAAAGGGAAATGCTGCTGTCTGTAATTATGAAGAAGCATCTGGAAATAAATGTCAGAAAAGATGCATAATAAAAAAACAAGATAAAAAAGAGAAAATAAAATACTGAATATTGTTTCTAAAAACCCATTTACAATAATTTAAAAATAGATGAAATATATTTTATAGTATAAACTTGTCTTCATTAACAGATAGATTTATTATAACAATTGACAACCCATAGTCCAGTGCTTATGTGGTACTGGTAATTATCATGATACGTCAACAAGGTAGGGATTATCTCAACCCAATTATCTCTTACCAGTTTTATAGATGATAAACTCAGGTTCATTTACATCATTTACTCAAATAATATGATTAGCCAATGGTAAGAGACAGGCTTCATATCCTCATCTTTCTGACAGGTCATCAGTTCTGTAGGTTATCTTGGTGAGCTTCACCAGGTGATTTTATTTTATTTTTTTTTAAAGTTTATATTTAACTTGAAATATATCCAACTATATCCAGCTATACTATAGTATAGCTATATCCAACTAGCTAACATACAATATAATATTAGTTTTAGGTATAGAATTTAGCGATCCATCAATCACATACAACACCAGGTGCTCATCACCAGTGCCCTCCTTAATACCCATAACCCATTTAACCATGTGATTTTAAACCATAAGCCTTCCTATTTTAACTTCTTTAATATTTACTTATTTTTGAGAGAGAGAGACAGAGACAAAGCATGAGCAGGGGACGGGCAGAGAGGGAGACACAGAACTGGAAGTTGCTCCAGGCTCCATGCTGTTAGCACAGAGCCCAATGCGGGACTCAAACTCATGAACTGTGAGATCATGACCTGAGCTGAAGTTGGAGGCTTAACCAACTGAGCCACCCTGGTGCCCTAAACCATAAACCTTCCAAAGGAGATGTTGGTCAGCACAATTAGAGCTCAAGAGATTACTCTATGCCACTACTTTTTTTTTTCAATGTCACTGCTGTTAAATGTTATCCACCGCCCCTCCCAGAGGACAACTAAAAATTGCATAAGCTGTAGTGTTCAAATCAATGTAATTCATTCACTAATATCATTGAAGAGTGTGCTTATTTTTTTAACTTACATAGTACTGACCTAACGTTTTTGTTGCTATATTTTAGAAATTCAGACAAGACAGTTTCAATTTATGTTATCTTTAATACAATAGTTCTGGTTCTTATATAGCTTCCTGGGAAAATAATGACTTTGGAGGATAGGTTTATGTGCATTTTCATGAAGACTTCAGGGAACACCTCATCAATCTATTTGTTGAAGTGACAACTGGGTTAGATTAATTGGATAATGATTTAATCCTTCATTCCAATATTTTCTCAATCACAGGGTTTTGTTTTTCTTCTCTGAAGTCATTCTACTTACTCAGTAGACAAGTGACAACAGAATATACAGGTTAATGTACTATGTGTTTTTAAATCATAATTGTTTTTAATTCAAAATGTCTTCTTTCATCCCCATCCCCAGATAAACATCAATATTGAAATTTCTATCATCTTTCCACAAAAATATCCATATTCCCTTGATCAATGTTTCCAGTATTTACTATGTATAAGAATCAGCTAGATTCCACAATTCTAATTCCAATAGGGATGAAAATAAAAACATTGCTGTATTTCAAAATGAATATCGATCACCATATTCATACAGTATTACTGTAAAAACATGTACAAAACTCAGCTTGAGTTCATATGGTATAGCCAGTTGAATGAGAATTCAAAGTTTGATGGTTATTCATAAATGTGTGCAGTTTTCAATTTCTTTTACAGGACCACTGACTTTCAATATTAGGGTTAACCATTACTTTTAATATATAATATCAATACAATTTTGAATCATTTTGTAAATTGTTATGTATTTAATGAGTGTAATGCTTATCACATTAATGCTGATCTATACCTTGCTACTTTATCTTCACAGAAAGTTATTGTGAAGAGAATTATAGCACATAAAAATATTCGGTGAATAAAAATGCTACTGAAAATATAACCTAAAATATAAACTAAAAACTGCATGTTATGTACTAAAATGGCCATTAGCTGTGGCTTGCGTTACTTATAAATATATTCACTATTTGTAGGTTTTCCCTTTTTTATGTACTCTTAACCATCATTTAAAAAAAGGATTGTAGGGGTGCCTGGGTGGCTCACTCGGTTAAGCAGCCGACTTCGGCTCAGGTCATGATCTCGCAGTCCGTGAGTTCGAGCCCCGCATCGGGCTCTGTGCTGACAGCTCAGAGCCTGGAGCCTGTTTCCGATTCTGTGTCTCCCTCTCTCTGACCCTCCCCCATTCATGCTCTGTCTCTCTCTGTCTCAAAAATAAATAAACGTTAAAAAAATTAAAAAAAAATTAAAAAGGATTGTATCCATTTATTATATTCATTATTGAGAAGAAAAATGTGGCATAGTTAAATGAGGAAAAAGTGATGTTATAAGAAGATGCCTAATGTTGAGGATGAGAAATCAATCCATGCCTACTCCTTGGTTGATAATACAGGCTCTATATAAACAATCATTCTTATTTTAGTCCCTTCTGTCTTTGAGGAAATGGTGTTCTTCTTTGTGCCCAGGGTCATTTGTTTCACCTATGGCTTAGTCCTATTCTTTTTTTTTTTTTTCCTTTGTAGTTATTTTGCCATCTATAATCCATAGTCTATTGCATTTTCAATATTTCCCTTCCTGTAACTGTTTTCATCAAAATATTAAAATTCTTGATATTCCTCTATCATCAAAATAATCTTCCTTCAAGTCTACCTCATTATGACCACCAGCCATCCTTCTGGCTCTTGCCTTACATTAATAGCAATTCTTCTAGAAACACAAATGCTTCTTTGCTCTTGCTATTTTTTTAATGTCTCATTCAAAATCATCACTGCTTAACTGTCTCCTATTCCCATCCAGTTAGTATTTCCAAAACAAGAAAATTGTGAGAACAGAGAGAAAAGATTTGAGAATCACCAGAATTTAAGTAATTGTTGGAGCTATGGGAGCACAAAGTGTCTCGGAGGGATTATGTCTGTCATGAAAAGTTAAGGAAATGCTGAACTCAAAGTGCACAAGGTTTTAGAAGAAATAAGGCAGAAAATTTGAACAGGCAAGGCTGGCTAGAGAATTTACAAGAAAATTAGGACAAAGCACTAGAACACTGGGAGATCAGAGTTACAGAGGAAAGAGGAATCAGAGATCTAAAATGCCCCACGAAATAAAGTCTATGGTACCATGGACTACACCAATATAAAGTCATAGTGAACTTGTTGACAAAGCCCTCAATGGAAGGTGGGGAACAAATGAGATTATACTGCTCACAATGTGAATAAATGGGCAGGGCAGCCACAGTGGTTTCATGTTTCTATTTCAAGGAATCTGGCAGGGATGGGAAGTTACAGAATAATAGCTATCACATGAGGGCTTAAGGCAAAGTTGTGTTTTACAATAATAACATTTCTTTACATTAGTATAGCATATAGGGATGCATATCACACAGTATATCTTCACATTACTTTAGCAGTTTTCTAGCATTTTATTTAGCTTTCAGGTTTTGTTTTGTTTTGTTTTTTCAGCTTGTTCCTTTTCTTCAGAATTTTTTGATTTGTTGATGTCACTATTCTGGAAAAATAATTCCAACTGAATCTAAGTTTTCTGTTCTTTGTAGGTAATTTCATGTTTTTTTTTTTCCTCTCTCTCTCTCTCTTTATATATCACAAGTATTTTGTATATATTTTTTATTTTTCAAATATTATTTAATAAAAATTTTCCTGGGGCACCTGAGTAGCTCAGTGGGTTAAGCGTCTGACTCTTGATTTCATCTCAGGTCATAATCTCCCGTTTGTGAGGTTGAGCCCATGTCGGGCTCTGCACTAACACCACGGAGCCTGTTTGGGATTGATTCTCTCTCTCTCTCTCTCTCTCTCTCGCTCTCTCTCTCTCTCTCTCTACCTCTCCCCTGCTCATGTGTGCACAGTCTCAGTCTCTCTCTCAAAATAAATAAATAGGCATTATTTTCTTTCCTAAGCCTGGTAATTATATTTAGTCCCCAAATTCCAACTCAGATAATTTATATGTATCATTTAAGTATATAGCTAAATGGACATACTGCACATTTATAATTAAATATATGCTTTGTGTCATACTGAAAATACTTGAGTTAATTCAAGTAGGCAAGAACATGTAGCATTAAAATCTATTTAAAATCTGTACACATAAGCCTAAATAATCAACATGGATACTTAATATAATGGATCTATATGAAAGCAACTTGGCCATTCAGTTTTGCACTTATTAGGTTGTCAGAAAGATGCAGGCTGATGTTTAGACATGTGAAATTAACTTTTAAACAAGTACTATTTTTTAAAAATATTTTGTTTTTAAGTAATCTCTACACCCAAGGTGGGCCTTGAACTCATAACCCTGAGATCAAGTCACATTCTCCACTGACTGAGCCAGTCAGGCACCCACCAATTGCAGTTTTAATGGCAGAACAACTCATTTACTCAAACTATTAAAATACGACATTTTCGTCTGAATAAAGATTAACAAGCTTAATATGGGAAAGTCAAAATCCTACTTCCACTAAAGATTTTACATTATATATGTCATATTTCTAAGCCATATTTGGTAGTCAATAGTAGAATCATTCAAAAACAAAGAAGTTTTGGTAGCTTAAAATTCTAGCAGGGTTGGGTTGAATTACAAGGTTTTCATAGAAGTGAATTTTTCAACATACACATAAAAATTTTCTAAATGTTGACATTGTTCTGAGTATTTCATATATTTGGAATGAACAGCCTCACTATATACCTTTTTTTTTCTTTTTTTTTATACCTTTTTTTTTTAATTGAATCACTAATTGAATAAACAAGCAAAAACCACTTGTACATTAACAATTCTAACACTAAGTCCCACACATAATTATTACATTACGATTATAAATTTCAGAGGTCAAATGGAATGTGGTTTTTTTGGATTTATCTTTTCTAATGATAAAGGTTTAATAGAAATAGAAAAGGGAAAAAAATTTTAGACCACTTTAAAACATTTTCTGAGTTAATAAAAGACCTACTCAATAAAATTAATAACATTACTTAGAGCCATATAATAAATATGAAGCCTGCTTATTTAGTGATAATACATTGTTCTTCCATCAGCAAACAAATCTCAGAGTAGCCATTTCTATTACTAAAATATATGCAGCTCACATACAGGATGGATGAAAATGTCCAATGAAAATATAATCTTAGTGTTTTTAGACTATGCCAAGTTTCCAAGAAAATACTATGAAAAAAGTAATAGCCAAAGTTTAAAAATGGTTAGAGTTTTTAAACTCATTCTTTAAATAGTGTAGTTTTTTTTGAAATGCATAAAAATAAACTTTAACAATTAACAAAAAAAAAAAAAGAAATTGAGACTTTATTATTTGTTCTTTGAAAATTGACCACACTTAAGGAAAAGTAATTCCAATCACTGTTTTAGAAGAAATAAGTTGTCCACAAGGTTAGAGAATAATGGAAGGGATAATTTCAAAATCCGTATCACCTCTTGGTAGGTTGCAAAAGTGGCTACAGATTTTTTTCTTCTTGTATCCACATTTCTCCCTCTGGGACACTTGCTTTCCATAATGACTCTGAGTCCACTCATATGACTTGCTTCGTTTAATGGGATGTTAACAAAAAAGAATTTACAGACTTCATTCAATTTTGATAAAATATCTACCAAATAAACCAGTCTGAATTACGATAGTGTGTCAATCATTCCTTTAAGTAAAACTTAGGTCCTATGGGAGAAAGTTGCCTGGTTCAGCCTACAACTCAGTCACATGTATTCTTTTCCTTAATGTGTCACATGTCAGTTTGTAGTAGATGTCTGTATGTGTACTTCCCATATCATGACAGAGTATTTTATTTTTTTAATTATTTTAATATGAAATTTATATGACAGAGTATTTTAAAACATTGGGTATTCATTGGCCAATATTTAATAACTGTTATGTTTTTTACTGTTTCTTCAAGGACAAGGTACAATTGGCTTTTAGTTTTCTTCCTGTGAGTGTGTGGTGAATAATATTCCTTCCTAGTGCAGTTTGGTGGCCCTTCCTTGGTTTGTATTAATGTGCCACCAATTTTACTCACTACTGATTTTGCACCATCTGTGCAACTATGGACAGAGTAAAAGAGAGGGAGGATGAGGAGAAAGAAGAGGAGGGGTAAAGGGAAGGGGAGGAGGAGGAAGAGGGGCGGGAGAAAAAGGACAGAACTGGAATCTCTAGTCCAGGAAAAAAATCATGCTTCCAGGTCAGGGAAGCCTAGCGATATTGATCTGAGGAATTTTGGAATAGCTATACCCTCGTGATTTCTCTGTTTCTCACCATCTTGTCACTTTTCCAGTGTGGGATAGGTCTACTTGATTTGATGACACATTGGTGGTACTCAAAGGAGGTGACAGTATTATGCTTGTATGGGGTCCCTGAAAAGTTTGCAGCCAGGAGACCAGACTGTGGTCTGTAAAAATGATCACAAGTTCATTTATTTTAAGGCTTTAATTTATGCCTTGCTTTATCCAATGGGATCATAGTCAACAGGCTTGTCTTCTTTCTTGCTTCTCTTAAGAACACTGTGAAAAACTTCAAGTTAAAAAGCCCCGGCTAACATGTTGGAGAATGAAACAAATAGGACCTAATTACCCCTGCTGTTCCAGCTGAAAGCCAGCCAACCCCAACTGAGTCGCAACTGACAACAGAAACATGAGGACAGCTACCCACCCGAGTCCAGTGAGATCACCAACCTGAATCATCAGGAAGTAAGTAAATGATTGATGTTTTCGGCCACTAAATTATGTGGTGATTTGTTACTTAACAAAAGCTGATATACACTTTATGTTCTATCTTTATGGAGTGTTCAGTACTGTTTATATACGATTGCATTCCTCTTTGTTCAAAATAGTCCCTCTTCTGGAATTATCCTAGTCTTGCCCTTCTTACCTAGTCTTACTCATTCAATTCCCTACATTTTTTGTGTCTGTTCTTTATATCCTATTTTAATTTTTTTTTTACATTTTATTTATTTTTTATAGACAGAGAGAGGCAGAGCACAAGTGGGGGAGGGGCAGAGAGAGAGGGAGACACAGAATCTGAAGCAGTCTCAGGCTCAGGCTCTGAGCTGTCAGCACAGAGCCTGACGTGGGGCTCAAACTCACAAACCTGGAGATCATGACCTGAGCTGAAGTCAGACATTTAACTAGCAGAGCCACCCAGGCGCCCCTATATCTTATTTAAAAAAAGCCTATCTTGGCTAATTTGTTTTTAACCATAATATAAACATAATAATGTAATAAGAGAAAAAAAGAAATTAATGATTTAAAGCTACTAATAAATATAAGACAAATGATTAAAACTCATTTTAATATAAAATATGAAATATACAGGAAAAATAAATATAATACCCAGAAAATTAAAAACAAAAAAATAATTCCTTTCATATATTATATGTCACTGATATAAAGAATTGAGTAATTATCTGCAAAGTGCTTTTTCACTTAATAATAAATCCTGTAGTATTTTGGACATTAACATATCTATATCTACTTATTTCTTTTTAAAGGAATTCATAGTATTTTATTATATGCATCTCATAATTTATATTTAATAATAATATCTAGGCTATTTCTAGGTTTGTTCCAGCTATGGTTTTGTGGGTATGGTAACTGAGGGTTTTGTTTTGTTTTTGGTTTGGTGTGTGTGTGTGTGTAGTTTTGTATTGTCTTTCAAGACAGTGTGTCAATAAGTGTCCTTACAAATATGTCTTGTATAACTTGTGAGATTACATTTCTGGAATAACTTCCAAGAACTGAAATTATTTTATTAAAAGACCTCTTATTTTGTCATAGAACTTTTTTGCTTTTACCCTGTTCTATTGCAATGGATCACTGAGAGATCTGGCAATTCCTTTACAACAGAGTTTTTATATGAAGTAGGTACTTTACAAATATTTTGAAATTTTGTTGTTAAATGTAAAATCCATTTATAATATGAAATATAATGTAACAACCAGTGATAAAATAGTTTTTCAATTTACTTAATCAAAAATATTTGTTTTAATACATATTATATAACTAGCAGACTAAAATGTATTAGCTGAGATGTGAACTGTATTTTTTCATATGGAGAAAGTTTTTAGTTTCTTAATATGTATTACTTGTACGTGATAATAACAATAAAGTAACTACACCATTTTAATCAGTTCATTTAAAGAATTTTCTCATTTGGTAATTACATAAAATCATATTATGTTGGGGAACACACACACAAACACACGCACACACACAGCACATGTTCTCGTATCATTAATACAGACTTTATAAAAAATTTAATTTCTACACATATAAATTGGTAAAGCTATTGTCTAAGACATAATAGTCACTTTCCTCTTAAGCTCTTGTCTTTAATTTGGTTCCCATTTTCTTTCAAATCTATTTTCTTTTATGTGCTACTACTTTTTGTTTGCTATAAGATAATGTAGGTTCTTATAAACAATAAACAAACAAATATTGAATCATACCTATGGTCCGTTTATATTCCCTTTGTATTTATAAATACTTTTCTACTTGACTTCATTCAATGGAAATTTGAGTGGGGTAAATACAACACAAAACGATAGGGTAATATACCCCAAATATTCTAGTTATCTTCAAAAAAAGTAAACCTTGAATATAAATATTTGACATAAATACATACTGATATGGGCTGATACAAGTATCAATATGAAGATGAATTTCTTTAGCTTCCTGGCCATTCAAACAAATCCAAATTTAATTACAGGAAATCAACCTGTGTTTGGACAACTGTCTTCCATCATCACAAGTGGTCTATTTTTTCACGCTGCAGTTAGTCATATTACTGCAGCTATTCCTCACTTGTATTATATATTTATTTTATATTTTATTTTATTATTTTATTTTATCTTATTTTAATTTATTTTAATTTTATCCTCAAGTAAATTAACATACAGTGTAGTCTTGGCTTCAGAAGTAGAACCCAGTGATTCATCTCTTACATATGGCACCCAGTGCTCATCCTGAAGAGTGTCCTTTGCTATGCCTGTCATCCATTTTAACCCATGCCTGTCCCCCATCAACCCTCAGTTTGTTTTCTGTATTTAAGAATCTCTTATGGTTTGCCTCCCTCTGTGTTTGTATCTTCTTTTCTCTTCCCTTCCCCTATGTTCATCTGTTAAGTTTCTCAAATTCCACATATGAGTGAAATCATATGACATCTGTCTTTCTAGTTCCATCTATGTTGCTGCAAATGGCAAGATTTCATTACTTTTCACTGCCGAGTAGTATTCCATGGTGTGGAATATACATACATAACACATCTTCTTAATGCATTCATCAGTTGATGAACATTTGGGCTCTTTCCATATTGGCTAGTGTTTTTTAGTGCTGCTATAAACATCGGAGTGCATGTGCCCCTTCAAATCAAACTTTTTGTATCCTTTGGATAAATTCCTAGTAGTGTAATTGCTGGGATATAGAATAGATTCTATAATTTTTTGAGGAACCTTCACACTGTTTCCCAGAGTGGGTGCACCAGTTTGCATTTCCACCAACAGTGCAATAGGGTTCCTGTTTCTCCACATCCTCACCAATATCTGTTGTTTCCTGAGTTGTTAATTTTAGCCATTCTGACTGGCGTAAAGCGGTATCTTGTGTGGTTTGGATTTATATTTCCCTGATGATGAATGATGTTGAGCATCTTTTCATGTGTCTGTTTGCCATCTGGATGTCTTCTTTGGAAAAAAAAGTCTATTCATGTCTTCTTCCCATTCCTTCACTGGATTATTTGTTTTTTGGATGTTGAGTTTGGTAAGTTCTTTATAGATTTTGGATACTAACCCTTTATCCGATATGTCATTTAAAAAAAAAAATAGAGAAAATGGGACATTTAGGCAAAACCACTGTATAGAGTTTGGATGTTTTGCCTGATGCTTCTTCCTCCTAAGCAGACCCATCCCAATATTTCATACAATGAAGCTTTTCTGTTTTCTCCCTTCATTCTTCCCACCCCACCTCAACTTCCTCCTTTCTCTAGCTTCTTGGACTTCCTCCCCACTCTTTCTTCCACTTCTCTTGTCCCCTTCTCCCTCTTCTTTCTCCACTGTGCCTTTTCTTTCCCTCCTCTTCTCCCTTGTAGAAATGGGTATCTGGATAGGCAGGTGGGTATTCAGTGTCATCTATTCATACAAATATACTCTTCAGAGAATAAATGGAATGCTTTTGATCTGAACTTGATCTCTTAGTCATAAAACGAAAACCATCTAACAAATTGCTTGTATTCTATTTGCTATTTTTTTTTTCATTGTCTCTTTTATATTCCTATAATCAGTGCTTGCAAGATCTTTAGTAGGTAAATTAAGTTTCATTTGCTAAATTGCATTTAAAGCACTTCAAGAAACTGCTTTTTTCCATGAAAGTTTCCAATTATTGTAGAGCAAGAAAACCAGTATTCTTGTGTGTAAAGATGTAATACTTTATAAGATTGTGATATACTATATATTACAGCGTATATGAACATAACCAAACATATAAAGCACACAGAACACAATGGCCAGCATATATAATGTATTTGTAGCATTCAGGATTATGTTTAACTATGAGAAACAGACACTCCAGAGTGACCATAAACAAAACTCATCTCTCACGTAAACATGTAGATAGATATAGGTTAGCTAAGGAAGGTGCAGCAACTCTGCTCTTAAAAAGCCATCGCACATGAAGATAATCTTCTAGTTTGTGGTCTGTCATCCCTAGGGTGTAATCCTTGTCTTCATGGTCCAAGGTAGCAACTAGATGTCAACCCATTACATTAACATTGCATGATGCAGGTTGGAGGAAGGAAAAGAAGAAAAGGACAAAGGGTGCATTGTGTCTATTTTAACAAAGACCCCAAAGCTGTTCACCAAAAACGCCTGCTTTCTTTCCAGCTTCTAAAACTAGTTAGATGGCCATACATGTCTTCACAAAAAACAAACAAACAAACAAAAAAAAAAACAAAAAAAAAAAACAACTGGAAATACAGTCTCATTATGAGAAACTAAATGCAGAACTAAGATTTGAGATTCTATTACTGTAAGGAAGAGTGATGGCAGATATGACTGGGATTGTTGGTAGATATTACTATAGTATTTACTAAATGATGCTAATTATTATTTATTTTATAACCTGAGAATGAGTTTCTGGGTAACATTATAAGATTGTAGAGCAAATTCTACGTATTAAAGCTTCCTGCTAGTCCAATTCTGGAAGGAGATATTCTGAAACTTCTATAAGTACCTGTATATAAAATAGATATATTTTCATCTGTAGTGGAAATTCATTTGATTTCACTAAGAGTTTATCCTTTCTTTCATGTAAAGTATAAATATTAAAATTAATTTGGAATATATACACGATAAATGGCTCGCTGCAAGGTTTTCAAAGAATGCAAGAGAGAGAGAGAGATCTAGAAAACCATCACAATTATGTCATGTGCAAAATAACAAAGCTGTTTACAGCCAACTAACTGATGTGACTAAATCTATTATGATATAATAGTGTGTGTATATACATATATTTTCAGTTAAATTATTTGAACACTTACTATGTGCTGGGCCCTGAGTCAAGTACTCCACAAGCCTTATAACATGAGCAGATAAAGAAACTAAGGTAAAGAACAATGGAAAGCTTGGAAGTCCAATGCAGGAGGGTGACTAGCTGGGTGATCCAAGTCTGTCTTGATTTGAAAGCATTTTCTTCTCTCCTCTAGCAAATCCACTTACCAGACTTAATGAAATCCCTTAGTAAGCTGAAAGAATAACCTTCCTTTAGGAATATGTTGGCAATTCCAAATTTATCTCAAAGCAAAATCACAGGTTCTTCAAGACTCCAAAATGTCCTTTTGAACCTTACACCATTTTGTCACATTATATCTTGACTGAAATTCAAGAACAGACCAACCTATTATCAATCCTCATATAAAACATCTTTATTATAATTCTGAAACTACTAATTTGCCTTGTTTGACCGCAAATTTTCTTTCTGTGAATCAATATCCTATCTTTTTCTAAGTGTTTTAAACTCACCCTCCAAGGAAAACTTTATTTAAAAAAATAATATTAGATATAACTAGTTTTGCACACCTTTCTATAATGCTTAGAATTTTATTATTTTTCTTTTCTGTTGCTCCTGTCAGTACTATTCTATTATTTATTTTCATTGTAGTAATGTGTAAATCTAGCATTGTAGTCTGATTCAGTTAACAGTCCAGAAACTAAACATAAGTTTATTAGAGCAATGCAACAAAAACAATTTCTACAGAGATTACTCTTTTTTTTTTTCTTTTTTTGAAGTAAAGATACTTAATGCCAAGTTCTCCAGATTGGGATCTACTTAATTTTGGCTATACGAAGTTCTTATGATAAATTTGCAAGTTACTAGGTTGTATCTGTGACATTGAAAGTCAATGTATAATTAATTGGCCTGCTCAAAGTCATAACAGCTTTGAATGAGAGATGAAGAGTATCCAATTAATACTGATGGCCAAATAATGAGATATTAAATACTGAGAGACACTAATTAGAACTCAATGCAAAGATACTTCCAGAATTATCCCAGAGTAATGTACTGGTTACAGTACCTACCATTTATCATGATCAAGACTGACTATTTTTACACTGGTCTTTTACATAGCCTCAAAATCTTTTTACTACTTAAGAAAATACTTTAAATACTTTCAATCCTAGTATAGAAGTGATGTTCTGCTAAATTAATTTGTTAGAAGTAATCTCCCACTGACTTCTAGTGTACTCTTTGCATGCTCCAGAAAGCTTCGGCTTTCTGAGGTGTTCAGATTAATAGTGCTCCCAGTAATAACGGTGATCACTAAAACCTCACGAAGATCTCTTGAACTTCATGGCTCATAGCAGAGAGATAAAATATTTTTCAGTGATAGATCTCTCAGGTAAAGAAAAACAGGACACTCATGGCTAACTTCTTCAAATTAAAGAGAAAAAAAGAAATGTATCATTACACATAAATATCAGGGTTTGGGAAAATTCACTTGGAAAATGACTAAGACTTCACACCCATTTGAGTAGACTGAAATAAAAAATTCATGGGAAGATTTTAAAAGTCCAGTTTTACTTAACTAGCATTTTTCCTTCTCATTTTTTTCTGAGTGAAGCAGTTATTGAAGATCAACGGTAAGACTACAGCTGTCTCTTCTCCTATCTTCTATCGCCTATGTTAGCTCTGAATAGGTACGCTGCAACAAACTGTTACCAAGCAATTGAGAATCTGTACCTGGACTAAGTGGCTGCCACACAGTAGAAATAATGGCAAATGGAATTGTTTACCATTGTACATAATGGAGCAGCCAACAACGATTTGGTTTTGTGCTCATTGCCTACCAAGAAGCTAAATTTAGGGACTGTTTTTTTTGGTTTTTTGCTTTTTGTTGTTTTCTTGGCAAGTGGCTCACTTCCAAGCTCCTGTATGTTAAGCATTCTTTAGATGTTTATTTGTAGTATGTTGATTTTAAGTAAGAGAGAGTAAAAAGTAAATATTTGCCTGGCATATGACAACATGACCTATTTATAATAACACATATGAACATATGATATTAAGAAAGATTCCTATGCCCACAGTGGCCTCAGAATCATAGTGACTATAGTCTCCATGGTTTTGCCTTTTTCCAGAGTGTCATCTTAGTAGAAACATACAGCAGTGTGAAGTCTTTTCAGAGTGGCCTCTTCCATTTGGTAATAATATGTGTCTAGATTTCTTCCATGTCTTTTCATGACTTGATAGCTCATTTATTTTCAGCCTTAATATTCCACTATATGAAAGTACCACAGTTTATTTATCCATTCACATACTTATGGATATCTTGGCTGCTTCCCTATTTTGATAATTATCAATAAGGCTGCCCTAAACACCTGTGTTCAGGTTTTTGTGTGTGTATATAAGTTTTTAACACTTTGGGACAAATATCAAGGAATATGATTGCTGGATCATAACATAAGTCTGTTTACTTTTGTGAGAAATTGCCAAACTGTCTTTCAAGTGACTGTGCCATTTTGCATTGCCACCAGCAATGAATGAGACTTCTTGTTGTTCCATATCCATACCAGAATTTGGTGTTGTCTGTGTTCCAATTTTTAGCCATTCTAGTAGGTACATAGTGGTATGTCATTGCTGTTTTAATTGATTGCATTTCCAAAAATATTTGGAAAGATAAAAGATGCTTAACAAATAATTTACATTTTACACTTTCTAATACTGAGAAAATATTTTTTATTGTTTTTGATATCCCTTATATTGGTCCCTAATCTTATGCTTAAATTTATTCTCCGATTCTTTTCTTTTTATACTCTTCTTGATTAATTTTGTTTTGAATTGAGGCCTAGACCTTAAGTAAACCCACGTTTTCATCCTCTGTTCAATATTTTTTTTTCTTCATAATCACAAACTCAAATTTCATTCATTATCATTCTGCTATATGTTTGTGTAATCACTCATTAATTCCACACACATTTATTCAACGCCCAGGTAGTACCTGATACAATTGTTGTACTGGAAATATTAAAGCATGTATGAACGCATGCTTTGCTTCAGGAATTTACAACCTGATGTATTCAACAGATATGTAAATGAAAAATCACAATACAATATGATAAGTAGTATGACTGTAAAACTTTTAAATAAAAATAACATTTATTGATCCCCTACCATGTCACAAAATCTGTAGAGTATTAATAAATATATTTTAAGTTTCACAACAAAACTATAAAATAAGCTTAATTTGTTTAAGAAAATTAAGTACCTTCCCAAGGAAACTCAAAACATACTAAATGGTCAGGAATTCAAATGCAGACAGTCCGGCCATGGTGCAGGTATGCTTCAACTAATTGCACACACACATTTTACCTTTTGGAACTGATTTTTGAAATTCAAATGGAAACTGAGTTGTGGCATGAGTATGAAAACTCCGAATTCAGAATCATAACCTTTGAAGCCTAAAATGAAGTTTATTTATTTTTAAATATTTATTTATTTTGAGAGAGGGAAAGAGCAGAGAGCACAAGCAAGGGGGGGGGGGGGGAGAGAGAATCCCAAGCAGGCTCCCAGCTGTCAGCATGAATCCTGACATGGGGCTCAATCTCATGAACCATGAGATCATGATCTGAGCTGAAACCAAGAGTCGAACACTTAACCGACTGAGCCACCAGGTGCCCCTAAAATGAAATGTAAACAATATGCAGGAAGCTGTTGTATATATTGTATATATTGTAAAGGAATCTATTTCGCCTACTAGACTATGCATTCTATATATATTCTGAGTCTTTCTCATCACTAATTTCTTCTTATGGCTAGAAGTATATCCACCCCTAGAAACACCAATTATTCTTTACACTAAGAATGCACTAAATGTCTCTCAAAGGACCACAGAAATTGAAGGTGCATCAGAAATGACTCCACATCTATGTATAAGGCTATTCAGAATATACAATCTTTATGAAATGTTAAGATTTGTTCAAATATGGACATATTAGATAGAATTTGGGGAAATGATGGTGAGAAGAAAGAAAAGACAAAATCAAATCACATGAGGGAAATTAATTTTTCCCTCAAATAATTATAGCCTGAGTCTCTTCAAGTTCCATGTTTACTGGGAATTTCTCTCCATATATTTTCTCTCCATATGTAGACATCATATCAACATTTAAAAATATATACCTAATACAAATTTCCTCCTCCATTTTAATTTCCTTTCTAGACTTAAATTGACCCCCTTTTCCATTGACTTGCTGAATATTTCCATTTGGGTATGTTACAGGAGCATTAAATAAAATATATTCAAAATACACCTCATCATCTTACTCCCTAAATGGTCTTTTACCTCTACTCTTCTCAGTTAAGTAGGATAATCATCAACAAAATCTATCATAATGTGTTCTCATAGTCCTTGCATCTTGACATTATGTTAGCTATATAATATCATGGATTGTATATAATGTCACTGAACAGAAGATTTATTATCTAAGCTTATTCACATTCTTAATTCCATTGCCCACCTTAAAATTACATATTTCATGACTGTAAATATCACTGGGGTTTTGGAAATTCTATTTGGAGAACTCCATGATGGGAACTACATTACTAAGAAAATCATTGGAGAAGGTAGAAGGAGAAAAAGAAGAGAAGGGAAAGGGGAGGAAGAAAGAAAGAGGCTATGGGAAGAAGCAGGGAGGGGTGGGGAATGAGTAGGAGGAGGGAAAGAAAAAACAGAAGAAACGAAAAAGAAAGGTATTCTATAGTTGCAAAAGTTTAGGGGAAAAAGTCTTAGGTTGTTCTCCAAGTTTTGTAATACCCAAGATTCCAATATACACAGTGCCAATAAGTTTTTACCTTAAATGTACCCAAGATTCCAATAATTCTTAGCACATAGAAATTTATCTTTGTCAAAACTAGCTTTTCCAAATATGTTGGAACATAAAAATAATCTTTTTTTTTTTCTTTTCTCATAAAGATTACTTAATGGAACATTTGTTTGGGATTGATGATAGCTCAATCCCTAAATTATTTGTGTGTTTATTATCCCATAATTTTTTAAGGCCAGTAAAATCCCTCTGAATGTCTAGTAACTAGCAGAGTGAATGGCAAATAAGATGTACCTGCCTTCACATAGAAATGTCTTAACATTGATTCTAAGCTAAATTCAAAATTTGCTTCCTCCTGAAACCTTTTCCAGATCCATCAGACCTACTCAGGCCTCCAGTCTCATACACTTTCATTAGACTTTGTACTTTCTTTCCAGAGTCTCTTTCATAATTTTAATTGAACAATTAACTATAGTATTATTAGCATCATTTTTCCCTAAAGATACCAATTCTGACAAAATGATCATTGTATCCCCAGCACTTAGCACAGTTCACAGGATTTAGCAGATGGCCAATTATACATATATATATATATAATATATATATTATATATTATATATATATATATTACTGACTGAATAGAGACATTGAAGCTCTGAGAGTTGACATGACTGTCTTCAACAGAACTAAATTAACAAGTTTAAGCAAGAGTCCAGATTTAAAACATAGCTCACAGTTCTTTAGTCTAGACTTACATTTTTCAATATAGTAACTGCAAGGCACTTCTGACTATCTGAACCTGAATTTAAATTAAATGAAATATAATTAAAATTTGGGGGCCTTATTCACACTAGCCACATTTCAGATGCTCAATGTCTTATGTGGCCAATGACTAGCATACTGGACCGTGCAGAAGAATTTTTCAATCTTTGCAGAAAATTCTACCAGATAGCATTGCTCATACTAGATTTTATCAAACAGAGTTTTTTACTAGGTGAAAAAAAACCTAGTAAATTACTTCTCTCTTGAAACTGAAATATTAATCACATCTACCATATTATTGTATCTAGCTAGGGATTCTTTACTCTCAAAAGAGTTATTATTTTTAAAAATCCACAAAAAGCTCAACAATAACATTTGAGAAGTAAATTTAAATCCAGCAGTCTTACTATTTACTTAAAAATAGTATAAATATGGTAATGTGAAAAAAGACAATGAACCTCTGATTTATCTATGCTGATGACAGACAGAAATAAATTAGGTTCATTTTGATAGGAGAGATTTAATGAAGACAAATAATTTGACACTGCTTATGTCTACAAAGCACAATGTAAATTGAGGATCAGGCTAATTTGATGACCATGAATAAGCTAATAAAAGAAAGGATAAAAAAAAAATAAACTATTACCTCCAATATCAATTTGGGATATAGAAGTTGACTCTATCTGGTTAATACAATTATTAATTTGTAGAGTTAAAGCCAAGGATGTTCGGACAGTTAAAATGTATATTATTCAGAAATAAAAACTGACTCCTTACTTTGGCAAAATACATAAATAATGGGAAAATATTACTCTTTACATTTAAGATATACCTTAAAATTCATTGTTTCGAGAAAATGTTTACCAAATTCAAAACCACTAAATAACATTTAAAAAAATTGTTGTAATTTGGAAATGTAATGTGGAAATGGGTCAAAATGGGTTTGGTGTATTTAGTGAATGATTCAGGATGGAAAAAAAAAAACCAGCAATTTTATCAATTTACATATTACCAAATTGAGAATTTCTTTGACATTTCAAAACTATCAACCTCAATGGAAGCAAAAGACATTTCTCTTTCAAAATACAAAGGCCTCATCCCAATAGATCTCAAGGACACCCAAGTCCGGATCCTATTGAGAGTGTTCTTGGAAATTTACCTTGTAATGTCCTTTCAGAAAATAACCACACAGAAAATCTGAGGTAGTTATCAACTGCACACACCAAATAAGCATGTGGAAAAATGGGCAGTCTCCAAAATAAAAAGGGTGGTGAACAGAATGTTAAAAATATCGTGAAAAAGTCTAACATTTTCTGAGTTTTCTGAAAGAATGTGATGTTCTTACATGTGACCTGAATCAAGCAGTATCATCTGGGTGCTTCTAGGGAGCTTGAAGATTCTCTTTACTAATGAACATGCGCCGATTTTAATGTGATGAGGGAGCGTTATGAAGACAACTAATTTCTTGTATTCTTTTCCTGTATAAATTTGCATTAAAACTGTCACCATTGAGACAACAGAAAAAGAACAATTATCATCGCTGACCTCATCATCATAGTACTGATGAGAACCAACTCTGCTCAGAAGTTAAAACCCACAAGAGGGAGCAAAATGTGCCATGATGAGATCCATCACTTTGGCCTTTAGGTTATTTTGAGCTGAAGGCAATGAAGACCCAGCAGACTCAGGACAAACTTTTTACCTCTCCTTTAATTGCCTAAAAGGATTTAGATAGGGAGCCTGTACCAGGAAGACAGTTATAAACAGAGATAATTTTATTTATAAGACTTATCTGTATGGCATGGTACACCTCTGTTTACCAAGCATTTCCTCTTCTCATCTTCACCTGAATAGTCTTCTTCTTCTTTGAAGTTCCAGACCTTTACTTTCTCCTCCTTAGCTCAAGACTGTACATAAGCCCCAACTGCCTGATTGCCTTTGAGTTTTTATGTCTTTGTGGGCTCCCCCCTCTATATGTACATCATTAACTTTTTTCTCTCCTATTGTTCTGTCTTATGTCAGTTTAATTATTACACCAGCTAGTAAATGTAGAATGGAAGAAGGGAAAAGTTTTTTGCCCCTAGATCTATGTCAGAGAGAAGAGGAATTTGTGTCTGATGTTCATCCTTATGGATATAAGACTGGGTTCTTAAAATTAGGCTAGTATAATGGAAAGTAGCAGAGGACACGTGTAGAAAGGTGTGCCATTGAAGTATGCGTAGCATGGAACAGAAAGCAAATTTAAAAAGTTTTGTGCATGGGATTCTTCCAGGCTGTACAAATAATAGAAAAAGCTCGATAAAGAAGTGGGAACTGAGTTGTTCCTTGAACTATAATAAAGGAGAAATTTAAAATGCGAATTAACGTGCAGGAAGATGTATGTTTGATCTGGATTTACTGACTGTTAAAGCAAAATGCTGGAACAGATATTCTCCACAATTAATTATGATAGCCACAGTCCATTTAAAATGGGAAATCATTATCCTTTTGAACCTCCTCTATCATCCAAGTCTATTCTAGTCTCTAAGTTTGTATTAGTTCCCCACTGCCACTGTAACAAATTACCACCAACAGGGTTTTTAAAACAACATCAATATATTACCTTACAGTTCTAGAGATCAGAATTCCAAAATCAGTTTCACTGGACTAAAATCAATGTATCATCAGAAACACGTTCCTTCTGGATTCTCTAGAGGCAAACGACTTTCAGCCTTTAGAAAGATTGCCCTTTTTCCTTGGCTTGTGTCCCTGTTTTACGCTAACCTCTGTTTCCATCCTCACATCACCTTGGACTCTGACACTCTGCCTCCCTCTTATAAGGACCTTTGTGATTATATCCGGTCATCCTGGATAACCCAGGATAATCTTTCTATTTCAATATCCTTAGATTAATCACAACTGCAAAGTGCCTTTCCCATGTAAGGTAAAATATGCCTTATTTTATAACACAACTATATATGGTGGATCTACATTCACTCTGTGAATGATTTGATAATATCTGGTAGCTGCTCCAAAGTATATTTGTAAATATTTGTGAATATATACACATATATTTAATTATTCTGCTTTTGTTTTTAAATTTGAAAAAAAAACAACTCCCTTGCTTGATAGCAACTCCTTTGCTGGAGGGCTAGTTTTAAAGCTAAGAAGCTGATTTATCTATCTGAAAGTATTTTCTAGAGGTGAATCATATAACCTTTCATTGATGACACTTTTTTTTCTTGGTATGAACCAAATATATAATTGCTAGAATAAAAGGAATGTGGCAATAACCTGGAGGTCATGAGCTTGAAAATCTACAGAAATGCTTAAAATATGTTTTACCTTATTCTACTGTTTTAATTGTGGATTTTGACTGCTTAATCTAAAACTAAGCCAATGGTCTTATTTTGTAAAATATTCCCTTCTCATCATTCCAATTGAATATTCATTGAATTAACATTTTTTTTTACTGTCCTCCATTTACTACAAGCACACACATAATAGTAAAATCATAATATAGTTATATATTGTACATTTCATTATTTTCATTCTAATGAAACCCAGAATAATGAGGAAAGGGGATTTTAAAGAAATATAAATACCCCAATGCCCCCATTTTGTGATCTTGTCCAGTAAAAGGTTATTTTATTTTTACAACTGTTCAAGTATTGACATACAAGATGAAGCAAGACGCCACAAGAAATGCTACCTACACTGTGGATAGTGAAGGTTATGTGCATGTGGTAGGATTTAATCTCTTTGAGAGTAGGGATTCAGGAAACCTTAATTGCATATGGCGGCAGTAATTATGTGGTCATTGGCATGTGTACAGTTCAGACATTGTACAGACATTGAAGGAATTCAGTATAAAACACTATGAACATTTCAGCATGGTGTCAGAATCGATGGCATAGCTTGGAGCCCAGAAACTAGATGTGATTCATTGCCTCCAATAATCAAATTTTGTACTTCAGCTGCTGATATGAAAATAAGGTTATTGACTTCAGATCTTCAAGACAAAAATGAATACAAGGTTTTAGAGGGCCATTCAGATTTCGTTAATGGTTTGGTGTTTGAGCCCAAAGATAGCCAAGAAATTGCAAGTGTGAGTGATGATCATACCTCAGGATTTGGAAGTTGGAAGGAATGCAGACAACTCATTTTGTTCTTCGTTCCCCTGGAATGAATGTGTGCTGGCATCCTAAGGAACTTTTAAGCTGATGGTTGCAGAGAAGGGGACAAGCCGGTTTTATGATCTTTCAGCTCAACAGGCTATCTTATCTCTTGAATTGAACAGATGCCATTAATGCCAGCCCACTGGTGCTTCAAAAACACCTTCAAAGTTGGAGCTGTTTCAGGAAATGACTGGTTAATTTGGGATATTACTCGAACCAGTTATCCTCAAGATAAGAGACCTGTCCACATGGATCAAGCCTGCCTATTCAGGTGGTCTACAGTTCATGAGAACTCGTTTGCAACCACTGGTTATCCTGGTAAAATGGCAAGCCAGTTTCAAATTCATCACTTAGGACACCCTCAGTCTGTCCTTGTTGGTTCTGTAGTCAGTAGATCTGGCTTTTCCTGGAATAGAATTCTCTCACTGTGTGCCATTGGAGGATGGCACAAGTTGTTGTTTTGGGTAACTGGAATGTAAAACAAATTTTCTGTGTACCTTAGTCCACAGATTTTGTATTTTTAATACATACTTTGGAGAACTCCCTATTTTTATGTCAAATATACTGTAAGCTCTAGAAATGTCCCAATTGTTGCTTTTGTTAACTAAAATGTTAATGGTTTGATAAAAAAGAAAAAAAGAAATATAAACAACAGAATATCCACATATTAATATCAAAACATGGATGTTTATCACTGCTTCAATAAAAACCAACTGTCTTAAAAATTTGTTTCCTAAAATATTTTAATTCACTATTTGATACTTCTGGAATATAATCAGCAGATTAGTATAAATGATGATGTCTATCCCTTGATTTAAGATTCTAAGAAAATCAGTTTGTCTCCCATAGTGAAAGAAATCACAGATACTCTGAAAAAGGATGATTTATTATAGCTGTGGTTAAACTCAGGATCCCATTGTAAAAAACAATACTGAAAACTCAAACATTTTATATAATCAGGAAAATTGTGGGAAAAATGGTTCATATAATAGACTCCAAAATTAGTTTTTTTAATTTTTGATAATTTATTCAAAGTTAAGGCAGTTAGTTAATAGATGGCATTAAAATCCTGGCTTGTTGAAAAAAAAAATTATGGTCCAACTATAACTTCAAAAGTCAGTGACTGCCTTCCCCCCCCCCTTTTTTTTATTTTTGCAATTTTCCTGTGTATGTCTTTTTAGAGAATCAGGACAATTTTCTTCTGGCTTTCTAACTATGATTTCAAACTCAAGTAATTATGTTGTGCTTTCCATGATTCCTTCTGGCTTTCTAACTATGATTTCAAACTCAAGTAATTATGTTGTGTTTTTCATGATTCCAAGTATAATTTTAGTTGTAAAATGTCTACTTATTAAATATTCTTGTAGCAAAATAATTACATAGTAAAGAAAAGCAACTCAAACACCAAAAAAGAAATGATGAATTATTGCTTCCAACAACTAAGTAGTACTCCTATCTCATTGTATACATTTTTGGAGAATGGAATTTCTACAAAAGTGAGGTCTGAAGTTTTCAGCCATGTGTGAGGAGTCTGAGAATGACTGGAACAGGGGACACAGACATGGCTTTACTTATAGCTGTTAGCAATAAAAACTTTAAATGTTTGGTTCCTGGATGTAAAGAGAGGAAATGCAAGAGATATTTTTCTCCAAGGAAGTCTAAAAACACGAGAGGAGTTATTTTATAAAATAGGATCCTAAGTGACAAACTGAGTGGCTATATTTAAAATGCCACTTTCATAGTATGTTACTCATGATTACATTATTATATTTATTCATTAAATTATAAAATACTTTTCAGTAGAGAAAATAACACTGGTGAATGAAAGGAAGGTACACAAAATAATCTATAATATACTACCTTCTGGTTCTGATTTTGTTTACCTTTCCTACCCATTTTTTCAACTTTGGCCCCCTCATTGCTTTCTTTTCCTTTTATGTATTTGCATTATTAAAAGGCAAAATGAATAGTATGAGGCACAGATATGACTGAGGTCTCAGTGACTTCTATTTACATCCAATTGTGACACAAGATAATTTCTGTGATATTCCTGCATTTCATTCTCTTAATATTGCTTTGATTATGTGTGGGTATAATCAGGCTTCTCAGTTTAAGGCTACACTCCATTTGTAGCCAACTACTTGGAGAGGATAATGAGATTTATCCACAGTGAATCAGTGAATCAGAGTCTTGAGAATGGATAAGGAGTCTAGAGTCTAATCATAGGTCATCTTTGACTGGAAAGGGTTGAGAGCTGAAGGGAAATCAGTGTCCTATTCAAGGTGTAAAGAACACCTCTGGTTCCAAACTTGAGTATGTATATTGTAAGTGAATTATCAGTGCAATCATTTTACGTCAGTTGTGATGTAAACAATCCCAACACAAATTATTTATCAACACTGTGTAGTTTAGACAGCATATTGAATGCTTTAGTGATAGTATAAGTAGTACACAGGCCAACTTTCATTCAAATTCAATTAAACATTATTTGTGGACCTCTTCACTGCTGACATAATGCTCATGTGTTCAAAAGCAGATTTAGTGAAAAAGTCCTATGTTAGACAGCTTGTATGCATATCTATAGGAGCAATCTTATTCAAAACAGAAGTCTAGATAAAGATTATCGCTGAATTTGAAATGATTTTCTTATGATTTGTTTCCTACTCATTGACTTTCTATTCAGCCTAACACACCAACACAAAATTTCACTAGGCTATACATTTATGAATTATCTTGCGGGGAAGGTTCAAGGCAGCCTTAATAATTAATAAGTAACTGTTGAAGATGAGGCTTAGGCTGTCACATGTAAAATGAGCCCATAGTGACTTGTGAAATCCTAAAACTATCATGAAAATAAAAAGTAGCACCAATTATGTGTACAAGTTGATACTTAAGAGGTTTCATATGACAGTTTTCAAATAAATAGCATATTGTGAATGTAAGACAAGTAGGCTTAGAGATTTATTAATCAATTCAATTTCCATAACATGAACCAGAAAATGTAAAGGGATTTAATTCCGTGCTGTATTTGATTTAAAATATATTTTCAAATTATCAAACTCCATGATACAAATACATTAGAATAATACAAATATATTTATCCCACTCAGGTTATATACATTAATCCACTGTTATTAGGGAAAAAAATGTAACTTGTTTAACTAGTACGAGTTAAATAGATATGAGCCATCAACTGAGGGATTTGAAATTATATTCCAGATCTGGTTTTGGTTCTAAAGGCTCTTCATTTTCAGAGATAACAAACTTCCTTTTCCTGACACATACACATACACATATATGTACATTCATATACATGTATACTATATATGTATGCATGTGTGTTTTAAATGCAAGCCAGAACTTTGGCATATACAAAAGAAAGAGGTAAGGTTTTAATGATTTCAAGAAAGTGTAGAATAATGATGGTATTGAACTGCTTTTCACTTTCAAACCAAATTAGAAGCCGTAGGAAATAAAATAATGATAATGGGGCTCTTTAATTAAAATAACCAATTAAAATCATACAACTACCAAGAGGAAAAAATATATAGTAAAAATGATATGAATCTGTAATATCTTAAATTGAGTTTACTTTGGAATGCCACTGAAACTCAAATATAATATGATTTTCCAGGCAGTGATTTTGCTGTGAATATGCATGCATGCGTGTACAAACACACACACACACACACATACACACACACACAGTGAATGAATGAATGCTGAGGCTGAATAAACAGGATGACCAAACTACACACACAAAGGACATAATAAGAATACAACTCTCTTCTCTCCCCACCCCAACACCCACTTTACCCAAGTAAGCTATTCTGTGGAATTCATCCTTTCCTTCTCCCTGGACGAAATCTAGGGCATGGAACAAGGAATATTCTGATCACAGTTAGATAATTAAAACCTGTGCTTAATCTAGTCAACAGAAGACTTTAGTTCAGTCTTTAGTTCAGTCAATTTTTATAACTGATATATCCTGTCATGTGTAAAAACAAATATAAAAAAAAAAAAAAACAAAACTGCAGCCTTTTCCTTCCTACATCCAAATATCCCTCACCACCTCCAAAGACAGAAAAAGGATGAAACCTGGAGGAGAGATGAATGAAGGGCAGGAAAGCTGTACTTTCGCACCATCGTGGTGATCGAGCATCTGTACCCTGTGGGCATGAATGCTCTATAAAGGTTGGCCTTTCTTTCAGGTGGCACTGTGTCAATTCCTTATCGCTCCCCCCTCAATCCTAAAATCACCTGGGTATCCTACCTGAAGTTTCTTCTACATAGACAGACGTGTTCTTTCACAGACAAATTGGTGGGCTACCTACATGTCATTTGTAAGCTGCGTAGCATCCCAGGGTTTACTTCTAGCTTCCTTCCCCTGACATCACCTAGCCTTCCTCGAATGACCCAGGGTGTCTCTCTCTAAGGTTCCCTGAAAAATACTCACCCATCCTCTGTTATAAGAAATGCTGGACAAGCAGGAAGTCCCCACTCAAGCAACGTCTATTCATTCTGTCAATGCAACAATTGCCAGTCCTAAACTCTCAGCCTGTGGAATGCATGACATATCTCTTGTGCCCTTGAAGTTCAGGAGATATATGCCAGTTCTCCGAACAGACACATCAAAGCCACTCTCCCTGAGTTTGTGGGTCTAAAATGAACTGAAGCACTTCCAAAAAATCCTCTCTGGATCTCAAACTCTGTGACTACTTCAATATTGAATCTTCTATAACTTCCAAAGGGTAAAGTGCCAAGTTTCAAAACCAGTATCTTCTGAATACTTTTGATAGCACTGTCTGGGGTGGTATTTGAGAACATGTGGATAACTGATTTACATTATCTTCAACCAAAAATGAGATTGAAAAGCCTCCCCTTTAACACCTGTTCAGCTCCTTTGTAGTTTATCTGTATGTAGCTTGGGCAGAATATTTATAAGCAAATATAAAAATTAAAAGATAGGAAGGTTTCCTTCTTATATAGAAAAGTTCTTACCTAGAAGGAACCCAGAAAGAATCAAACATTGCACATGGTGTGTAGGTAAGCAACACCAGAAATAAACCTTTGGATTTGCTGAATACAGCCATGTTCATGCAATGGGTTGATTTATCTCTTCAAATTATATATTTTTCAAAATCACTTGTACTCAAATAATGACCATCTATGACATACCCTTAATATGCATATATTTGAAATTTGAAAGTATTCTTCAAGTTTTAATCATGGAATATGAAGATTTAATAATGTAACTTCTTAGGTCTAACCAGATTAAAATATAAATAACCAATCAATTGAAATAACCAATTTCCATTTCTGAGAGCTATCACTAAGATAAATGTTCTTTCTCCCTAATAAGTGTGTTCCCTATCAATAATGCTAACCACAAACATACATATGAGAAATTCCTTCCTTGCATTAGCATGTAGTTACCAACATGTACTCTTTTATACTGCAAAGGAATGTTTATTCTCTTATATTACTGAACACAGTAATTATGAGATAGAAGGCTATGTTCTTCTTGCATAAGGCCCTAATTCCAGAGGTTTACCTAAATTTTTAGGTGTTGTTTCCCTATCCATAGACTACTCTTCTTTTTTTTTTTAATTTTTGTTATTAATGTTTAATTTATTTTTGAGATAGAGAGAGACAGATGTGAGCGGGTGAGGGGCAGAGACAGAGGGAGACAAGGAATCCAAAGCAGGCTCCAGGCCCCGAGCTGTCAGCACAGAGCCCAACGTGGGGCTCGAACCCACAAACTGCTAGATCATGACCTGAATGAAGTCTGACGCTTAACCAACTGAGCCACCCAGGCGCCCCATAGACTACTCGTCTGTATTCAACTTGTTCCAAATACGCTTCGTTACACAATTCTCTACAGTTAATTATTTAGACAAGTTACTCTAGTATGATTTGGTTAGTTTTGTCAATGGAGACATACTGACAGAAAGATCTAAAGAATAATTGTAAAGAACAACTTTTCACTCATTCGGTAACAACACCAAGACCTGTAAAATAAAGTACAAATGAATATATAGTAACAAGCTTCATACTTGGCAAATGTCATCTCATTTTAAAAATCCTAAATGGATATATAAAATTCTGATGTATTTAATAAGGGGAGATATGGACACAGGAAGGAAACTTATTTGTGTATTAAAAAATAAATATTGGGTGAAACCACATGTATAGGGACCAGTTCTAAAATTATGAGCTAGTACCTGTAGATATATGAGTGATCTTTTAATAAATTACTTTTCTATTTGGTTTCCTTAATCATTAGAAAGTTCTTTTGAGATAACTCTTTATGATTGGCTAGCAAATGAAAACTATTGCCTTTTGTCAATTTTCCTCGTATTTTCCAACTTTTGAAGGCAAATTACACAAAATTAAACAGGACAACAAGATCGTATTTGAGAAATAAACTTGCAGAAGATGGCGGCGTAGGAGGACGCTGGGCTCACCGCGCCTCCTGATCACTTACATTCCACCTACACCTGCCTAAATAACCCAGACAACCGTCAGAGGATTAGCAGAACGGAGTCTCTGGAGCCAAGCGCAGACGAGAGGCCCACGGAAGAGGGTAGGAAGGGCAGAGAGGCGGTGCACGCTCCACGGACTGGCGAGGGAGCCGGGGCGGAGGGGCGGCCCGCGGGCCAAGCAGAGCCCCCGAGTCTGGCTGGCAAAAGCAGAGGGGCCAGACCGAGTGTGTTCCCACAGCAAGCGGGAGTTGACATCTGGAAGGTTATAAGCTAACAGCTCTGCTCGGAGAATGGGAGGGCTGGAGGACGACAGGAGGGAGAGTTGTTGAGCCCCAGATGACAGAGTTCAGCTTGGCAGGGAACAAAGGCGCTCGCCAGCACCATCTCCCTCGCCCATCCCCCAGCCAAAATCCCAAAGGGAACCGGTTCCTGCCAGGGAACTTGCTTGCACCGCACAAACACCCAAAGCTGTGCTTCTGCGGATCCACCCCTGCGGCGGGTCTGAGTCCCTCCCCTAGCCACAGCACCCCTCCCAAAGCTGATCTCTGAAGGAAAAGCAAGCTGAGCCTGCCCCTCCCGCCCCCATGCACCCCGCCGATCCACCCCAGCTAATACGCCAGATCCTCAGCACCACGAGCCTGGCAGTGTGTAAGTAGCCCAGATGTGCCACCCCACCCCACAGTGAATCCCACCCCTAGGACCCGGGAAGAGAAGGCACACACCAGTCTGACTGTGGCCCCAGCGGTGGGCTGGGGGCAGACATCAGGTCTGACTGCAGCCCTGCCCACCAACACCAGTTATTCAAGACAGCACAGGGGAAGTGCCCCTCAGTCCTGCACCACTCCAGGGACTAGCCAAAATGACGCAAGGGAAGAATTCCCCTCAGAAAAAAATGCCAGGAAATAACAACAGCTAACGAACTGATCAAAAATGATTTAAACAATATAACAGAAAGTGAATTTAGAATAATAGTCAAAAAATTAATCGCTGGTCTTGAAAACAGTATAAAGGACAGCAGAGAATCTCTTGCTACAGAGATCAAGGGACTAAGGAACAGCCAGGAGGAGGTAAAAAATGCTATCACTGAGCTGCAAATTAAAATGGAGACAACTACGGCTCGGATTGAAGAGGCAGAGGAGAGAATAGGTGAACTAGAAGATAAAATTATGGAAAAAGAAGAAGCTGAGAAAAAGAGAGATAAAAAAATCCAGGAGTATGAGGGGAAAATTAGAGAACTAAATGATGCACTAAAGAGAAATAATCTATGCATAATTGGTATTCCAGAGGAGGAAGAGAGAGGGAAAGGTGCTGAAGGTGTACTTGAAGAAATAATAGCTGAGAACTTCCCGGATCTGGGGAAGGAAAAAGGCATTGAAATCCAAGAGGCACAGAGAACTCCCTTCAGACATAACTTGAATCAATCTTCTGCATGACATATCATAGTGAAACTGGCAAAATACAAGGATAAAGAGAAAATTCTGAAAGCAGCTAGGGATAAACGTGCTCTAACATATAAAGGGAGACCTATAAGACTCGTGACTGATCTCTCTACTGAAACTTGGCAGGCCAGAAAGGAATGGCAGGAGATCTTCAATGTGATGAACTGAAAAAAATATGCAGCTGAGAATCCTTTATCCAGCAAGTCTGTCATTTAGAACAGAAGGAGAGATAAAGGTCTTCCCAAACAAACAAAAACTGAAGGACTTTGTCACCACTAAACCAGCTCTACAAGAGATCCTAAGGGGGATCCTGTGAGACAAAGTACCAGAGACATCACTACAAGCATGAAGCCTACAGACATCACAATGACTCTAAACCCATATCTTTCTATAATAACACTGAATGTAAATGGACTAAATGTGCCAACCAAAAGACATAGGGTATCAGAATGGATAAAAAAGCAAGACCCATCTATTTGCTGTCTACAAGAGACTCATTTTAGACCTGAAGACACCTTCAGATTGAGAGTGAGGGGATGGAGAACTATTTCTCATGCCACCGGAAGTCAAAAGAAAGCTGGAGTAGCCATACTTATATCAGACAAACTAGACTTTCAATTAAAGGCTGTAACAAGAGATGGAGAAGGGCATTATATAATAATCACAGGGTCTATCCATCAGGAAGAGCTAATAATTATAAATGTCTATGCGCCAAATACGGGAGCCCCCAAATATATAAAACAATTAATCACAAACATAAGCAACCTTATTGATAAGAATGTGGTAATTGCAGGGGACTTTAACACTCCACTTACAGAAATGGATAGATCATCTAGACACACAGTCAATAAAGAAACAAGGGCCCTGAATGATACATTGGATCAGATGGACTTGACAGATATATTTAGAATTCTGCATCCCAAAGCAACAGAATATACTTTCTTCTCGACTGCACATGGAACATTCTCCAAGATAGATCACATACTGGGTCACAAAACAGCTCTTCATAACTATACAAGAATTGAAATCATACCATGCATACTTTCAGACCACAATGTTATGAAGCTTGAAATCAACCACAGGAAAAAGTCTGGAAAACCTCCAAAAGCATGGAGGTTAAAGAACACCCTACTAAAGAATGAGTGGGTCAACCAGGCAATTAGAGAAGAAATTAAAAAACATATGGAAACAAACGAAAATGAAAATACAACAATCCAAACGCTCTGGGATGCAGCGAAGGCAGTCCTGAGAGGAAAATACATTGCAATCCAGTCCTATCTCAAGAAACAAGAAAAATCCCAAATACAAAATCTAACAGCACACCTAAAGGAAATAGAAGCAGAACAGCAGACTGCCTAAATCCAGCAGAAGAAGAGAAATAATAAAGATCAGAGCAGAAATAAACAATATAGAATCTAAAAAAATGGTAGAGCAGATCAACGAAACCAAGAGTTGGTTTTTTGAAAAAATAAACAAAATTGACAAACCTCTAGCCAGGCTTCTCAAAAAGAAAAGGGAGATGACCCAAGTAGATAAAATCATGAATGAAAATGGAATTATAACAACCAATCCCTCAGAGATACAAGCAATTATCAAGGAATACTACGAAAAATTATATGGCAACAAACTGGACAACTGGAAGAAATGGACAAATTCCTAAACACCCACACACTTCCAAAACTCAATCAGGAGGAAATAGAAAGCTTGAACAACCTATAACCAGTGAAGAAACTGAATCAGTCATCAAAAATCTCCCAACAAATAGGAGTCCAGGACCAGATGGCTTCCCAGGGGAGTTCTACCAGACGTTTAAAGCAGAGATAATACCTATCCTTCTCAAGCTATTCCAAAAAATAGAAAGGGAAGGAAAACTTCCAGACTCATTCTATGAAGCCAGTATTACTTTGATTCCTAAATCCGACAGAGACCCAGTAAAAAAAGAGAACTACAGGCCAATATCTTTGATGAATATGGATGCAAAAATTCTCAATAAGATACTAGCAAATCGAATTCAACAGCATATAAAAAGAATTATTCACCATGATCAAGTGGAATTCATTCCTGGGATGCAGGGCTGGTTCAACATTCGCAAATCAATCAATGTGATACATCGCATTAATAAAAGATAAGAACCATATGATCCTGTCAATCAACGCAGAAAAGGCCTTAGACAAAATTCAGCAAACTTTCTTAATAAAAACCCTTGAGAAAGTTGGGATAGAAGGAACATACTTAGAGATCATAAAAGCCATTTATGAAAAGCCCACAGCTAACATCATCCTCAATGGGGAAAGACTGAGAGCTTTTTCCCTGAGATCAGGAACACGACAGGGATGTCCACTCTCACCGCTGTTGTTTAACATAGTGTTGGAAGTTCTAGCATCAGCAATCAGACAACAAAAGGAAATCAAAGGCATCAAAATTGGCAAAGATGAAGTCAAGCTTTCGCTTTTTGCAGATGACATGATATTATACATGGAAAATCTGACAGACTCCACCGAAAGTCTGCTAGAACTGATAAATGAATTCAGCAAAGTTGCAGGATACAAAATCAACGTACAGAAATAAGTCGCATTCTTATACACTAACAATGAAGCAACAGAAAGACAAATAAAGAAACTGATCCCATTCACAATTGCACCAAGAAGCATAAAATACCTAGGAATAAATCTAACCAAAGATGTAAAAGATCTGTATGCTGAAAACTATAGAAAGCTTATGAAGGAAACTGAAGAAGATATAAAGAAATGGAAAAACATTCCATGCTTATGGATTGGAAGAATAAATATTGTCAAAATGTCAATACTGCCCAAAGCTATCTACACATTCAATGCAATCCCAATCAAAATTGCACCAGCATTCTTCTCGAAACTAGAACAAGCAATCCTAAAATTCATATGGAACCACAAAAGTCCCCGAATAGCCAAAGTAGTTTTGAAGAAGAAGACGAAAGCAGGAGGCATCACAATCCCAGACTTTAGCCTCTACTACAGAGCTGTAATCATCAAGACAGCATGGTATTGGCACAAAAACAGACACATATGCCAATGGAATAGAATAGAAACCCCAGAACTAGACTCACAAATGTATGGTCAACTAATCTTTGACAAAGCAGGAAAGAATATCCAATGGAAAAAAGTCTCTTTAACAAATGGTGCTGGGAGAATTGGACAGCAACTTGCAGAAGGTTGAAACTAGACCACTTTCTCACACCATTCACAAAGATAAACTCAAAATGGATAAAGGACCTGAATGTGAGACAGGAAACCATCAAAACCCTAGAGGAGAAAGCAGGAAAGACCTCTCTGACCTCAGCTGTAGCAATTTCTTACTTGACACATCCCCAAAGGCAAGGGAATTAAAAGCAAAAATGAACTACCTTATGAAGATAAAAAGCTTCTGCACAGCAAAGGAAACACCCAACAAAAGTAAAAGGCAACTAACGGAATGGGAAAAGATATTTGCAAATGACATATCGGACAAAGGGCTAGTATCCAAAATCTATAAAGAGCTCACCAAACTCCACACCCGAAAAACAAATAACCCAGTGAAGAAATGGGTAGAAAACATGAATAGACACTTCTCTAAAGAAGACATCTGGATGGCCAACAGGCACATGAAAAGATGCTCAACGTCGCTCCTCATCAGGGAAATACAAATCAAAACCACACTCAGATATCACCTCACGCCAGTCAGAGTGGCCAAAATGAACAAATCAGGAGACTATAGATGCTGGCGAGGATGTGGAGAAACGGGAACCCTCTTGCACTGTTGGTGAGAATGAAAATTGGTGCAGCCGCTCTGGAAAGCAGTGTGGAGGTTCCTCAGAAAATTAAAAATAGACCTACCCTATGACCCAGCAATAGCACTGCTAGGAATTTACCCAAGGGATACAGGAGTACTGATGCATAGGGGCACTTGTACCCCAATGTTTATAGCAGCACTCTCAACAATAGCCAAATTATGGAAAGAGCCTAAATGTCCATCAACTGATGAATGGATAAAGAAATTGTGGTTTATATACACAATGGAGTACTACGTAGAAATGAGAAAGAATGAAATATGGCCCTTTGTAGCAACATGGATGGAACTGGAGAGCGTGATGCTAAGTGAATAAGCCATACAGAGAAAGACAGATACTATATGGTTTCACTCTTATGTGGATCCTGAGAAACTTAACATAAACCCATGGGGGAAGGGAGGGAAAAAAAAAAGAGGTTAGAGTGGAAGACAGCCAAAGCATAAGAGACTGTTAAAAACTGAGAACAAACTGAGGGTTGATGGGGGTTGGGAGGGAGGGGAGGGTGGGTGATGTGTATTGAGGAGGGCACCTTTTGGGATGAGCACTGGGTGTTGTATGGAAACCAATTTGACAATAAACTTCATATATTGAAAAAAAAAGAAAAAAAAGAGAAATAAACTTGAGACTGGTTATAATATACCTAAAATAAAGCCATTTAATTTAAAATAATGATACTAGAGGATATGGACTTAAACATTAGAAAATGAAAAAAAAAAGTTATAAATGTAACAGATAATTAAGTAAAAAGGAAAAATTAAATCCTTACATTCATCCTGTGAGCTTCATTCATTAATATACCATACAGTTTTAACATTAGTCAATGCATAAGAATTATGTCAATGAGTGAGTCCAATTTTTCAGCTCTTTCCCTCACCTCCCCCCAAAATAAATAAAACAGGCAATTCTAAGCCAGATAATCAAAATAAGATTCAGTTTCTTCAAGGTCATTCAAAAACAATTAAGCTACGTAGAAGTATAGATCAAAATGCCATTATCTGGTGAATTATTGTGATACAGTCAAGTAATTTAAATAACACAGAACATAACAAGGGGACTTAATTCTCTGTATGTCTAAATCCCTGAATTCTTACACTAATTTTAAACTCTTTTTGACTGTATGGACCCAAATATGTTAGAATGAGGTGGCACTAAAATATATTTAAAAATTTTTAATGTTTATTTTTGAGAGCGAGACACAGAGAGACCCAGAGAGACAGACAGAGAGAGACAGAGAGAGAGAGAGAAACAGAATGCAAGCCTGGGAGGGGCAGAGAGAGAGAGGGAGACAGAATCCAAAGCAGGCTCCAGGCTCTGAGCTGTCAGTACAGAGCCCGACATGGGGCTCAAACCCACGCGATCCTGACCTGAGCCAAAGTTAGACGCTCAACTGACTGAGCCACCCAGGCACCCCAGCACTAAGATATATTTAAAATTATAAAAGCATGTTTCCCATTGAAGTTTCCAAAATTAGTATTTTAATCTTTTTTTATAAAGGTAAAAGAAAATAGGCTGATCTAGAAGCAGAGAATATATATTCCTTATACTTTTTTCAAAATATTTATTTTGGTATCGATAATATGACATAGGAATTTGGGGTCTCTATTGCTGCTAGGCACCAACAACCAAAACAGTGCATAAACGCCTCATGATGATCATGTTTTAAATAAACTCTACTAAGTACAATTGTGTTACTGTCATAGCAATAATTTTCTTTACCTCAAGATCTTCATATAACAAAAAAAAGTAACAAAAAGCACAAAACAAAAATATTTTACAAAGATAAAGGTCAAAAGTTTACAGCTGATTTTATAAATTGTTTTACTAATTTTTTAAAAGTTCAGATATTATGGGACAGACCTTTTACTATTACTGTCTTACACTAAAATCCAATATAATGCTTGATAAGAAACAAATAGCACCGGGAGAATGAACAAAAGTTTTCAGTAATCCTGGAGAATTATGCATCTCTTTCATATTCAAGTAAAGGGCATCTGAAATTCCTTGTTTTAAATGCAGTGTGAACATGTCTCTTTACAAAAGCACAACACAGCATTTCTTTCATTTCTCACCCCATTAACTCCCTTGACCAAGTGCATGCAGATCTTTGGGGGGTTCAAAGTTTTTGAAAGTTTCAGATATGCTGAACTGTAAGAGTGGGAGTGTCATATCAATTCCACTGGGATAACAAGTATTTTTCAAAGATGGTATTTTCCTTAGGTGTCTACAGATTCCTTACATAAACAACTTACCAGGTGTGTCTAACCAACTCAACTCTTGACTTTGAAATGCAAGATGTATAATCAGAAACAATTTGAAACTGAGGTGATTCATTGTATTCAAATGAGTCCATTTGGAAACTCTAATTAACTCTTCACTCAACATCGTTACCCTCACTAGTGGAGGAAGACACTAGAATGGCTCAACAGAAAGAACACATTTGATATCAGTTATCTGATATTATCTGATATTATCAGTTATTTGATATCATGTACCTACCTACTTCTAATGAGCAAAAGGCAATATAAAGTATGAATTACTTCTGCAAAATTAAAAATATAGGCAATGGCAGATGGGAGAGGAATCAATGCTATGTGAGGACATTAACACATTCCTTTCAGTTCATTGATATGAACAGCGTGCAATTTTATTTTATTGACAACCATTCCTTCCTTTTTTCTTTTTATCTCAGTGATTTCATGTACCTATTTCTTAAATGTCTAAAAACTGCCCGATTGTAAAACGACAAAATCAAAACACTAACGCATCGAAATCAGCATGAACGAAACACCCGTTGCCACTTCCCTCTTTAACTATAGAAAATGGTTGGAGGTATTTCACAATTACCATTTCTATGACATCACTAAAAAAATTATAATAACCTCTTTCAAAGCTCACTGAAATTGGCTAATAATCACTTTACGAGTAGACCCCATAATTTAGCTTTTCAAAGCCACGTGACCTTCCAAGTGAGTGGCACATAATATATAGCATGTTCTTCCCATACATCAGGTATTAGATTTACACTTGATATTTCCACATGAATAAGCGTGTGAAAGCTAAAATTGACCATGGACAAAAGACAAATGGGGAACTACTTTTCTTCTAAAGCCTGTTCATCCAAAGTCTTCTTTTGACAAGGAAGACCAGTTGCTTAGGTCAAAATTACAGATTGTAATTATTCATTTTTCCTTATCCTTCATACCAATTCTTTTAGCATATTTTTCCAACTGTAACTTAAGATTATATTTTCCCCTCCCTCCTTTTAATTCCTCTTTCTAGCAATACTGTAATCTTAGACTTGAGCTATTGCAATAATTTCTTAACGAGGCATCCTGCATCCATTCTTGACCATATTTTCCAGCCAATCAAATACTTCTTTAAAACACCAATTGCTTGATATAATTTCTCTGTCTCAAATCCACCAATGATTTCCATCTTATTTCAAATACAATTCAGTCCTCTCCTGACTGACACAGCTTGATTTATTATGTTTGGAAGGCCTACTTACCACTGTGGCCTTACATATTACCATTTTGAAAGAAGGCATGGTTCTTGGTATTGCTATTGCAGAGTTCATTCATCCATGAACATCTCGTATTTAAATTATTGCATTGCCCAAAATAAGGAAGATATTTAACATTTTGAATATGAGATATAATTATAGAAGTAAAATATAAAGCAAAGTTAAAGATAGAAAATGCCACTTTTTGGAAACCCTCTAATGTATATTCAATGTAAGCAAAATGAGTTTTCCTGTCCTATCATTAAAACTTGCAGTCCATGGTGGTTGTGGGGAAGAGAAATCTCAATTAGTCTTTATTTTGGTCATTAGAGATGAAGAAGCCACATTAAATTTTTACCAATTTGCATTTAAAGATGAAGCAGGATTTTTGTATTAAAAGAATAGTACTTTTTATATAGTATAGTAAAATATTACTGAAGTTCCCTTGATATATTCTGTGTTTATTTTAAATTTATCTTTGAGGAGCACCTGGGTGGCTCAGTCAGTTGAGCATCCAGCTTTGGCTCAGGTCATGATATACAGTTCGTGGGCTCAAGCCCCGCGGGGTGCTCTCTGCTTACAGCTTGCTCAGAGCCTGGAGCCTGCTTCGGATTCTGTGTCTCCTTCTCTCTCTGCCCCTCCCCTGCTAGCATTCTGTCTCTCTCTGTCTCTCAAAAATAAATAAATGTTAAAAAAACACTTTAAAGAAATAAAAAATAAAATTATCTTTGAGGGGCGCCTAGGTGACTCATTCCACTAATCGCCTGACCCTTGGTTTCAGCTCAGGTCATGAGCTCACAGTTCATGGGATTGAGCCCCATGACTGCTATCAGCACAGAGCCTGCTTGGGATTTTCTCTCCTCCCCTTCTTTCTACCCCTCCCCAGCTGGTGCTCTCTCTTTCAGTCTCAAAATAAATAAGTAAACTTTTAAAAATAATAAAATAAACTTATCTTTGAAATTGTGCCAATATAAACGAAACCCCTACAAAAAAGAAAAAAAGGAAAGAAACAGTCTGTTAAAATACTCAAAGCGGGAAAGACACTTGGCATATTCAAAGAGCTTTACAATAGTCAAATGAAGGAATGGAAGCATAGAAAAAAAAAAAAAAAGGAGGCTTTGAGAGGTGGACAAGGGTATAGATATAGAGACCTGTGTAGATTTTGTTTAAAATATAATGGAATATCTGGTAAGGGGATTAATACCCTAATTATATAATTTATACAAATCAACACGAAAGAAACCCAAACAATTCAATTACAAAATGGGCACAGGATCTGAATAGACACTTTCCCAAAGACAACATACAAACACAACAGACACATGAAAAGATGCTTAATCATCAGGGAAATGCAATCCAAACCACAATGAGCTATCACTTCACACCAATCAGAATGACTAGCCTCAAAAAGATAAGAAATAACAAGTGTCGGTGAAGGTGTGGAAAAGAATGAACACTCATGCACTACTGCTGGGAATGTAAACCACTGAGAAAAATAGTATGAAGGTTTGTCAAAAAATTTTTTTTAAAAATGCTGTAAGATCCAGTAATTCCACTACTTGAGAATTACCCAAAGAAAACAAAAACACTAACTTGACAAGATATATGCACCCCTATGTTTGTTTGTTTATTTATTTAATGTTTATTTTTGAGAGAGAGTCAGAGTGTGAGCAGGGGAGGGGTAGAGAGAGAGAGAGAGAGAGGGAGACACAGAATCCGAAGCAGGCTCCAGGCTCCGAGCTGTCAGCACAGAGCCCGATGTGGGGCTCAAACTCATGAACTGTGAGATCATGACCTGAGCCGAAGTCAGGCGCTTAACCAACTGAGCCACCCAGGCACCCCATGCAACCCCATGTTTACTGAACCATTATTTATATTAGACAAGATATGGAAGCAACCCAAGTGTCCATCCACAGATGAATGGATAAGATAAGTCTATAGATAATAGCAAAATCCAGTAAAATAATTAGAAACAAATGAGTTTTTAATATTCACCAATGTTTTATATAATTAATATGTAATTATAGATATAAATTGCAATTCAGCTTTTAAAGGTTTATTTATTCATTTTGAGGAAGAGCGAGAGAGAGCATGAACAAGAGAGAGGCAGAGAGAGAGAGAAGAAAGAGAGAATCCCAAGCAGGCTCTGTACTGGCAGCGCGGAGCCTGATGCGGGGCTTGAACTCACAAACCATGAGATCATGACCTGAGCGGAAATCATGAGTCAGAGGCTTAAACAACTGAGCCACTCAGGTGCCCCATAAGTATGTAATTGATTTTTAATAATGGCTGTGTTTAGCACTCACCTTGAAAATTTTCTGGGGGTTTAATCATCAGCTCTCCTAAGCCAGTGCTTAGGAGATTCCTGCACACCACTGCTAACATATCTAATACTTCAAGTGATATTTTTTTCAAGTCCTGTGAATCTCTTCATGTACTTAACACACACTCTGTTAGCCTTGTATCATCTACTCAGTTGTGCTGTTCAAGAGGGCAAGTCAAGTTGCACTTTGTGATATGTATTCTTAAACGGCACAGACCTGAACCTGTGAACAGTTACCCGATAAAATTATCTATTTGTTAGTACATCTATGACCTCTTCCTTCTACCTCTACAAGGTTTTGAGTGGAAAGAACATTTTTGTATAAGACTTTGAAACCTATGAGGGTTAAGTCTCCTTTGAGTTATATTCATGATATAAAACAATTAGCTCATGGGAACTTCAAATCTGGCATAATTTATGCAAAATCCTGACATATTTCCTCCAACTTAAGATATATGTCACCCAAGAGTCCAGGATCTCTGTGTGGTTGACTTTTGTTGGAGCTTCAAGGTAAAAAAGACAAGTGTGGTAATCATAGCAAAGTAGATCAGGAGGATGCACAACAGTTTTGAGTGAGCTTGAGAGTTCAACCTGGTTGTACTGAACCAAATTATTTACGGGTTTTCTTTTCTTTCCTTTTCTTTCCTTTTCTTTTCTATTTTATCTATTTCTTTATTTGAGTGCTTTGAAGTGATTCATTCTAAAGTAAAAGAAAACCATGGTCAATTTATCTTATGAGAATTCTAAGTTTTTCCCTTGACCTGAAATCCATCAGAGACCGGAGACATAGGCCTAGATCCTGAAACCTTGGGCATGAGTAGAATTCATACAAACAAAGCCAAGGCATTTTCCTTTGCCAAACAAGTGCCCCTATAATTGCCAGAGGATGCATTCAAAATGTTCCATGTCTGTATTAGTTTCCTAGGGCTGTCATGGGAAAAAAAAAAAAAAAAAAAAAGCCACAATCTGTTGGCTGAAAACAACACAAATTTATCGCCTCAGAGAGATTAGAAATGTGAAACCAAAAACATTAAGACCACGCTCTCTTTTAAATCTTTAGAAAAGAATCCTTCCCTGCCTCGTTTTAGCTTCTGGTGATTTTCTGGCAACTCTTGGAGTTAGCTGGCTTACAAATGTATTACTCCAATTTCTGCCTCTTCTGTCAGTTGGCTGTCTTTACCTAGTATATCTCTATTTTTTTTTTCTCCTCTTATAAACACACCAGTCATGTTGGGATTGGGACCCATCCTAATGACTTTATCTTAACTTGATTATATCTGCAAAACCCTAATCCCAAAAAGGCCACATTCATAGTTACTGGAAAATATTCAATATATTCTTTTTGCAGATGTAATTCAACCTGTAAGAACATCTTAGTAGTTTTGTCTCTAGAGGAGGAATAAATACCACTTTGAAAGTATCACAGATTTTAGCTGACAGGCCGACTATTGAGGATTTAATTATTATACAATTGCTGTTACATAATTAGTAGGTCTATGTTTTCACACATGGTAACATCACAAAGTTGGTATTTTCTTATTCAAATTTAATATATAATGTATCTTTTTAGATATTTTAATGTTGCATGTTAGTTTACAGCTATATTTCAATAACACTCATTTTATACACTCAAATTAAAATTACTTTATGTTTAATATGATCCTCAAAAGTGTTTCCATTTAATTGCTCCTTTTAATTTATTTCCATTATAGTTAATCATACTTCCTGTTTGTCTCAAATTAAAAAATAATCTAAATGGCAGAAAACATGTTTTTTTTATCTATTAAAACCTGCTCCCTTTCATGCACCTTCAGTAAGTATATCCATTTAATAGCACTATAAAATGTTGGTGTGGCTGCAATGATATCATTGACTTTATTGCTATAATCATGGTATGAGACCAAACTGTACCCTCAGCAACGGATTTAGTACCCCAACTGTTGCAGGAGCCTCTCTCAGATTTTTCACAGTATAACATGCATTCCTTTGTAACTTAAATATTAATTATCTGCCATACATATTTTAGATTTTATTCTTAAAAAGGCATTTCATTATATCAGGTCATAAAACAAATTTTCTTATTTACCCAACCTTCACTTGTTTGGTTTGACGTATATAATAAAATGTGTATTATAAAATTGTAAAATGAATTATCAGTCATATAACAGTTTACTCTTATTTTTATGCCAAAATTAGGATTGCATTATGATGTATCTTATACAATCTTATGCAAACAATGGAAAATTAATATGCCCCCAACATTAAAATATTGTCTGTCTACACTTTCTTTAATCCAGTAATAAATAAAAAGCTCAATAATACATCATCCAAACAACTCAATTTTTGGTGAGCCAAGAGTAGCTGACAGAAATTTAAAGACTAAGGATCTCTCAGTTGAGTCAGTTCATACTTTTCAAATGAATAAATGAGATACATGTGACTGTGATAATAATAGAAACATAGGAAATTACTTTGCTTTAAAACTGCAGCATGTGGAGAAGAAAATCAAATTCCTGTGGAGTACATTAGGAAAACAATATAAAATAATGAATTAAAAGAATGAAATAATTGATATATAAAATGAAGCAAAGACATAATTGTGAATTAAAAATAGATGACTTCCCAAATTAAAAAAGAAAGAAAGAAAGAAAGAAAGAAAGAAAGAAAGAAAGAAAGAAGGAAAGAGAGAAAGAAAGAAAGAAAATTAGATGAAGCAAGAACAGGCTAAAGTAGAAACTAAAGGCACTTGTAAATATCAAGTTTAAAGTACCAAAATTTTAGAAAAGATATCAGAAAACTTAGCAAATTTTGCTCTTTCTTTTGAAAGGCCAAATATGAATTAAAAAATTGTGCTATTTTATTTGAGTCTCCTTTCAATTTTTTAAATGTAGCTCAAAAATTATTCATAATTAAAACAAGGTAAATTAAAACTAAGATGGAACTTTTTTTTTAATGTTTAGTTATTTTGAGAGAGAGGAGGGGAGAGTGAGAGGGAGAGTGACAGAATCCCAAGCAGGCTCCATGCCCAAATGTGGGGCTTGATCCCATGACAGTGAGATCATGACCTGAGCCGAAATCAAGACTCAGATGCTTAACTGACTGAGCCACTCAGGCACCCCAAAACTAAGATGGAACTTTAAGTTTCTACGTATGGGAGAAATATTTAAGAAGTTTCATAATATCCAGTAACACTGAGGACATAAGAAATGAGAAGGTTCATAACCTTTGGTGATAATGTAAATTGATTGATATAACTTTTTTAGAGCAGTCAGCAATATTTTAATATGCTTTATTTTGACCCAGTGATCCTGAGTACAGGATACTCATTTTGCTATTATCAGAAAAAGAAAAGTGTATTCAAGTAAGGACAACCAGTTAAACAAACTATGGGTCATCCATGGGTTAGAAAACAAAAAACAAAACAAAACAAAACAAAACAAAAAACCTGTCATTCCATGAAAGAATGGGGTAGATCTCAAAAGTCAAATATATGGAGAGATATATTTGTGAACACAAAATGAACAATGTATATAGTGTAACTGCCTTTGTGAAAATAATTTTTTAGTTCAATATTAATGACACATATAAACTTTTGGAAAGGTACAAAGTGGAGGATGATGGGAAATTTCATAATTCTCTTTATTTATTTTGCCTCTACTTATATGCTTATTATTATTTATTTATTTACTTATTTCAATTGTTGCTATCATCTCCTGATGATCTTGATGGTCTTTATGTTTTTTCCATTATATTTGGTTTTTATCATTATATTTTTCTATTTTTATACAAATTTGTGAAACCTTATACAAACATATTGATAGTATAAGAGTGAAGAAAGGGTATTCAATAAATACTACTAAAATTTTTTAACAATTGAGAAAAATCAACCAAAACCTAACCTCATTGTAAAAATGACTTCATGCTATACATCTGTTCATTGCAGACAGACCAAAGTGTCATTGACAACAAACTAAAATGTGTCCTAAGGAATAGCTGTCAAACACTGAAAGAATGATGGCTTATGACTCTTAGAGGCCTAACAGAAATCACAAAAATAACCTCAAAAATTGATGCATTATGGAACAAAACCTTTGCTAAGGATATTATAGGGAAATCCCCCACCAAAAAAACCTGACAGGGGCACCTGTGTGGCTCAGTCATTGAGGTGTCCTACTCTTGGTTTCAGCTCAGGTCGTGATCTCATGGTGAGTGAGATGGATGTCCACACTGGGCTCTGTGCTGACACAGTGGAGTCTGCTTGGGATTCTCGCTCACTCCCTCTCTCTCTGCCCCTCCCCCATTTGCACACATTCTCTCAGAATAAATGAACATTTTTAAAAACACTATGACAAATAAAACAAAACATTAAAAATATATAGTTGAGGGGGCGCCTGGGGGGCTCAGTAGGTTAAGCGTTTGATTTTGTCTCAGGTCATGATTTCCTGGTTTGTGGGTTGGAGCCCTATGTCGGCTTCTGTGCTGACAGCTTAGACCCTGGAGCCTACTTAGGATTCTGTGTCTCCCTCTCTCTCTGTCCCTCCCCTGCTCATGCTCGCTCTCTGTCTCTCTCTCTCTCTCTCTCTCTCAAAAATAAACATTAAAAATTTTTAGAGTTATATATTATACACACACACACTCACATATAGTTGAGAGAAAAGCAAAAATCACAATCCAGTAATCAGAAACAAAGAGGGAATCAAAGTGAGAGCCATGAGACAGGGAGGGAGAGGAGTTAAAATCAGGACTAAGTGTGGGGAATAAGCTTAGGAATCCCCAGGGCTTAAACCAATGGGTTAACAAAGCATAAAGAAGTATTAACACATAGGATGTTCACACCTGAGTTTGGGTAAACAAGATGAGGCGAATAAGGATAGAGAAGGGGGGCTGGGGCCCTCAGAATAGGGAGGTGCAACCTGAGGTTATTTCCCTTGCCTTATCCCCAGGATAGCTAAGATAAACAGACACAGCATCTCCTATCTCCATTAACAACCATCTGCCCATCTGCCCAGTGCCAGGATTTTGTTTTATATTGACCCAAACCCCAAACACTGTATCTCTTCAAAACCCCATTTCCCTCATGCCCATGAGTTAATGTTCACCGATTCATTGTCTCTTTGTGCACACCCATCACCTTTGTAAGCCTTCTGATCCTAATAAATATGGGGCAAGGATCCTTATCCGGGGCACTTGTGTTTTCCCAGACATTAGCCATCTCTCTCGCATTTTAATCCTGTGTCTCACTCTCTTGATAGACAAGAGAGAACTTTAGACTTAGAGTCTACAACAACTAAGCAGATATCATAAGAGCCAGTGTTGAATGCTTGTGGAAAACTGGGATATAAGGCAATGCCCGGCCCATTATTAGGAAGGTAGTTGAAAGTGGGCTTCCTACACAAGCCTTAGTTAAGAAGAGAGTGACTTTCCTCTGGAAAACAGTGTGGAGGTTCCTCAAAAAATTAAAAATAGACCTACCCTATGACCCAGCAATAGCACTGCTAGGAATTTACCCGAGGGATACAGGAGTACTGATGCATAGGGGCACTTGTACCCCAATGTTTATAGCAGCACTCTCAACAATAGCCAAATTATGGAAAGAGCCTAAATGTCCATCAACTGATGAATGGATAAAGAAATTGTGGTTTATATACACAACGGAGTACTACGTGGCAATGGGAAAGAATGAAATATGGCCCTTTGTAGCAACATGGATGGAACTGGAGAGTGTGATGCTTAGTGAAATAAGCCATACAGAGAAAGACAGATACTATATGGTTTCACTCTTATGTGGATCCTGAGAAACTTAACAAAAACCCATGGGGGAAGGGAAGGAAAAAAAAAAGAAGTTAGAGTGGAAGACAGCCAAAGCATAAGAGACTCTTAAAAACTTAGAACAAACTGAGGGTTGATGGGGGTTGGGAGGGAGGGGAGGGTGGGTGATAGGTATAGAGGAGGGCACCTTTTGGGATGAGCACTGGGTGTTGTATGGAAACCAATTTGACAATAAACTTCATATATTGAAAAAAAATAAAATGGTTAGAATAGTGAAAAAAAAAAAGAAGAGAGTGACTTTCAGTGTTTTAAATTGCAACTAAAAAATGTGGGAAGATAGTCACTGAAGAAAAAAATCATGTGCTTCCTGTTCTTGTGAAAACTTGAATCTCAGAAGACATTAATATAAAAAAACTGAACTAGAATCAATATAATCCATAGATTCTAGCAAAATTAAAAACAAAATCTGCCCATAGGAATGTTCCTAAACACAGGCCACCTGAAAAACTACTAGAGAAGACAAGGCACACTCTTCAGACAAACTCACAAAGTACAGGAAAATCAGTGAAAAAACTTACTACCAGGAGAGTGTCCACCAAAGTAGGAAAGAACCAACTCAATCCATATAAATACTGTTAATTTAGTTATTTGGGCAATTAATAAGGGAGTTTGGAAATCATGGCCAGAATCTATAGTGGAAAATTTGTTTCAGGAGAGATGCCAAAATACTAATATATCATTAAGTAAAGAAACAATATAAGAAAACAACTATGATTCTAGCAAATGAACAGGCAGGCCACAAACATACAATTAACATAAAGATGCAATACAGTTAGGAATAAATCAAGAAAAATGTTTAAACTGAAAGTAGAGAAACATGAGACAGAATAATGAATAATATCTTTTTCAAAAGTCTAATTAGCAAAATATATTAACCACTGCTGGCAACACAAAACTGTAACAGATCACTCTAATAATTGCTTGTATGGGTGTGCACACATGTGTGCAAATGGCACAATGCTTCTGAATAGGTTTTTGACAATGTTCATACAGAGCTCTAAGTACTCATGATAAATTTCTTAATTCCTTTTTGAGAGACTACTCAATGAAAATGATACTAAATATAAAATATTCCATAAATTCAAATTTAGTACTACATATACAATGTTTTAAATATGAGAGTAAGTCATATAAGCAAAAGTATATAGACCAGTAGATTACTGCCTGGATTCTAAATAATACGGTGTACAGAAAATGCATAATAATATCGAGTACCAGCAAAGTGCCTCATGTATAATTATTCAAAAACATTTGTTGAGTACATGGATGAAAAAGTGGCTAAATGAATTAAAGTAATATATATCAAATAGACATAGGAATTTTGGGAGGTTTTGGGAGGACACAAACATTTGGTCCATAGTAATGATTATGTAACAAAATTTTATTACATTAAAATTCAAATATTTTCCTGAAGTATTTAAATGTATTTTCATTCCCTTCTGGTGTCTCATCAGCTCTTATCCCTCCTCACCTCTTATAGCAGTTGCCATTACAGAAAATCCTTCTTAATTTAAACTTATTTCCCTTCACATTAGTGAAATTTATTCCATTTCTACTCTTGTGACAAAACTATTTCCTTTTATAGGACCCAATTCTTCTTGTAGCAGAACCTATAGTTCTGCCAGTGTTCACCTTTTCTTCATTTCTGTAGTCTCTCTTTCCCAAATTTCCCCCACATCTTTGATATTCAGAAACTTTGGGTGAAGTGATTCCCATAGCCTGGATATCCTACTGACATGCAAACAGTGAGAAAAATCACTTACCATCCAAAAATTTAGTGGGCATCAAAAGAGTTGACCAGAAAATTTCCTTCTAGGTCTAAGTATCTGGAATCTCTTGCATCCATAAATCCATTACTGATTTCCAGCCAGAACTTCTATTACATATCTTGTCTATTGCTTGTTAGAAAATTATATATTAGGAGTAGTCACTGAAAAGCCACAATTCTAAATCATCAAATATATGTTTGTCTTCCAATTATATTTCCAGCCCTGACCTAACCCTTGGATCAAATATCCAAATAATGAGTCTGTTTCTAATTTAGATGTTTCACAGATATTTCAAATAATCATGTCACAGAACTCCAGACTTCTTTCTCCCATAATTATTTCCAATACCATTATCACATCACAGTAAATGCACTCAGTGTGTCATGTAAAGAGTCTAGAAGACATTCTTCATTCCCTATTTCCCTGAATTTCCTACATCCAATTTATCACCAGGATCCACTGGATCCATCTTCTATATATTCTATAAATGCATCCATTGCTGACCATGTACTTTTATTATCACCAGAACCCAAAACCACAATTACTTATACCTAAATTGTAATAGTCCATTAGCTCTCTCTACATCCACACAGGTACACTGGAATTTATCATTTTCATGATGAAGACCAGATTAATTCATTCTCTTACTGAAACTCACCAGACACTTCTGTCATCATCAGACTCCTTACACAAGATCTCACACAATCTGCCTTCTTCCACAATTTAAATCACAGCTATTATCTTATCTTGACTAAATTAACTTTAATAAACTGGTCATCTTATTTTTCCTCCAATCAGCCAAAGCTTTCTCTTACTCGAGGGACTGGAAGCATTTCCATCTACATACCTTGGCCAGAGATTGACAACTCCCTCTCCAAGCTCTATGCTTTTTAAGACCCTACAGATCACAAACAACTGAAACAGGGTTTCCTTTTTTTCCTGTTTGAATGCTATGAAGTTTTTTTGTTTTGTTTCGTTTTGTTTTGTTTTGAGGGGTTTTGTTTTTTATTTTGTTTTTAGTTCCTGGGAATTTAGTAAGGCAATGAGCACATGGGGATTATGGGAAGATGGTCACTCAAGGCCTGAATTGAGACATGCATGGCAAAAGGATGTAAGCCTGAGATAGCAATAATGTGACAGAGTCTGTATGTGGGCTTGTGTAAGTGTGTGAGTGTGTTTGATAAGGTATGACTAAGCATTTAGTAGTGTGTGTGTGTGTGTGTGTGTGCGCACGTGTGTGTACATGTGTAAGTATGTACAGGGATATGAGTGAATCTTTGTGAGTATGTCTGAGCGTGAATGAGAATATATGAGAATATGTAACACTGTACATTTGTTCAGGTGTGTTTCTGTGTATTGGGGGAGGGCAGGAGGGAGGGCAAAGAGAAAATCACGGTCTCTGAATTGGTAAGCTAGAAGAGAGGAGGCTAGCTGGTTTTATTTCGGCTTCCCCAAATCCCCAAAGTGGGTGTATAGCAACTCTTACTCCTTCACCTCTACTAATTTTGTGTCATGTTAGAGACACTTTTAATGGCTTGGAAATCCTGAGTGGGAAAAATAAGACATGCAGAAGCTCCTTGGGGAGCTTGACAGGATCCAGGTTCCAGACCCTCCAATCGTCAGCTGCAGCAGATCCGTGCTACCCCTCTGGCCTATACTGGTTTGAGGTGAAGTGGAATGGGCTGGGGAGAAGACCTTGACAGCCCAGTTTGTGTTTACATGTTAAAACTGCAAATGTTGAGAGAGACAGTAGGTAGATCTCCATTTATACTCCTGGAGCAGCTGCCTGGCATGTGTAGGGAGGGCCTGCATTGTTGAAACCAATTCCCCTGAGACATGGCCTCCATGGCTCCTTCACATCTCTTCTCAGGTATTACTTCCGATCGGCCGCCATGATGAAACCTCCTAAGGGTTCTCATCCCACTTCATCTCTCTCACTGCTTTATGTTTGTTTTTAGTCAGCCCTACCTGACATTAGATTTTAATTTTTTGTTAAGGAATTAATTTTCTCTCTCCTGCACTAGAAATATGTGCTAAATGAGGGGAGGGACTTAGTCTCCCGGTTTTTAACACCATATTGTCACTGCTTAGAAATATATTGGTGCATAATAGTTGGTCATTAATATTGTTTGAATGAAGTGAAGCCACGGATGTAATGTCTAAATAATGTCTACTAATTAAATACTTAACTCTTATTTGTAACTAGTTTCTCCCTGTCCCTGCCTTCTAAAGGGCAGTGAAAGACAAGCAGGTTCATCTTTATAAATTAGTACTATGATCATGACTGTTCTCCCCCTTAACACCCTCCTTCATGAAAATAAAACTTACTTCACTTTTATTAAGATGTTGATAAGAGGGGTGGCTGGGTGGCTCAGTCAGTTAAACGTCTGACTCTTGGTTTTGGCTCAGGTCATGATCTCATTGTTCATGGCGTGGAGTCCTGCATTGGACTCTATACTGACTGCAGAGCCTGTTTAGGATTCTCTCTCTCCACCTCTCTCTCTGCACCTCCCATGTCTGTCTGTCTGTCTCTCTCTCTCAAAATAAATAAATAAACATAAAAAAACAAAGATTATTGGTGCACCTGGGTGGCTCAGTTGTTTAAGCGACCGACTTCGGCTCAGGTCATGATCTCGCAGTTGTGGGTTCGAGCCCCACGTCGGGCTCTGTGCTGACAGCTCAGAGCCTGGAGCCTGCTTCAGATTCTATGTGTCCCCCTCGCTCTATCCCTCCCCTGCTCATGCTCTGTGTGTCTCTGTCTCTCAATAATAAATACACGTTAAAAAAATTTTTTTAAACACACATTTTTTTAAATGTTTATATTTTATATGTTTGTATTCCAGTTTTTAATACTGTACTTTTGTTATAGATACCAAAGATGTCTTTAGCACTGTGTATATAGTTTTTAAACTATAAAATCTTTTTATAACTATTCCTCCTTTAATGTAAAATTTATAATTAAACATGTAATGCAATATATATCTTAAGTAAATAAATACAGATCTAGATATATGGACACACATATATGATAGATAGAATTTTAGGTATAGATACAGATACACATGCTTTTATATCCTCTGCAAAGCAGTGATATGTTTACAATATTTAACATATTGGAAATAATTAGAATTTTATCATGTAATACACCAGTTTCTTCTTTCACACATCTGAAACTTTGTAACTGTTTACATTACTGATATAACTTTTTAGTAAATTATAATTTCCCCATCTTGCCTGAGGATTACAGTTACCTGGAGTACTAATAAATGTTCTCATTCTTGGACCCTAACTCAAACCAGTGGAATCAAAATTTTGGAGGGTGAGTGGCTGGGACAATTGTCGTCATCAAACAAGCAGGTAAACCCACTACTCCTAAAAGACAGGTGATTCTACAGAGCTCCTCAAATTATACCCATCATGGAGTGGAAAGCAAACAAATCTTTTTGAACTGAAAATTACATGGGTCCTATGTAAATACACCAGGGAGGCCATAACCAAATACTACAAACTGGGAGGCTTAAACAACAGAATTTATTGTCTCACAATTCTGGAGACTAGAAATCCCAAATCAAGGTGTCAGCAAGGCTGTGAAGGAAGAGCCTTCCTGGCCTCTCTGCTTGATAGAGAGTTGCCTCCTCCCTAATCTACTTTGAATCCTCTCCCTCTATGCATGTCTCTATCCAGATTTCCTCTTGTTATAAGTATACAAGCCCTACTGGATTGGGGCCCACCCAATGACCTCATTTTAAACTGATTACCCTTATCTCCAAATAAAGTCACATTCTGAGATACTTGAGTTTAGGACCTCAACAAACAAATTTGAAGGGACACAATTCAACTCATAACAGTTTAATGACAAATATTTATTTTTTAGTATTATTCATCTATATTTAATTTTACTAATTATTAATTGATATATATATATTCACCACTCATTTATTTCTAAACTTTCTCCCCTTTATCACTACAAGAGAAGTGGAGAGGCTGACTTCGTGATCCAGGTGAAGGTATCTAGGCACTTTCATGTATAAGAAATACAAAAAGTTCTCATAATCTCAGAGAAATTTCAAATTTCTTTCTGCAAAACTTCAGAAGTGGGGTAATTCCTCAAAGCTGTGTGGCGATTCTTCTTTCCCATTTGAAATAAACAAGTGAGTCTGCGTGTATGGATGTATGTATTTACTTATTGGAGGATATAGGAACCCTTAAGAGAATGAAAACTGCTGCTTTAGCCTTGACAGAGGTGAAAAGATCAAAGATGAGATAGAGGCTTAGGGCAAGGGAGCTTTTGTGATGATGAATAGTTAATGAGCCCTGGAGAGCACAATCTGCTGCTTATAAGCATCCAGTCCTGACACAGTAAGACACACAAATCTCACGTTGTAAAGGGATTCTTATTTTATAAGCAGACACCTTGAAGATCTGGGTATTAAAATTCTGAAGTTTTTTATCTTACATTACTGTCTTAAAAGAACCGTGCACCATGAAGATCATAGGGAACTATTGGTTTCCTAATTTGGTTGCACTTCTCTTATGGATACTTCAAAATTTTAACTCGTTCACCATTAATTTTTTTCATTGTATGAAAATTGATATAGTTATTCTTTTCCATTTTTAAGATAATGGCTCTCAGATTATTCGGTAGACATAAGATATAGTATCTCTACATTTAAACTGTTAAGTGCAAGGCGTTGCCGAGCGCTCAGCTTCCTTGTTCCTTTGTCCCTCCATCACACTTTACTGACAAAACCCTAATTCTTACTTTATCCAAATCTCTGCTACTCTGCATCTGCATGTGGAAAACTAAATTTGGTTGGAGAAAAAGACACAATCACAGTAACTGTTCTTACTTTCAGTTCATAAGCATCTCCCTGAAGTAGGCCATTAGAGCTATCTGGAATCCAACTAGGTTTCTCAAATCAATTCCTTCTTTTTCTCACAGAGGGGATAAATCTACACTTTTTCTTTTATAATAGGAAGCATTCTGAAAAAAAGTTACATACATTCTCCCAACACCCCATCTATACACTACCTGTTTATATGTATGTATGTGTATTTTTCCACTTTGCTTTCTAGAAAAATGAAAGAAACTGTCACACTCTTCCCTAAGTTCAAAACCTACCTGTTCCACATGCATGAGATCCTACAACCTCTCTCTTAAGCTTTCTACTCTTACAACAGTCTGCCATATTTCTATCACCCTTATATTATTTAATTCCTGCAGAATCACTACCAGAGATAATAAAGGTATTCTGTAATACTGTATTCTATCTGAAAACAAGCCAAATATTTCCTTTATCCCACATTCCAGTCTACATACAAGGCTATGTCTGCTCCAATATTAGATCAAACTCCTATATTCTGTCTCCAATTCATATTTTGTCATTTTCCCTGAAACAAATTCCAAATATTTTATCTCCATTCTTTCAGGTCAGGGTCTGTTTAAGGACACCAATGACTTCACATCCCAGTAGGTCTTAGTCATTACCTTGTTCTAATGGCACCATATACCACAAATCAATCACACCGATTTTCTGAAGTGTTTTCTTTATTTAATTTCCAGAACATCACTCTCCTGAGCCTCACTCTGAGTTTTCTCCAATTTTGGAGATTCTTTTATCTTAGGTTGTTTTGCTGGATCTGTTAAAAGGAAAAAAAAATTCTGACACTTATTAAAATGATCAGAAAGATTTTATTCAGAACTACCGCAATAGAGCTAAATGTACCAGGAGAGAGAGACTGTGCTCAGGTCTCTGAATACAGCAAAAGCAGCTGGAGCTTTGTAGCCAAAGAGCGGAGTAAGGATGTCAGTGGAAACAAAATTACTAAAGGAAACTTCAAGGTTAAAGAAATTCTGGCAAATCTTACTTAACAAGATTCTTGCTGAAGGCAGGTCAAGGACTTATCTACATCAGAGGTTAGGGATGAAGACCTTCATCAGATATCAAAGGTGATCAGGTATCAAGGATAGAAGCATTCCCCCTAAATTGACTTAGCAGGATTCTTGCCAAGATGGGGCTGGAAAAGCCAAACACACAACGGGCGCCTGACTGAAGTTTGGTCAAGGACAGAGTCTTTGTCAAATCCTACCTTTTGTAAAATGGATTGTAAAATGCCCCAGGACTTAGTCTTTGGGCACTTTACCTTCTTTATATTTATTCCTAGGTGATCTCATCCTATACTGGGGCCTTCAACACAATCTATATTCTTCCAATTTTCATCCTTTAGTTTCTAACCTAAATATTTTCCCTAAGTTCAGACATGCATATCCAACTGGCTACTAGACATGTCTGGTTGGATTACTTGTATGAATTTACATCTCAACATTTCCCAAGTCTAACTTTTGATTTCCTCCCCTAAACCAGCATCTCTGCCCAGTGTTTCCCATATCACTGAATCACATTAAATGATGGAGTTTTCTTTGATACTTTATTTATTTCATTCATAAATCCATTCTGTCATGTCCTGTGGCTTAATCTTCAAAATAGATTCAAAGATTTACCATATCCAGGGGCTCCTGGGTGGCTCAGTCGGGTAAGTGTCTGACTTGGGCTCAGGCCATGATCTGATTGGTGAGTTTGAGCCCCACATCAGGCACTGTGCTGACAGCTCAGAGCCTGGAGCCTGATTTAGATTCTGTGTCTCCCTTTCTCTCTGCCCCTCCCCTGTTTATGCTCTGTCTCTGTCTCTGTCTCTCTCAAAAATAAACACTGAAAAAATTAAAAATAAATTCCCCATGCCCAGCAACATGATCCAGGCACATAATACCTTTAACTTCTATTATGGATTATTATGCTAGCCTCCTACCAATTCTTGTTTTCACACATCTTCTTATATTGTATTCGTCTTTCAGAAACCAAAATAATGCTTTTGAAATGTGAGTCATATTTGCTCAATGCCCTCCAATCATCTTCTATTTTACAAGGATCTTTGTAATACAATTCAAGTTCATTATCATGACCTTTAAGGCTAATCTGTCCTTGGAATTCTTCTCTATCCTCAAAAACTTTTGCATCTTTCCAGCCTTCCAGACACAATGACTGATGGGTTTTGAACACTGCACACATATTCCTACATCTGTGCCTTTGTACTAGATATTCCCTCTTCCAAATGCTGTCCCTTAATTTTGGATATGACTCATTTCCTCACTTAAATTACGTCTTTTCTCACATATCAATTTATTCAAGAAGGCTTCCCAAATTCTATATAAATAGATCCACATCCTGATCCATCACTCTTTAGGTACAAAGCTGACTTACATTCTTCATAGCACTTAGCATCTATTAACATATTGTTTGTCTACAGCTCCTTACTAAAATATAAGTTAAATTTTAAAAGCATTTTGACTTTTTTTTCACTGCTGTATCTTAATACTTTAAACCTTCCATCACATTTAATACATATTTATTGAATGAATAAAAGTGCACAGAGTATTCATCTAAGTTTAATACTCTTCATTTTGAAAAGTATATAGGAAGCACTGGATAAAAGCTTTTATGAATGAATATATAAAAGTAATGTTATTAAAATCGAGGGGAGAAGATAGGACATAAAACTAGTTCTGCCTTTTATTAATTGTAAAATTTTTGAACAAAAAACTTGAATCTGTTAAAAGTGTCCTTAACTTTTTTTTTTTAATTTTTAATGTTTATTTATTTTTTAAGAGACGGAGAGACAGAGTGTGAGAGGGGAAGGGGCAGAGAGAGACTGGGAGACACAGAATCTGAAGCAGGCTCTGGCTCTGAGCTGTCAGCACAGAACCCAATGCGGAGCTTGAACTCACCAGCCGTGATATCCTAACCTGAGCTTAGGTTGGACACTTAACCGACTGAGCCCCCCAGGTGCCCCGTTTTTTGTTTTTTTTTTTTTTTTTTTGAGAGAGAGCACACGCACATGAGCTCTACTGCGTGTGTGTCTGGGGAGGGGCAGAGAAAGGGACAGAGAGCATTCCAAGCAGGTTCTGCAATGCCAGTGCAGAGCCGACGCAGGTCTCCATCTCATGAACCTTGAGATCGTGACCTGAGTCAAAATGAAGAGTTAGATGCTTAAGTTACTGAGACACCCAGGTGCCCCAAAAGTGCCCTTCACTTTAAAAAGGAATTAATATCCTTACTAATATGATGGTGCACATTACAGACTTTCCTAAATTAGTACCCACTCATGGATTTTATTTTTGCCAACTTCTAAGTTCATGAAAATTAAGGCTGAAATAGCGTAAATCAGTGCATATGTAGGATAAATTAGAACTCAGGGTCCTTTTCATCAGTGTCTCTGTCTATAGTCTTCTCAATCATGTTGTACCATCTTAAGAAGTCACAGATTGGCATTCAAGAAATGATAAAAGTCCACAGATTTTAAGAAAAAAAAAAAAGTAATACCTTGAGACATAATGAATTTGCATAATTGGCTCAAAGTGACACAGCTAGTAAATGATGAAGCAACAGAATTATAACTCAGAGCTCATCTTCTTACCTAATACACAATATTGGACTATACTTGGGCTGTGAATTAAAGACTTAATAATAAGAAGTTAACAAGGTATAGGAATGATGAGGAAGAGGATTGTTTATTTTATTTCATGTGTGTTTCCTGAAGAACTGGAAAGAAGTGATGACATGGATGGTCTGGAAAGAGCATGGCGTGGCTGCAGTTTGGTGAGAAATGAAAGAATCTTTAGTTCAGCAAGGCCCCAAAGGGGAGAACTCTATGTTCAAAGAGTTTTCACAGATTACCTGGACAGAAACACTGCCATAGGTAGAGGAGGTTACGTCAGGACAACGTACCAAGAAACACTGCAAAAATTAGACTGCTGTGGATGATTCTCATCAGGGTGGCATGATAAAGAGATAAATCCAATTGAGTTTTGAAGAAAATGTACAACTTAGTGGTCAAATATAATCAGTGATAGAAAAGGAAACATGAGAAATGTTACAGATGATTGCAAACATTATAACAAACTGAAGGAAGTGTTGGAAAGGGTCTTAATTTGGTAGAGTTACAGTGATAAACAATGATTACTTCCATCGTGGCCATGTGCATAAATGGATAAACAAACAGGAATAGACAGAAACATATAGTATAATAAAATACCAAGATGATGTGTAAACTATCAGGCTTTTAATGGTTATACATATACATAGATCAGTATGGAGATATATATCATTACAGAGAAAGCATTTTCAATTTTTGCGTTTTGTGTGTTCACTAACACAGAAAGATACCTCCACAGCAGGCTCAACTCTGATATACGTAGGGCTCAGGCAAGAGTACCAATGTAGAGCCACGTAGCATGTGTCTGAACAGTGAAAGAGAATGAATCATTTAATAGGCTCCATTCTCCTATCCTGACAACTAAACTTTTACAACAACCTGGAGGTCCAGGTTGGATGGATGGAGTCCCATGTCCACCCTCAAGCGGGCCCTGGAAGCAATCTTTGATTGCTTGGTCAGAGAGTGTTTGGACGTCTACTGGGCACTTCATCTTGAACAGTTTGACTCATCCCCTGTTGGTGAGAGGTGCAGCCAGAGAGCATCCTGAAATTGGCAGGAAGCCCTATTACCTGAATCTAAAAGTCAAACTGTCCAGATGGAGGCCCCTGAAATTTTCATAGCATTTTCACTTGGGCAGTATGATCCAGCATGACTTTTACCTTTCACACTTTACTATTTTGTGTTATTTAAATTCTCTTTAGGAGAACATTTTAAGTTTATATAAAAATGGAACAGTATGCATTTTAACTTTACCATCTGATATAGGAAAAATAACTCACCCATTAATAGAAAATTATTTAGTATAACGTTTGCAGACGTGTAACTTACATCTTTAAGTGAAAAGTATAAGGGACTAGTATAAAAGCACTTAACAAGATGAACATAAATTAAAATATTGACTACATTAACTAAAATATGTTTTCAGTAGAGAGGATGCATAAAGATACTGCATTTAACAACAAAAAAAATACTTTCTTCAATACGAGATTCACTATGATCCAAGCAGAAATGCAGATGATGTTAAGTACATCTTGTTACATAAAGGAAACCATAACTATTGTAAAATGGGAAGTCACTAGAGATCTTTTCCTTAAACTTTTCATTCAGCCTTCCGCAAATCTCTTTATTCTAAAACTAACGAACTGTATATTAACCTTTAAAGACATATGGTGTAGATAGGGAAAAAAAAAATCCAGAAACTGAAATATTAGTCAAGAAACAAGATATCCTAAATATAAATTTCAGATCTTGTTTGTTTGTTTGTTTATTTATACTGAGGTAATATTGGCATAGAATACTATATTAGTATATATGTTCAGATATACAACATAGTAATTTTATATTTGTGTATACTGCAAAATAATCACTAGAGGAAGTTTACTTATCATTTGTCACCATACAGTTACATTTTTTCTTGCAATGAGAACTTTAAGATTTACTCTCTTGGCAACTTTTAAACATGCAGTGCAATATTACTGACTATAGTCACAATGCTGCACATTACTTATTTTATATCTGGAAGTTCATACCTCTTGGCCCATTTTACCTGTTTGCTCACCTTTTGACACTCCTCCCCTCTGGCAATCACCAACTGCTTTCTGTATCTATGAGTTTAGTTTTGTATATTTTGTTTTGTTAATCAAATTCCACATTTAAGCGAAATAATATTGTATTTGCTTATCTATCTATCTATCCATCTATCATCTATCTATGATATATATTACATCTTTATCCATTCATCCATCAATGGACATGTAGGTTGTTTCCATATCTTGGCTATTATAAATAACTCTGCAGTAACCATACAGGTGCATATACATTTTTAAAGTAGCATTTTCATTTTCTCCAGATAAATACCCAGATGTGGAATAGCTGGATCATATGGTAGTTCTATTTTTGGTTGCATTCTATAATTGGTTTCATCAATTTACATTTTTAGTTGCACCAAATAACGTTCTCCCAACAGTGCAAGAGGGTTCCCTTTTCTTTATATCCTCTCCAACACCTATCATTTTTTGTCTTTTTGGTAATAGCCATTCTAACAGGTGTTACATGATATCTCATTGTGTTTTTGATTTGCATTTCTCTGATAATTACTGATGTTCAAAATCTTTTCATGTGCCTAATGGCCATCTCTGTATGTCTTTGGAAAAATATCTATTTAGATCCTGTGCCATTTGTTTTTAATTGGATTGCTTATTGTTGTTTTTGTTTGTTTGTTTGTTTTTTGTTTTGCTACTGAGTTCTTTATATATTTTGGAATATTAATCAGATATTAAGCAGATATACGATATGCAAATATATTCTCCCATTCAGTAGAGTGTCTTTTCATTTTGTTGATGCTTTCCTTTGCAATGCATAAGCTTTTTAGTTTGATGAGTCCCACTTGTTTATTTTTGCTTTTGTTCCCTTTGCTTTTGGAGTGGGATCCCAAAATTAAATGCCAAGACCAATGTCAAGGAGCTACCACCTTTGGGGGCACCTGGGTGGCTCATTTGTTTGAGCGTCCAACTCTTGATTTCCACTCAGGTCATGATCTCACAGTTCATGAGATGGATCCCCTTGTCGAGCTCCATGTTGAGCCCTGTATTGAGTCAAGCCTCTGTGTGGAGCCCCATGTCAGGCTTCCTGCTAACAGCAAGGAGCCTGCTTGAAATTTTCTCTCTGCCCTTCCCCAGCTCACACATGTGTGCATGCTCTCTCTCAAAATAAATAAATAAATAAATATTTTAAAAAGGACCTACCACCTTTGTTTTTTGTTTTTGTTTTCTTTTTTTTTTTTTTTTCTAGTTTAAGTTTCAGGTCTTGTATTCATTCTTTAATCCATTTTTAGTTACTTTTTGTGCTTGGTATAAGGAAGCAGCCTACTTTCTTACATTTGAATGTGACTGCCCAATTTTCCCAACACCATTTATTGGAGAGACAGTCCATCCCCCATTTTATATTCTTGCCTACTCTGTCTTATATTGACCATATATACATGGGTTTATTTCTAGGCTCTCTATTCCATTCCATTGATCTATGTGTTTTCTTTGTGTTTGTCATTACCATACTTTTTTGTTTTACTATAGCTTTACAGTATAATTTTAAATCAGAGAGTGTGATGCCTCCAGATTTGTTCTTTCTCAAAATTCTTTGAATATTTGGGGTCTTTAGGGTTTCTACACAAGTTTTAGGATTGTCTGTTCTATTTCAGTCAAAAACGCCATTGGAATTTTGATACAATTGCACTGAATCTGTAGATTGCTTCATGTAGCATGGGCATTTTAACAATATGAATTCTTCTAACTAATAAGCATGAGATATATTTCCATTTATTTGTGTCTTCTTCATTTGTTTTATCAATATCTTATAGTGTTTAGTATAAAGTTTTTTTTTCACCTCTTTGGTTAAAATTATTCCAAAATATTTTATCCTTTTTGATGCAATTGGAAAAGGCATTATTTTTTTAATCTTTCTGATAGTTTTTGGTTAGTGGTTAGATACAGAACTGATTTTTGTATATAGATTTTGTATACTGCAACTTTAGTGAATTTGTTTATTAGTTCCAATATTTTTTTGGTGGAATCTTTAGGGTCTTATGTATATAAAATTACATTATCCACAAACAGTAACAGTTTTATTTCTTTCTTTCCAATTTAGATAACTTTTATTTTGTTTTCTTGCCTAACTGTTCTGGGTAGGACTTAAATGCTATGTTGAATAAAAGTTGCAAGTGTGGACATTCTTGTCTTGTTCCTGATCTTAAAGAAAATGCTTTCAGATTTCCCATGGTAAGTATGATGCTAGCTGTGGGCTTTTCATACATGGCTTTTACTATGTCGAGGTATGTTCTCCTTATACCTACTTTCTTGAGCATTTTAATCATAAATGTATGTTTAATTGTGCCAAATGTTTTTCCTGCACCTATTAAGATAATCATATGACTATTATACTTTATTTTGTTAATGTGGTGCGTCATGGTGATTGGTTTCTGATGTCAAACCATCCTTGCATTCCTAAAATAAATCCCACTTGATCATGGTGAATATTCCTCTCAATGTACTACAGAATTCAGTTTGCTAATATTTTGTTGAGGACTTTTGCATCTATGTTCATCAGAGACACTGGCCTGCAATTTTCTTTTATGCATGTGTGTTGTTCTTGTCTGGGTTTGGTAGCAGGGTAATGCTGGCCTCATAACATGGGTTTGAAAGAATTCACTTCCCTTTAATTTTCTCTGGAAGAGTTTGAAAAGGATATTAAATTTTATTTGAATATTTGGTAGAACTCACCACCGAAGCCATTTGAAAGAGTTTTGATTACAGATTCTCACCTTACTAATAATTGTCCTACTAAGATTTTCTGTTTATTCATTATGATTCAGTCTTGGATAATTACATGTTTTTAGGAATTCATCCTTTTCTTCCAGGTTTTCCTATTTGTTGGAATATAATTGTTCTTAGTAGTCTCTCATGATACTTTTCATTTCTGTGATATCAGTTGTAACTTCTCTTTCATTTCTGATTTTATTTATTTGAACCCTCTTTTTTATTATTATTTCCTTTCTTCTACTAATTTGGGCTCTACTTTCTCCTCTTTTTCTAGATTGTTTAGGTACAAAGTTATATTATTCACTGAAGATTTTTTTTCACTTCTTGATGTATGCCTATATTTTGATGAAATTCCTTTTTAGAACTGTTAGAACATCACTTCATATCCCACAGGTTTTGATATGGTGTGGTTCCATTTTCACTTGTCTCAAGGGATTTTTTGTTTTTTTATTCTTCTTTGATATTTTTCATTGACTGATTGGTTGTTACCTTTCTAGCTTTCTTCTTGTAACTGATTTCTAGTTTAATACCACTATGGCCAGAAAAACAAAATCTTGATATGATCTGTCTTCTTAAATTTATTGACTCTTGTTCCATGGAATAATGTGTAATCTAACCTGGAGAACATTCCATGTGCACTTGAGAAAAAATGGACATTCTCCTGCTTTTTGATGGAACATATAATAAGTTCCTCTGGTCTGATATGTCTTTTAAGGCTGGTATTTCCTTATTAATTTTCTGTCTGGCTTATCTACCCCTTGATGTAAATGGAGTATTAAAATCTTCTATTATTGTATTGCTGTAATTTTCTCTCTTTAAGTCTGTTAATATTTGCTTTATATTTAAGTGTTCCTATGTTAGATGCAAAAATAATTACTAATGTTATATCCTCTTGTTGGATTGACCCCTTTATCATTATGCAATGCCTTCTTTGTCTTTTATTACAGTCCTTGTTTCAAAGTTTATTTTCTGTTACAAGTACCTCTATGCTAGGGTTCTTTTCATTTTTATTTGCATGTAACATCTTTTATCATCTCTTCACTTTCATTCCGTGTGTATCCCTACATCTGAAATGAGTCTCTTTTGTGTACAGCATATAGATGAGTCTTGTGTGTGTGTGTGGTTTTTTTTTTAATCCATTCTAACAGTCTGTCATTTGATTGGGGAAATTTACTTTATTTACATTTAAAGCAATTATTGACATGTATGTATTTATTGCCATTTTGTTAATTGCTTTCTGTTTTTATAGTTCCTCCCTGTCCCTTTCTTCTCTTCTTGCTCTCTCCCCTTGTGGTTTGATGACTTCCTATAGGGTTATGTGTAGATTCTTCTCTCATTACCTTTTGTGTATCTACTATAGGTTTCTGCTTTGTGGTTATTATGGAGTTCACTGTAATAGCCTATATGTATCAGTTTATTTTAACTTGATAGCATCTTAAAACTATATTTTATCCCCCGATTTAAGTTTTTTTATGTCACATTTTACATCTTTTTATTTTGGAAAGCCTTTAATAAATTATCACAGTTATACTTAATTATAGTTTTGTCTTTTAACCTTCATACTAGCTTTATAAGTAATTAATCTACTATCTTTGCTATACATTTACATTTAGCAGTGAGATTTTTACTTTCATATTTTTTCTTCACTAGTTAGTAACCTTTCTTTTCAGCTTAAAGAAATCCCCATAACATTTCCTGTAAGGCTGGTTTAGTGGTGAGGAGCTTCTTTAACTTTTTCTTGTCTGCAAAACTCTTTATCTCTCCTCAAATTCTGAATAATACCCTTTCTAAATGGAATATTCTTGTTGTTTAGACTTCTATTTTGTTTTGTTTTGTTTTCCTTTCAGTACTTTGAATATATCATGCCACAGCCTTCTGGTCTGCAAAATTTCTGCCAACAAATCAGCTGATAGTCTTCTAAGGGTTCCCTTGTATGAAACAATTTGCCTTTCTCCTGCTATTTTTAAGATTCTGTCTCAAACTTTTGACACTTTAATTTAATGTGTCTTGGTATGTGCCTCTGGGTTTATCTTATTTGGAACTCCCTGTGATTCCAAGACTTGATGTGTATTTCTTTCCCCAGGTCAGGGAAGTTTCAGCCACTTTTTCTTCAAACAAGGGTTCTGTCCCTTTGTCTCTGTCTTCTCCTTCTGGGTCTCCTGTAGTTCAAATGTTATTCTGCTTATTGTCCCATAAGTCCCTTAAAGCTACCTTCATCTTTAAATTTGCTTTCCTTTTTGCTGTTTTGTTTGTATGAGTTCCACCAGCCTGTCTTCCAGGTCACTGATCTGTTCTTCTGCTTCATTTAGTCTGTTTTTTACCCCTTCTAGTGTATTCTTCAGTTCACTTATTGTACGTTCCAACTCTATGACTTCTGTTTGGTACATTATTAAATTCTTCTCCTTGTTGAAGCTCTCTATGTGTTCCTCCATTCTTCTCCAGAGTTCAGCGAGCATATTATGATCAATTACTTTGAACTCTGTATCAGGTAGAATATTTATCTCTGTTTCCACAAAGTATTTTTATGAGGTTTTGCTTTGTTCTTTCATTTTGGAATTTGTTCCTCTGTTTGCTCATTTTGCTTGACAATTTTCATTTGTTTCTATGTATTAGGTGAAACAGCAGCCTTGCCTATTCTTCAAAAAGTGGCCTTGTGTCAGAAATCAAAATTAGCATTCAACCTTGCCCCACCTGTCAGTTATGTCTCAAACCTTTACGACTGTCTACATAGCTGGATTTACTCTTGATCGGTCCCAGTTGTGTGTGCCAAGACATGTCAGTATTCCAAAGGGAAGGATCTCAGTAAGCACCTGGTTTCAGGCTGATTAGAAGCTAGATCTTCAGGCAGCAACTTTTAAAGTATGAAAATACTTAGACTCTTGTAGGATCACAATAATAAACTCTGCTAGCTTCAAGAAAATGGAGATTTGAAAGTGTCCACTGGGAGAGAGTTACAAAAAGCAGGCTCAGGAAGAGCATATAAGCTCCTTTTTGGAGATACCAGCAAGCTCCAGTGAGGCCAAGGAAGGGTGAAAGAATGGTGTCCTCCTGCCTGAGAGTACACCCATAGCCTCTAAATCCATTACAAAACTGAAGCCTGTCATGTAGAATGAAGCTCCAGGACCAATAAGTAGGACTTTTCATTGGCAGCCTGGGGGCAGGTTTTAGTCTGCTATCTGTGCAATGCCCTGAGTTTGGAAGCTTGACAAGAACTGTTTTTTGTTTTGTTTTGTTTTTTTTTTTTTTGTTTTGTTTTCCCAATTGTTACAGTCCTATGGGATCCAGAACACAAGACCCATGACCACTAGGGCCAGGTGATCAAGGGATGTCCCCTGTGTGGACTTCCCTTGACTGCTGGCTTAGGGAGGCAGCAGGAGGGAGGTTGCTGTGTGTGTGCATGTGTCCCCCAGTGCTAGCAAGTTACAGGGGAATGCAAAAATGGGATCCAACCTCCAACCTTGGAGAAAATCCTGATTGGCCCCTGCCCCACCATCAGATGCTTTATGACCAGAAAATGAATCTTCTTCACATATCATGTAGGTACTTTTCAAACTCCTGTTTTGCTTTTTTATGCTAGGTCTTGGAGCAAGTAATTCTGCATGCAAGCCCTTTAACAAGAGCATCTCAGGTCATTACAGTCCTTTGGGTCTCCCAGAACAGCATTGGTTCTAGGAGGCAATGTCTCTCCAGTACTGGTAGAAGGGTTGGGTGCCTGATGTGAGGCACCAGCTCACTGCTCCTCAGACGTTCCAAACTTCTATCATTGTGTGGGGGCTGAGTTTTTAACAAGACCACATTTCTTCCTTTCCTACCATCTTGATATGACCACTTTATCCTTTGTTGTGCCAAAACTCTTCAGTTAGTTTTCAGTTGTTTTTCAGAGAGAATTGTTCCATATGTGGCTGTAGATCTGGTGTATCCATGGGGGGAGGTGAATTCAGTACCTTCCGACACCATTATCTTGGACTGCCAGAGCTCAGATCACTTTTAAATACTAGAAGCTTTATTAGCTGTAATTTACCTGATCTTGCAAAAATAGCATTTCATATATCACTCACAGAATTTCCTAGAGATTATTATTCCTCTGAGCCATCAATACACTAATAAAAAATAGTAATGAAAAACTGCCTTCCATCTAAATGTTAAATCCTTAGCTATATATTTTATGAAAAGGAAAATTAAGCATTCACCTGTATAATTGCTTTTCAAATTTTGCCTTTCATGTAACTGTTCTACTTATCTATCTTTATAAATATTTGAGGTAAAATGAGGGTGACTTATTATGCATTTGGTAGTCTATCAGCTGTCTACTTACCATGTTCAGAAATCCTGCTTATTTTTCATTAAGTGCAATGTTAATTTCCATATAAGTCTATACTTACATAAATAGATTCCTAATTTATGCATTCAGAAGTTTATAAATTGTAACTTTTATTATATAAATAACTTGCTTTTAGAGTGTTAGGACGATTTGAGTTTCAGAATAAAGTCAAGTAAGATTGTTTCTATTTATTAAGTGGTGCATTTCATGGTGTAAATTGATTTCAAGAAATGATTATTAATCCAAATAAATATGCAATTCATGTCTTAAGAAACTTAGGGGTGTCACACATTTTATGAAGTAAGCAATCAGGTCTCTTCTCTTCTCCTTCCCAAATCACTAAGTCAGGAACATTGACCATCGTTCCTGTGAAATACCACTCAGACCCACCTGTCTTCTTCATCTCTTCTGTTGCCTTTCTCACTTCCTAACCATACTTAGTATCATTGGAAATGATGAGATTAAATTGACCATATAATGTATTCTGCCATCTTATATGTAATCAACTTATTTCATTGTATAAGATACCACACCAAAGAGTGTACTTCATATAGTGAAGTATTTTGAAAATGTGATTTTCAATGTATCTTCACATTTGTGTATTAAAACTACATTCAGTGATTATCTAATAATACTCTCTATATATGGTGCATCATACTGGATATTTAGAATTAAATAGTGCGTTAAAGACAATTCTTATCTCTGACTTCAAATGTTTTCCAAAGCGAAGAGTCCTAATCAAACGTTTACTTACTTATGTTTATAATTGGGGAAGGTGATAGACACATGATAGAGAAATCACCATATTGCAGTGGATTGAATGGTTTTTCAAAAGTCTATCCCAAGGTCCAGCAGGAGGTTTTCTTCCTTGATGTCTGGAGACTCATTAAGCTCTATCCATCTATTTCAATTCTTTTACACACACCCATACACACACACACACACACACACACACACTACTGGGCCACCCTCAGGGCTAAAATGCAAAACAACAACAAAACAACAGCAAACAAAACCTCATGAGCAACAAGAACTCTCAGGGCCTCAACTCTTTCCGCTGCACTAGGAACAATAAACAGTGCTGCAAAGATAACTTAGAAGTTTCACATCTTGAGTCATGTTCACAAACCCACTCTGGTAAGAATACTTAGCTCTCTTCGAATGGTAAAAGTGGGTGAACCTTTGCATCATCCATTGGATCTCCTGGTGTTTTCTAAATAAGATCACATCACTTTAAACATGGTAAGAGCCACTTAATCCAAGTTATGGATTTGACTCAGGGTTTGTGTCATGAGACACTCACTATTTCTTCGTAATGTGTTTCTAATTAAGAAGGAATCCAGTTCGAAGTCATCATTTATTTGAAAATTGCCAAGAAAAAATGAAATCTCCACTGGTATCTGTACTTTATTTTTTTTCTTAAGTTTATTTTTTATTTGTTTTGTGTGTGTGTGAGAGAGAGAGAGAGAGACAGCACATGTGTGCGCTGTGGGGAAGGGCCACAGAGAGAGGGAAAGAGAATCCCAAGCAGTCTCCACGCTGTCAGGGCAGAGCCCGATGCAGGGCTTGATCCCACAAACCATGAGAGTGTGGTGTGTGCTGAAATCAAGAGCCCAGTGCTTCACTGACTGAACCTCCCAGGCACCCCTGATATTTGTACTTTAAATATTCAATTTGAGAAATAATTTTCATTCAATTTTGTTGAGCAAACAGTCTAAACCAATCTAGTAAACAATCATTAGCAGCTAAATATATTAATAATATCTGAAAGAGAAGTGCATGTCAAGTAGAGATGTGCAAGTTTAGCCACCTCTGTCAGAGTACTTAAATAAATAATATCAAAAAACAATGTATTATGATGGGGCACTGACTTCTATTCTCCAAGCCTAAAAGACTTGGTCTGCCTGAAAAGTCTAGTTACGAGAAGGAATGAATTGATGGGGAAAAGAAAGCCCCGTTTGTTGTTAATTATGGATTTAAAATCTCACAGCACATCCATTTACTAATATAATTAATCTTATATATCATAAATTCTTATCTGGGTCTCATTTTTCTTTTCCTTTTCCTAAAAATGCTAATAGATATTGTCATTTAGATAATTTTGAAAGGTCTTTTCTAGTGTAACTGAAGAATGAAAATGGAGGAAAAGCCGTTTTGTTCCCTCTTGATCATTGAAAATGATACTATAAATTCAATTAACTATGTTAATATTTCAAAGTGTTCTTGCAAGTTTATGTTGTAGGTTGTTATGATTCATTGAGTGATTTAGAGGCCATTAACTGTATACACGAAAAGGCAAAACAATCGTACACAAGAGGTTCATATTTCAAAACCAGAGCCTGCAGATGCATGGCACCCTGGTATTCCTGAAGAAAGTATTTACAGTGAACATTTCCTTGTTTCAGATACAACATCTGAAGATAAGACAATTAGTTTAAAACATACTGGTCACGACCTGTCTTAAGATTTATTTTGGCTCTATTATTTTAATGATCGATCTGCTACCTCCGCCAAGTTTTAGAAGAAAAACAGCTTTATTTAACACCCTTTCTTTGCCTCTGTTTCCTTATTTATACATTTTCTTTCCCAATTATACAATAACAAGAAATGTGGTTCCTTTAGTCTTTATATTTTCAATTGCTGGAACAGTCGCTGATCGATTATAGCAAATGTTTGTTCACGTGTTTTAATTCAGAACAAACAAACAAAAAACTGTGTTTACTAATCTGTTACTAAGTGCCCAGGACTATGCTAATTACTTCATATAAAATAGTAAACAATAGGCATATAGTTTCTGACGTAATCAAGTTAATAGTTGAGTGGGAAAGGGAGACCGACAGAAAAGAAAACACAGATAATATAGCATTCAAATTCACTAGTGATGGGAACCTAACGTACAGAAAAAGAACATCCACAGTGAAGCTATGGCAGGGATGGCCTCTCTGAAGAGAGGACAAGACGTTTAGAATGAAATGTGCAGGGTGAGAGAGAGTCTACCAATTTGTTGACTTGAATAGATACCCTGAATAGAGACTTCCTGGTTTCAACTAAAAAGGGAGTGGGCTAAATGCAAACATCTAAAATGGCATTTGAGTACGTATCTATCTGTTGAAAAATGAGTTTTGACATAAGCCCTGTATAAGTAACTGAAAGTCACATTTCAATAAAAATTATAATAGTTCATTAAAATATGTCAAAAATTGATATTTAGAAGAGAGTGCCCATTTAACTTTTTTTTTTAATTTTTAAATGTTTTTTTTTAATTTTAATTTTTTTTAATTCTTTGGTTTATGGTATGAATTTACTGGCATCCATGTACTTGAAGGAGAACAGAATGTGTTCATTACACAAAACAAGACCAAAGACAAAAACATTAAATTCAATCTCCCACGACTTTCCTTGAATATCCTCAGAAAAATTTCCAAGTCCTCTATGACTTTATTTTCAAATACTACAAAATAAAATCCTAGTCTTCCTTTTAAAACTAAGATAACTATATTTCATAAATTTAGGCAATTTTTTTAAATGTCAGGACTTTGAATCCAGACCAAATTTTTCACCAACTATATATATATATATATATGTTGTTGTTGTTGTTGTTGTTGTTGTTGCTGTTGTTCACACTAGCAGATCATGTATACAAATTAGATCTAAGCAAAAATGTAGAGGTGCCTGAATGGCTCAGTCAGTTAAGCATCCAACTTTAGCACAGGTCATGATCTCATGGTTTATAGGTTCCAACCCCATGTCGGGCTCTGTGCTGACAGTTCAGAGCCTGGAGCCTGCTTTGGATTCTGTGTCTCCTTCTCTCTCTGCCACTCCCCTACTTGCATTCTGTCTCTGTCTCAAACAAATAAATAAATAAACATTAAGCAAAAATGTATACTCCAAATGGCCTTGCTGTTTTTGTTATAACAGATTTTCTTTTGAAAAAAAAGGTGGTTCTTTTGCACTAGATACCTTCACTAACTACCTTTAAACTCACTAAGTATATCTGCAAGTACATTTAAATTATATTTCCAATATAATTTATACTTCCAGTAATTATACTTCCAGATTCAATTTTATAAGTTGTGCCCAAACCTCACAAAATCACACAAGGATTTCCTGAAATAATAGTTTCTGAAGGTGCCTCTGATCACTATATTCACTCTAGAATTTTCCATTACAAATGGCCATTTGCCAGACTAGGTAGGCAGAGAGATGAGTTCCAAGAGTAATGGTAAATATCCATGGTTCTTTTTATTTCTTCTAACTGCAAAATAGATTAATAGTATTTGCAAAGTTGGGTGCAATGTCACTAAAATAAACAAAAAGAGAACACACGGGTCTTTTTCACATGAAAGTTAATTTATAGCATATTTCCTTCAGATTTATTTTTAATCAGCATGGAGTATGTTGTTTCATCTTTGTTCATTATTAATTATTATAAAAATTAAAGCTGTTATATAATGACTTTGTAGGTAACATCCCCTGGTATCTCTTATGCTCATATTTGGTCATTGCTTTCATCCTATTTAAATTCACTAATTGCCATAATTGAAATAATAAAGTAAGTGAAAATCAATGAAGCCTATGCAAGTTTCATAAGCAATGATTACCTATAAAACCTTGATGTCTATTGGGACAGTGACTATTTGAGAAAAGAATCTACAAAGATAAAATGATAGAATACTAAATTTACAAATTATTTGCTAGTCTTTCATATTCCAGATGAGAAAACCAAATCCTAAAAGAATCAGGATCCCTGATTCACACTCCACAGGTCGGTCTCTCTCTCTCTCTCTCTCTCTCTCTCTCTCTCTCTATATATATATATATATATATATATATATATACACACACACACATACATATATATATATATATATATATATATATATATGTATATACACACACACACACACACACACACACACATATATATACGTATATATGTAGTCTATAAAGTTCTTCACAGAATTCCTGACATGTTAGCTGATCATTTGTTCTCCTAGATCCATCTAGTCTAAATTTATTTTCAAAAAAATCTCCAATTTAATCTGAAAAGCAGTATGCCTCTCTACATGCCTTTATGTAGAACAAATCTAGCCAAAACCAGAAGACATTATTAAAATCAAGCCAATTATTTCAAATGAATTCCTTATGTAACTGAGTTCATTCCTTATAAGAAACAGCAATTTTCCTCATTCCATATTTTTTAAATGAAAGTTTAGGCAAATTTTTAGCAGATTATTAAGGCTCAATTTTGTCAACATAAGAGAATTATATAATTTGTTCATTGAAAAGGAACAAATTATAGCTTGATAAGCTATTAAAATACATTCCTCTTAATATTCTTTCTTTTACTCCCTGTCATATGTTAAACTTACATCCCATCATCAAACTTCTACCAAGGCGATAAATATGATTGTGTCGGAGATTTTCCCAACAAATACCATTCACCTTGGAGGATGATGAATTGATATATCTCCATCATAAAATGTCCAAACTAGTGCAGACAATTCATCCATATGGCCAGAGTGTTCTTTCAGTGATGGACACCCTCTGGCAATTTAATGCTTCATTTGCTTAGCTGGTACTTCAGTCAACTTTCCTTAAAAAAATTATTTAGTGACTTTCAGAAGGTACATAGGAAGACACAGATCTCTTATTCCTCTTTCTCATTCTTTGTTCAAGGTATAAAGTTTTTTTTTTTTTAATTAATCATTATAGTTATAAAAGGAAATCTAGATTTTGCAAGGAAAAGTTTAAAAATATTACCTATTGATTGAAACTATGTCATGTGAAAATTTCTGCTTTATCAAGCCACTCTTACAAGTATGGGAGGAGATGAATAAAGAATGTAAGACATTATTGCTACCCTCAAGTTTCTTGTAACCTAGTTAAAAGAAGCAAAAGCTTATACAAATAAGGAAAAAATATATACATACAAACATATTCATTTATTCTTCAACACTTATTTATTGAACAATCACTCTGTGCTAGGAGCTCTTTTAGGTAAGGGGAATACAACAATGGACATGGTTTCTGCTCTCATAAAGATTAGACAAAGCAAATGAGCAAAGAAATGGAAGGGAATAGATAGTTATTCCTCTAAAACTGCATGGTGATGAGAGACCTCTATAATAATGAGACATCTGATCAGAAATCTAGATACAGTACAGGAACAAGCTTGCTGAATATCTGATGAAGAAGCTACCTGCAGAGGATACAGTAATAAGGAACCCTTAACACAGAACTGAACTTGGCCTGGGCAAAGACTGGGCAAAACGTGGGTGTAGAAAGTAAGAGTAGGTGGGTAACAGCAGAAGACATCGGCAAACCTGTAAGTCTGGTAACTCCAAATGCAGAAACAAATTTTGTTCAATAATAAGCAATTATGTATATGAGTCATGATTTATTTAAAGGATGGAGTATAACATTGTTAAGCTTAAAATTTAGGAGAAACACATGGAAAATAAAATTATAGATCAAAATATTGAATGTGGTCTTTATTTTTTTATTTATTTTATTTTAGTTTTTTGGGGGGGGCAGGGAGAGAGTACAAGTAGGGGAGGGGCAGAGAGAGAGAGGGCCAGAGGATCCCAAGAGGGCTCTGTGCTGACAGGCTGACAGCAGGAGCCCGATGTAGGGCTCAAACTCATTAACTGCAAGATCATAGCTGAGTCAAAGTCAGATGTTCAACCGACTGAGCCACCTGGTTGCCCCAGAATGTTATCTTTGGATGCTGGGTTCTGAGTGATAGCTATTATCTTCTTTTTGTAAGCCATTTTTTTAATCTAAAAAATTTATGGATAATTTTTAAGATAAAATTGCATATCGTAAAATATATTTATACTAAAATCACATTTAATTCCTGACACCATATCAACATTTGACTTCTTAAAAGGAAGAGATCCCATAGGTAGGTCTTAAAAGCAGATTTACCACATGAGATTTATTTGAAAGATAACTTGGTGGGTTAGTAAACAGGGTATTAATAGAGTAGACCCAAATCCGGTTGGATTTAAATCTGAAATCTCTCTGCCAACACTACTGCTTTTACTATATCATGGTCATTCTGTTTGAACACATGTAAAGGATGTGAAAGCATAGTGAGAATTGTCTAATGAATAATGCAGACAATACACACTAAAATTGGAAGAGTAAGTGATCACCTTGAACTTGGACTAGACAACACTAACATGTACATTAGTTCTTCAAATCCGTAGAGGCTTTCAGAGAGTAAAGGTAAACTTGTTTTCAAATAGCATACACACATAAACTTAATCCTCAAAAGAATGTCAGGGCAACCAAAGCACAAAAAATAAGCACAGAGGATGAGAAAATGGAAACATACTGTCATCCAGACTACTACAGATAGATGCGAACTTCACAGACGATCGTACAAATTATACCAATTGTTTATATTTCACAAATATGCTTATTCAAATTCATGTTGTATACTTCTTCCATTTTTTTATTTACACAATAATATTATAATCGTCAAGAGCCTTTGGATACATAGTTTAAAATATCTGAAGAAAATTAGGGGAAACAGAAGTGTACCTATTTGAGAAATATATAGTGCAAGTTGACTTTGTGTAAAGAAAGAACTATCAACGTACTTCTCTTAGTTGATACATCAGTAAAGTTACTCGACATGAATATCACTTAGTTGCACAAAAATGTATCACGTATTTATTTTTACACAATTATTTGTAGAATATTATTTAAGGAATATTTTTATATGTTACGTAAGCCCTTTTAAAAAGAATCTTGTGGGGCGCACCTGGTTGAGGTGCTCAGGTTAAGCTTAGCTGGTTAAGCTCCTAACTCTTGATTTCAGCTCCAGGTCATGATCTCGCAGTTCATAAGTTTCAGCCCTGCCTCGGGCTCCTTGCTGACAGTGCAGAGCCTGCTTGGGATTCTCTCTCTCTCTCCCTGTCTCTCTGCTCCTCCCCTGCTCTCTCTCTCTCTTTCTCTAAGTAAATAAACTTAAAAAAAATGTTGTTTCCTTCCTCTATTCTTATACTTTTTTTTTTTATTACATCATAGAATTAACACTCAGATTTTCTCAACAAATTATTTTGATTGAATTAAATCCAGACTACTATTTTTTGTAGTTTTATCTTCCATTTTCTTTCCTGGTATCCTTAGCCCTAATTTTAAAATATAGCCCCAAGGAAGATTTTAGCTCAACTTATATATTCACGTGGACTCAGGAAACATTTACGGCATGTAAGAAATCATTTTATAGTTTCCCAGGAAATAGAGGAAAACACTTGTTACAAGAGATAAATCATAGCAAAATAATGGAGTTAATATCCACCTTTCTGGTTTTTTTTTTTTTTTTTAAGTTTATTTATTTACTTTGAGAGAGAGAAAGAGAGAGTGCACAAGCTGGGGAAGGGCAGAGAGAGAAGAGAGAGAATCCCAAGCAGGTTCCACACCATCAGCATGGAACCCGACGGGCACTGGAACTCAAGAACCGCAAGATCGTTACTGGACCTGAAGTCGGACACCTAAACCACTGAGTTACCCAGGAGTCCTCTGGTTTTTTATTTACTTACACATTTGTAATATTTTTGTTAAGAAGTGCTTTGCTAAGAGGATAGCAGGGCGACAAGGATATACAACCCTAGAGTGACCATGAGATTCAAGCAAGTCTTGTCCAATACTGGGAGGTCTCCACTGAGCTGGGAAACTTTTACCCAGTTACGTGCAGGCCAGCTGTCCCAATGCAGGAGGCAGAATACCGTCCACTGTTAGCTTCACAGAGCTCTGTGCATGTCTGCCCTCAGACTTCCCTCACCAGACCTCATCAGACCTCTTCTACTGGTGACCCCGACCAGACCCGCCTTTCTGCTTCTTTCCTTGACTTCCTCCTTCTTACTGTTTCATGTCAACTCTTCCTTCTCCTCTGAAACGTAATTTTAGTTATAATCCCCAAAATTGTCTCCTCTCCATACTAGTTCCTTCAGGGCACTGTGGCCCTCACTTAAAAATACCCATCAAACAATATTATCACTTTAGTTATTTCTAGATTTAGAGTTTAGACCAAAACAAAAAAACACAAAAAACACAAAAAACACAAAAAACAAAAACAAAAACAAAACCAAAATCCTATCTTGTCATAATCTAAATTGATACAACCGGAAGAAATAAGATTAGAATCACTGATGAGGCAAGAGCATGAGAAGTGAAAACTAACAACTTTGACCAATAACTTTCCTGTAATTCCTAAAAGGACTTTAAAAAAACTTAGCTTGGGGCACCTGGGTGGCTCAGTTGGTTAAGCTTGTGACTTTGGCTCAGGTCATCTCTCCCTTTGTGAGTTTGAGCCCTGCATCAGGCTCTGTGCTGACAGCTCAGAGCCTGGAGCCTGCTTCGTATTCTGTCTCCCTCTTTCTCTGCCCCTCCCCCACTCATGCTCTGTCTCTCTAACATAAAAAAAAAAAAAAATTAAAAAAAAAACAGCTTTACTGTGGTATTTTTGACATATAAAATTGTAAGATATTTAACATGTACATTGTAGTGATTTGATGTTGTTATACATTGTGAAAGGATCCTCCCTATCTAGTTAGTTAAAATATCCATCACCTCACATATACCTTTTTTTTTGAGGGGGGTGGGATGACAATATTGAAGTTCTTCTTCCTTAGCAAATTTAATTTTTTTGTGTTTTTTTTTAATTTTTGGAAGAAAGAGGGAGAAAGAGAACATGAGCCAGGGAGGGGCAGAGAGAGAGGGAGGCTCCAGGCTCTGAGCTGTCAGCACAGAGCCCGACGCAGGGCTTGATCTCATGAGCCTTGAGATCATGACCTGATATGAAATTAGATGCTTACCGGCTGAGCCACCCAGCCTCCCCTTTCTTAGCAAATTTAAATTATACAATGCAGTTTTATTAACTCTAGTCCCCATGTTTTACTTAGATCCTCGGATTTTTTCATCTTATAGCTGGAAGTCTCTACCCTTCTGATGCAGATTCAAAAAGCCTTACTTAACACCAGATATCCTATGGGGAATTATGCCATATATGTAATTATGATTTATACAGTGAGGTGGCTAGTATTTCTAATTTCTACACCCAGACCTTGACATTTGGAGATGTCAGGTTTGTCAGGATTTTCGGACTAACTTCGGTATCAGATAGCACCGTGCCTGAGACAAATCGTGAATGGGACTACTTAAGAGGAAATGTATGCTAAGAAAAATGCACAGATTTTTGTTCAAGCAATCAAACAAGAAATAATACTGACTGTTAAAACAGAGTATAAGATGGGCAATAAGGTGAAATACAGGAGCAAAATATAACTCACATAAACAGGCAACAAATGATAGGAGAAAAAACAGAGGTGGCCTTAGCTGGAAAAAAAAAAAAAAAAATCCCTGTAATTCTGCTTCCAGATGAAAGAAAATAAATGTTGAGGACACACAAAACAAAAAATACAAGGGAATATATTAAATAAACCATCAAAAAAAAAAAAAGTTGAGCCAAACACTGAGTCTAAGAGTTACAGAAGTGTCAGTGACATAGTTTAGAGATGAGAGAAGTGTATAAAGAAATGTCTATTCTTCTTTGATAATAGCTAAAAAATCAGGTACAACACTCAAGAAGGTAAAAACTGTTTCTCTCAGGCTAGCAAAACTAAAAATATGCACATGTTGTTGTCTATACACATAAGCAAATACCTGACACCAACATAAGACAATATGTGAGCATCTATGACAGTGTGTGAGAACAGCATTTAAAGCTGGCATGAAATCCTAAAGCTTCATTTTTAAGAAAATTATGTATTTGACTGGTTACATAAATCTATCATATTTATTTCATACAAAAGACATATCTGATAACATAAGTGTCAATTAATTTCAATAACTAATTCCGATACAACATCCATCACAGTAAAGAATTAGTGGCAAAAGTAGAAATCATGTAACATATTCTAGAATTGGGAATGATGGAACTCAGAGGAAAGTACTTTGTAACAAAGAAACGTATCAATGTAGTGTTCCCATTTCAGGTGATTTGACAAACCTGATACAGAAAACTACTGAAACTGACAGCTAAGTAAGTCTTCAAACAAAATCTGACAATGTTCTTTGTCTGCTTTTCCTTCATTGTTTTAAATTATTCAGCAAAAGTGACTTAATCATTTAAATCATAAATGGAAGGTCTTTTATGTCTCATATATCACAAAATATGAATTCAGTCCATTGGTGCCAATGTACCTTACCATTATTTCAGTTTTTACTTTTTCAATATAGTGAGTATGTAAAAAATATAAATTTAAAAATCACAATTTTTTAAAGGAAATCAAATGAAGGCAGTTGTATGAACTATGCTTTTTATTTTCTATATTCTGTTTAGGAGACCTTGCTGACCCAGGAAGGACTGCCCGTCACAGCTCATTTCTAAAAATAGCAACCAACTCATAGAAAGTGTACCTGTCATATGCGAGCCAACCAAAACCCACCCATGACCACCTGCTTTATTGGGCTCCCACATTCTAGGCCATTAGACACCGAAGGCCAGGAACTAGATAACGAAGGAAAGCCTCTACGTCTCAAAGTCCACTGAAATTATTCAAACTGGCCAGTCCTAAACCCGCTTACCCTGCCTCCCCCATTCCTTCTTGTGGAAACTATAAAAGCTGTGTGTCCTCTTTCTCCACATCTCTCCCTGTTCCCTTTACCTCCTGACCAGCCCTGGTACTTTCCCATGTGGCCCTGCATGATGGGCCCTGCCTCCTGTTTCCAGGAACTGTGAGTAAAAATGCCTTCCTTTATGACTGTCATTTTCATTCATTTCAGCGTGTCTTATCATACCTGATTATAATAGATCCCAGGTACCATTAAAACAGCAGTCTTGTCTATAAAATCTTTAAAATAAAGGCCAATTTGATAACAACTTTTTGTCATATAATGATGGGGAAATTAAAATGAACTTTCTACAATTGACATAATTTAGATAGTAAAGCTATGGCCACGAAACTAACTGTAAGGATTTTAAACTTTAATTGAACAATATTTTATTTAAAACATTAGATGCATAAGCTGTGATTTTACAGTTGCGAAGGTAACTTTAAAAAGTCTTAACTTTTTTAGACTACTTTGTGATGCCTTATATGCAGTGAAGCACTTTTACTTAAATGTATGTCAAATCCTACTTTCCTATTGTTCTTTGATGCTCTTTGAGTCTGCCTGTTGAGATACAAAAAATTATGACTTTAAATTATATTATCACTGAATATAATTGTTATAATCTTAATGGCTGGAACAATAATGGCAAATACATCGCTTTTATTTTTTTTTTCAGTTATTTGGAAAATTATTTTCAACCATAGAGAATAGACAGGGCTTTGATGCTATGCTGATTGCTCACAAGAAAAATGTACATTGCTAATTTCAAGTCAAGCTTGGCTTCAATGAAGGGAAGATGAATATTATATAAAGTTAGTATTTATTCTCTCATATCATTGCTTTACACTCCTTCCCTGATAATCCCAATTGCACTGCCCTACATTCAAAGCAATCTATTTTGTCTACATCCCATAGAGCACTGCTTTCTCCTTACTGCCCTGAATAGCAATACTTTAATCAAACCAAGAAATTCCTACATAACCAGACATCTCATACTAGGATATAGGTCAGAGGAAAGGAAAATCAAAAAATAAGAAGTGCTAATAAATATCTACAATTCATAAGAGGAGATTCCACAGAGACAGAAAATCCATAGAGAAAAAGGAGAAAGATGTGGTCCTCTGCAGATTTTCATCTTTGGAATGTCCTTAATCAGCAACTGTTAAAACATATAGGGATGAGCACAGCTTACCAGCTTTCTTCTACTAAATACAAACATTTCAAATAAACCTCACCTGACTACTAACTGCTACTAACATTGTCTCATCTATAAGAGATTTTTTTTTTTATAGTTAAAACATAGGAAGGACATAACATTAGTACCTCTGATTATATAACCTTACAGGCTTTGTATAAAAGCAGTAAACTTGTCATGGATTGACCTTGTGGACAGGGTATTTGAAAGCTCAACTCTAGTCACTCCTGCCTTCCTCCTCTTGCATATGAAACTACCTGGATTCCATTTAAATAGGTTCCCTTGTCATGACTTACAAAAATTTACAGGGCTGCCATAACAAAGTATCACAGACTGGGTGGCTTTATCAACAGAAATTCATTGTCTCACCTTTCTGGAGACTTAAGTCTCAGATCAAGCTGCCAGCAAGGTTTGCTCCTTCTAAGGGCATGAGAGAAGGATCTGATCCAGGCCTCTCCCCTTGGCTTATATATGGCTGTTTTGTCCCTGTACCTTCACATCATGTCTGTTCCTGTCTGTGCCCAAAGTTCTTCTTTAAGGGCACAAGTCTATTGGATTACAGCCCTATCTAATGACCGCATTAATTTAATTGCATCTTTAAGGACATTATCCTCAGTCACACTTGAAGATAATGGGAGTTAGGACTTCAGTATATGAATTTGGAGACGGAAACAATTTAGCATATGGTAGAGAGCATTTCTGACTTATTCTTTCTTCTTCTTAAGAATTTTTTGATGTTTGGGGTGCCTGGGTGGCTCAGTCGGTTAAGCGTCCGACTTCGGCTCAGGTCATGATCTCACGGTCCGTGAGTTCGAGCCCCGCGTCGGACTCTGTGCTGACAGCTCAGAGCCTGGAGCCTGCTTCCGATTCTGTGTCTCCCTCTCTCTGACCCTCCCCCATTCATGCTCTGTCTCTCTCTGTCTCAAAAATAAGTAAATGTTAAAAAATTTTAAAAAAAGATTTTTTTGATTTTTTTTAATTAATTTTTTCTTTAGAGAGAGAGAGAAAGAGAGACAGAGTGGGGGAGGTGCACGGAGAGAGGGAGAAAGAGAATCCCAAGCAGGCTCCACACTGTCAGTGCAGAGCCCAATGTGGGGCTCGAACCCATAAACTGTTAGATCACGACCTGAGCCGAGCTCAAGAGTCAGATGCTCAACCGACTGAGCCACCCACGTGCCCCCATTTCTGACTATTTCTGACTAACAGAGAACAGAAACAGAAATGGAGGTGCCATGAATTATTTTCCTCTCACGTCCAGAATTCAGTGTGTGGAGTATGCAAAAGAGAAGGAGAACACGTACACTATGTAGCAACATCAGTGAAGGTTCAATAAGACACCCGATTTACAAACCAGCATTCTCTCTAGGCAAATACAACACTCTAAGCATGACATTCCTCTACCATTATACAATCTGTCTTAAATGTATTTGTCAAAACACTGCTCATTCTTCAAGTCTCAATGCCTAACTCTTTAGGATGCCATCTGTATACCACACACTGGACAGCCAGCTTGCAGAAGCATATCCTGAATATCCCTGTGTAATCACTGTCTCGAGAATACACAGATCCCATCGTCCTTCTCTATATTCCAATCAAGCAAATATGTAGAAGAACATGCTGTTTAGTGTTCAAGGTCAGTGGCTCAGGGGTGGCCAACCCAGAGGGTCTCCTCTGTTACAAAGAGTGTTCAGATGGCAGGCCTTGGTCTCCTTGAAACCCTGGCCATGCAAGCAGGGAGAGGCTGCAGACAGTTGCTAGGCTAAGTCAGTATGCTATAAAAGCTCGCTGCATCCCAGCAAAGGATGCTTTGTCCACTCTGCTGTTCCTGGACTCCCCATATGTAAGTTCTCCCAATGAACATGTGCCTTGATCACTGTCTCTGGGCCACGGCAAGGGCATAAACAAGTACTGTCAGGTTTCTGGTCACAGCTGTGGGAAGGACATAAGACGAGCACAGTGTGGAGAATAGCTGTGTGCTACTTATCACGCCTTACAGGAAGTAGAACATACTCCCCCCAGGTGTTCCAGTGACTGCTGGCACTCAGGATCCTCTAGCAGGAAGGCTAAAAGATGCACTGCAAACGCCCCAGTCAGGCAGTGGGCAGTGCCCAAAACGAAACTGTAGCCAAACGCCACGCCGACTTGTAACGGCATACTATCTTGACAAATAGCCCCCCTACTCTAGAGTTACACTCCATTCTTGGTCCAGTGACTCACGTCGCCTCTAAAAGACAGCCATTAACGGAGGCAGCAGAGCCACGGCAGCCTCCATTCTTTGGGCAGGAAGGAAAGGACCAAGCCCTGAGCAGGCCTGGTAGACTAATGGGTCAGCAAGGAGCCAGCCATCCAGCCCTCAACTGACACTATCTGGATAGTGGCACTGGCACTGGGCGTAGTACTCAATGGGCTGAACTGGGAGCAGCATGGATGGTATTGCTTGCTCCAGGAGCTTGATCCCATTGTTTTATGTACAGATAGCTGGGCAGCCGACAAAGGACCGACCACGTGGCTTCTCTAATGGGAGGCACGGGACTGGATGGCTGCAGGGTGCCCACTCTAAGGCGACAACGTGTGGAAGAACATACTCCAACACAGATAAGGTATGGACATCACTGTTTACCATACAGATGCACACATAGCATGTTCCCCGCCTGTTAATCAACAGGCTCATGAGCTGGCCTGTGTCTGCCTCCTGGAAGATGTGCCAGCAGAAGACGCTGCCACCTGGCTGCACAAGAAGATGCGACATCGAGGGCAATGGACCTTGTGGGCCATTGCTAAAAACTGATGCTTACTGCTGCATTCCAAAGACATTGTAAATGTCGACCAACAATGTCCAGCTTGTGCCCAGGAATGACCATGACCTTTGCCAAGAGACACCAGAGAGCAAGAAGGCAGCACCAGTTCAGAGATGGCGGACTGATTACATCTGTCCCTTGCTCCTCTCTGATGGCTGATGTTATGCTGACATGTGCTGAAACGTATTCAGGGCCCTTGCAAACCTACCCCAATAAGCATGGTATGCAGAAAGTCACCATTTGTGGTCTGGAACAGGTGTGTGCTGTATACATACAACCCTCTGATACTGACAGCAACCTAGGCTCCCATTTTACCGGACATGAAATGCAACAGAAGGCCAAAGATCAAGACATCCATTGGCATTTCCATCCACCATATATTCCCACTGCAGTTGAGCTGATAGAATGCAGGAATGCATTGTTGAAACAATAGCTTTGATGAGAAACCTGTTTCCTGGCCTTTTAGACACATTGCCTGTCAACAGCTCTATGGATATTAAATGAACATGTACATTCCAATTGGCCCAGTGCCTATTGTCTATTCACTCAAGCACCTCACAGCACCCATCACCCTTACAATACAGGTAGGTAGCATGCAGGAAGGATGTTCTTTGTCACAGGTAGGGAGACAGGGTAACCTTTTATTGTCCTCACCACAAGATCTATCCAGAGAGGAACATGTACCTACATGCCCTGGGAATGGCAGACACGTGTATGGTAGTTTGGGTTTTTAGCCCAGTTGGGAACAGGGATAAAGCAGGACCTAACCATCACCCTATTTCTCCACCCCACATCACCAAAGACAATGAAGGTGCGTGTCCCAGGTCTCTCATTAATAAAGGACAGTATCATCATCACCTTACAGAGCATTGTTATACCTTCACTACCCTCTTCAGGTTTGCCCCACCTCATAACAAGAGGGAGGCAAACAATTTGGTGCCATAAACCTGGAGACATGCCACAGTGGGGTTAGTGTTATCTCAGAACAACACCACCTACCTGCCTTTCTTTTTTTTTTTTTTTTTAATACATTTTTTTCAATGTTTATTTTTGAGGGAGGGATGAGAGCAGGGCAGGCAGAGAAAGAGGGAGATAGAGGATTCAAAACAGACTCTATGCTGGTAGGAGAGAGTCTGATGCGGGGCTCAAACCCACGAACTGTGAGATAAGGACTTGAACCGAGTTGGACGCTTAATCAACTGAGCCATCAGGGTGCCCCACACCACCTGCATTCTATTAGACAATCATGAGTTGCCTTTTCCGGCACCTACTAAACCCCTTACTTTTTGCCTTTAGATTCCGCATGGGATCCCTATGTACCCATTGGGCTCTGACTGTGGCTTCTGTACAGAATAAGACTAACTGTTGGGTATGTAGTAAAGTCCCCTAACTGGAAACTACAGGCTTCCCCTGGAGACATACTTTTTTATAGTTTCTTAGCCATTTGTGTTCTATTATTTGGATGCTGTGGCTTGTGCTGTTGCTCTAGGATCTAGTCACAGCGCGTCTCAGCATGCCTGGCCCCGAGGTCATTGCCGCGGAGGGGCAGGTAAAGGATATATGGGCCATCTAGGGTATGCTTATGGTACATGCTGGATAGCCAGCCTGCACAAGCACACCCTGAATGTTCCTATTAATCACTATCTTGAAAAGATCCTGCCTCCCTCTACATTCCCAGCAAGCAGAATATGTAGAAGACAGTATTGTTCAGTGTTCAAGGTCAGTGGCTCTGGGGTTGGCCAACACAGAGCGTCTCCTCTGGAACAAAGAGTATACAGATGGCAGTCTTTTGTCTCCTTGGAGCCCTGGATGGCAAGGCGGGAGAGGCTGCAGATAGTTGCTAGGCTAAGTCCCTGTGCTATAAAAGCTCGCTGCATGTAGATCCCAGCAGCAGATGCTTTGTCCAGTCTGCTGCTCCTGGACTCCCTGTACGTAAGTTCCCCCAGCTAATGTGCCTTGATCCCTGTCTCTGGGCCACTTCTTTGGACTCGCTGGACCATCACCTCCTCTTGCCGTAGAGTCTGTTTGGGTGCAGCTGCACATCAGCAGTTCCTTACCCCTGTACTGCAAATAAAATTTTCCTCCTCTGTTTTCCTCAGAGGTTAAGAACTTTGTGTTTTATCATCATGCTATTCCCTTGCATAATACACTCTTATGGCCACTGAGCATACACAGAAGATCCCAGCTCCTTAGCATGCAAACAAGACCTGCAGAGTTTGTTCTTGACAATCTCTCGAACTTCATCCTCTTGCTCACGCACATTGTTCACTGACTCCAGCTATCCTGGCATTCCCTTTTGTCCTTAAAGTATGCCAAGCTTGTTTCTCCAGGTTCCTTTCCAGCAGCTCTTGCTTCTGCCTGGTAAAGTCCCCCTATGTGTGATCACATCACAAGTTCCTCCCAGTCATTCACATCTTGGCTTCAAGATTTCATCTCAGAGACAGTTTCTCTGACCACCAATTAGCAGTGAACACTCAGAGACTACCTATTACAGCAACTTGTTGATTTTACTGTACTTTATTCACCTCTAATCATTTCTTATAAATTCATAATTCATTTGTTGACTTTTTCTGTTGTTCTCAATCACAACATAAGCTCTAGAGGGTGGGGGGGCAGAAACAGACCAGGTGTGGTCCAAATCTCTCCCAAGGCAACCAAACTGGTGCTTAGACCACATTCCTGAAAACCGTTAAATGAGCAAATAATCAGTGGATGAATGCATATGATAAATTTCACTCATGTATACACGAATATATGCTAGGCACTGTACTTGGCACTGAGAATAGGTTTACGGTTTAGGAACACACATTATTTCAAAGATGCCTTTATTACTGAAACTAGAATAATTTTTTTAAATTAAATAGAGAAGGTTCAATTTCGCACTTCATCTAAATTGTTTCTGCGTAATTTTAATTTAGCCCTCTCAAGCGTTTCCTCCAGTGCATTCTCTTGTGTGGTGACATTATCACCTTGTCCATCTCTAGCCCAGCTAGCCATAAGATCCAAACCAGAAATACCAATATTTGATAATGTAAGCAGGTTTAGAACCAAGCTGTAATCTCTGCATTTCCTAGGCTAGAAACTTAACTATTTGTGTGTCCATTTCTTCCTTTCAGTGGGATTCTATACGATAGTCACTAACCACGTGCATGTGGCTATTGAACATGTAAAATGTGGCTCATGAGAAAGAAACTAAATGTATAGCTTCATTTAGTGTTCATTTAAACTTAAAACTTGGAGGAGTACAAGATTTCCTACAAGAAATTTGAAACTTACTTTGTCATATTTAAAAATACCATTATCTTCTTATTTAAAAATACCATTATCTTCACATTACGTGATGTGCAAACATATCACCGTCTACGGTAAAAGGCCTAAAATTAAGTCCTGGTAGTGTGTGCCTTAGCATCCTGGGAAAACCAAGAGGGCCTTGAATGTCTTAATGGTATGTTCCCCTCCCCATTGTGTGCCCACGAATAAGGTCCCCCAATTGGCCTAATCTGAGAAACCAGGCACAGTGCCTGAACATCCCTAGGGAGCAAATGTCAGTTTCCAATAGCCCACAGAATGTTTCATAAAAGTCAATCAAATCCTCCTGCAGGAATAGGAGATCATCTAATCCCCTTGTTATTACCAAGCCTGCCTCCCACAGCCCCTGCTTGTTCCCTTTTCCCAAGTACAATCCCCATGTGGCCCTGCATGGCACAGTGTCCCTCCCCCCCAGACTGTGAGTACATGTACCGGATAAAGTGTTATTGATCTTGTATGCCCGGCTGTCGGGTGTTGTGTGTTCAGAGATTGCTGTAACCCTGGGGCAGAATCCCTCCTCCACCGAGGTGAAAAGAAGGCAATCAAAACATAATAACATTTTGATCTATTCATACCGGTCTAAATATTCTTTCTTGGGGCACCTGGGTGGCTCAGTCGGTTAAGGGTCCGACTTCAGCTCAGGTCATGATCTCGCAGTTTGTGAGTTTGAGCCCCACATCGGGCTCTATGCTGACAGCTCAGAGCCTGGAGCCTGTTTCGGATTCTGTGTCTCCCTCTCTCTCTGACCCTCCCCCATTCATGCTCTGTCTCAAAAATAAATAAATGTTAAAATATAAATAAATAAATAAATAAATAAATAAATAAATAAATAAAAATATTCTTTCTTTATGGGCAATAGTATATATGTTCAGAGTGTACATTCAAAACTTACAAATGACATTTTATTACTAATAACCAATGTTTCTTTTAATTTCATAAGTGATATTTATATGCATATAGTTTGAATAAAAAAAATTGCCAATGTCCACTCATTTTTGCTACACAAAACAGCAATTATGAATGGCTCAAATTAGTGTTTGGAAAACATCTTTTAATGCTAAATATGACTCTGTAAAGTGTACTGGTTCACTGAGCAACTGTTAAGCAACTTCCTTCTTGTGTTGCTGTAAGTCTGGCAGATGCCAGAAAGTAAAATTTGCTTTCCACATTTTGTCAAGATAGGACTTCACATGATTTTTTTTCTGCCAGTGAGATGTGTCTTGAGATATTTGGATTTATCGGGGCACGACGTTAAGCGGGAAGGGAGTGGATGATGAAGTCACCCAGGTTACCTTACCACCTTATCAGTGTAGATCTGGAAGGAGGGTGTGGCTCTAAGCCCTGCTTCCAGGCTGCCTCTTCCTGATACCTAGGCTGTAGTGAAGGTCATGGGCAGCTAGCTGTGCTGTGGGGATTTTTGATCCGTGGATTTTGATTAAGATGGAATTATCTCAGAGCTGTCAGTTCCTGTTCCCCCAACCTCCTTCCTGTCCTAAGCGAGAAAATCCTTTGGCCATCCCTTTGATGGTGTTCAGATCTCTTTCCAGGAAGTCCAGATAGTACTGACTCCTCCCACCCTAGCTAACATATTGTCAAACACGTATCTCTTTATAAAAATTAACTTTCTGAGGTGCCTGGGTGACTCAGTCAGCTAAGCGTCCCACTCTCGATTTTGGCTCAGTCCATGATCTTGTATGGAGCCCCTGTACTGGGCTCTATGCTAAGCATGGAGCCTGCTTGGGATTCCCTCTCTCCCTCCCTCTCTCTCTCTCTCCCTCTGCCCCGCCCCTGCTACACACTCTCTCTCTCTCAAAATAAATAAACCTTTTTTTTTTTAATTAACTTTCTGCTTAACACAGATTTCTGCTATCTCTTAATGAACCCCAGATTTATCCTAGTCTATTGGAGTGACTCAGCATGATAATATATCCCTTGATAACACAGTTCTACATATAATGCGACTGATGTTTACTCCTATTTTCCATTATCTCATTGCCTTGCAGTGCTGCAATGACTAATTTTATGTGATTGAATTTTGAACCCCTCTTCAAGTACCATGGTGTATTTAATATACTTTTGAAACTAATTTACTTCTTCTAGGTCCTTAAGTCACTGATAATCATCCCTCAAAACACAAATTATAAGCCAAACATCGAATGCAATATAATTGTTGCTTCTGATTTAGGCTCACCTCATCTAAATCAAATTCTTTTTTTGTAACCTTAATTTTTCCCCAAATAAGTACCCATTGAGGTGATGTGAAAGTTGAGTAAAATTTTGCAAGGTCATTATGGATGAAAGGGGATAAAGCTGTTGCTTTAAAGATGGTAAAGTATATGGAAAAACCTTAGGTGGGGGGAAAGACCAAGTAACTGAAAAAAGGCCAGTGTAACAGGAACACGCTAGATTGACAATAGGCCATTGTGAGGCATGGAGCCAGGGCCTGAGATGAGGCCAGAGGACCATGAAACCTGCAGTTTAATACCAGATACTGACAAATAAACAGCCTACAATCCAATGTGGTGAGACGGCCAAACAAGTGAATCTGCCACAGATTCTGGAGAGGAGAGAGACACAAAGAACAGAGTGACATCTGAGTGGTGAGCAGGGAGATGGCCCAGGAAGGGAAGGCGTGTGCAGAAGGACAGCAGGGGACAGGAGTTCCGGGCTGAGTAGGGCATGTTAAAGCCCTGTGAGTGGGGCTGTAGCTGAGAAACTGGGAGTTTTATAGTACGTATGCATTAGCACAGAGTACAGGGGCATGAGTGGCTCTAAATAAAGCTGCAAAACAAAAATAGGATCATGAAGAGCTTTGTAAGATATATATGGTCAGGATAAATTTATCACTCGAGCTATCTACTGCTGCTCTGAAACACAAGGAGAGGCCGAAGAATTCGATTTAAGGTATAATTACACCCCAGAGACATTTATGCCAAGTTTCAATATTCTTGAGCTTTAAGAAGGCCCATCTAGTTATGAAATGAAATGCAATGATAATTAAACTACCAGAAGGCTACAACGCAGCATCCTGCACTATGGAAGGAATGTCAGTTGCAAAAAGGAAACTCCCTTCTGTACAAAGATGCAGCTAACCTATATTTCACCCCTTCTGTCAGACCCATGGGACCCACAGGACATATGCTTTCTATCTAGTTTCAAACATGTGCTTCGATGACAGGCATCCCCAAGGGGCAAGAGGAAGAATGGATTTCAAATAACATAGAAAGATGGAATAAATATCATGCTTAAAGAAATGAATTTCTCCATCTGCTTCATCATATGCAGCGAAACGTTATAGGAGCCTACCACTCTTCATCTAAACATTCCTTAAAAATGTTCACTGAAAATCTCTGAACATTCACTGTATTAATAGGCTATTCATGCGTGGGGAAAGAATTATTAAGCTGGAAAAGGTGGAGGAAACTTTGTAAATATGAATTCAATTAACAGGGTTATGAGGTTATTTGTGTTATGTACAAATAATTTATTATTTCTGAGGACCTCGTGTCTGTCCACCATTTAAGTAGCAGCTTCCATTTGGCAGTGAAGTCTGGCTATGGAGAATATAGGAAAGGGTCACTGAATGGGTAGAGCTAAACACACCAAGGGAAAGAAACTTTACTCAGTGCTCTGGGGCACTCAAAGAGGCAACAAGGTGGCCCCACTCAAAATGTGCAGCTTCAGAAGAATTATGAGGTTGAAGCAGCATGGTTAACAAAGGAAGGACCTCGATGAACAGAGAAGAATAGGCAACATATTTATTAGCCCCACGTATCAACACTATGTAACAAGTCTACTCCCAGAAGCAACTGGACTCAACATAACTCAGGAGATGCCAATCACACCACAATACAGGGTCATCACTGTTCCAAGAAGCCCTGTTGCTCCCAACTCTACAAGATCATGTGAGCCCCTTTTATCTTAAAGGGAAGCCCAGGGAGGGATGTGAAAGACTTAACAATACTCCAAAGACACGGATATGTATTTCTACACGTGGCTTAAATTTTGGGAACTCACAAAATTTTAAACTGGAGAAAAGGCTGCTCAGGACCAATGTCATTAACAGTTCTGAAAACAGACATGATATTGTCATTACATATGTAAGTCTTATTGTAAATATAACCTGTGACATTGCAATCCATGCAACCACGAAAAGAATACTTAGGACAAATCATTTGAAGGCACTGGCCACAACTAATCTTAAATAATATGTATTATTAGGATATATAATATAATATTAATAAATGCCCATTGTGAAAATATAGGTAGATATGGTTAAAAGACACACTTGTGATAATGCAGGTAATTAGAGGCAAGTACAAGGGCTTTTCAAATTGAATTACTATACATCCTATTAAAGGAACTACCTTATGAGAAGCATCAAAGTAAATTGATTATCTGATCTTTGGATCCCATAAAGACACAGTTCTTGGAAAACTGGAGGAAGGTAAGAACATAAGAAAGGTTATCATTTGTATCTGTCGTAAATCTGATGTCTGGTTGGTTCAGAATGAGGACACAGCATGACTTCTTTTAACCCCGTAAAAGTCTCAGTATTTAGCTATGGTGCTTGGGGTGGGAAGACATGTGAAATGTTTTACTAATTTCCACTGTTTTCATACTCTGGCTATATCTTACAGAGACTTTAGAGTACCCAAGTAATTAAGTTGGGATCCAACCATTTCCGGCAATTCTAGAAGCCTGGCAGCAATGTACTCTGTTTCATAGTCTCTGGTCAGAAAATTTCCATCACCATTTCTTGATCATATCCCTTGTACGTTTATATGCAACCTGCTTTGTGACAGACTCTTACTACCACTGTGAGCTTCTTTATGACTTTTTATCTTATTCCAAAACCATTCTCAGGATTTCCACAACTTCTCCTGATCTTATTGCCTTGGTACAGTTTCAATGATGTGGCCTCCTCTCCTCACTTTCTTGTAAAAGCACCTTTCACAGGCACTACTCTCATAGATCCTATCACAGACAACTATGCAGCCAACATATTGGGGGACACGCAGATTATTTAGGTGTAATAGCTAGTTTCTAAATCATCTGGGATTTCTATGCTATTTTAAAGTAAATAAATATTTGTAGTTCATGGTTCAAAAGTCATAAAAAAACTTTGTCATACACATTTTTTTTTTTTATTTTTTTAATTTTTTTTTTTAACATTTATTTATTTTTGAGACAGAGAGAGACGGAGAATGAACGGGGGAGGGTCAGAGAGAGGGAGACACAGAATCTGAAGCAGGCTCCAGTCTCTGAGCTGTCAGCACAGAGTCTGATGTGGGGCTCGAACTCACAGATCGCGAGATCATGACCTGAGCCGAAGTCGGCCGCTTAACTGACTGAGCCACCCAGGCGCCCCTGTCATACACATTTTAAATTACCAAGGAAAGATTATGACAAAGTCACACAGGTCAAAATAAATTTAACATTATGTTTCATCACTTTTCCAAGAACATGTAAACTCAGAGTCAAAAAAAAAACAAATTTTTATATCATCAAAATAGAATGCAATGCATCATTTACCATACATTTACCAGAGTAGTGTCTACCCCAGTGGGCTTGCTGGGTTGCCTTGATAGCTTGGGTTCCTGTAGTTACAGGTCTTAATGTGGCACCAAACTGTAGAATTACAAGCATAGACATTTGTTGGATTGTCTAGATTTGAATCCAGCATGGATTCAAGTTACTATTTGTAAATTCTATTTATAAATGCTTAGAACAGTGTCTGGCCTGTAATAAACCAATAAAAAAATAAATAATAATATACCTGTAATAAATTTAAGTGGGTTTTATTAAACAACTATTAGATTCTGTCTTTCTTTGTGGAATAATCTCTCCTTCAATATTTCTTTGGTGCCAGAAAGCCATGGGTCCCCTTCCATTTCAAGCCAGCTACCTTCCATTGAAAAGGTTTAAAAGATTCATTCTCAGTGTTTGTGGTTTGTTTTTTTTTTTTCCTTTTCCATAATTTCCAATATATTCTTAGTGGTTGTTTGTCTTGTATTTCCAAATTTAGTTCTTGTGTTGTTCCACTAATTACTTCAACAATCATTCAGTAAAATGTCTGAAGATGAACATCTATTTCTGACGTACATACATAAGTCTGCATGTGCCCCTTCATGACTTGCTCCAACATCTCCTTTCATTCTTTCAAAATGTTATTTTATTGGGACTTCCTTCTCTAAATATGTGTTTAAAATTGGCAAAATACTATTTCTCCTTTCCTCCACAGCACAGAAACTTTCTATCCCTCCTCCTGGCTTATTTTCTGTACAGCATTTATGATTTTTTATAATCAGATTTATCAATCCTTTTAATATAAATTATTTATATAATTTAATTGCTTGTTTTTTTTTTTCTCTTAACTAGAATGTAAAGCACCAAAGTGTCATTAGTTTTTAATGGTATTTTTCATACGTTTATCCACTATTTGCAGAAGAGTTCGTGACACAAATTAACATTTGGACTATTTTCAAAACTATTTTTCAGTAAAATTATCCATGAATCTATAAAATCTATACCCCCCCGCACCCCCATCACTGGATGCTTTAGGTAACTAGGGAGAAGGTTATTAGGGAAAAAATAAAGAGGAAAGTGAATTAGTTTTTTTTTTTTATGATACCCATTTTACAGAAGCATTTGAAAAATAAACAGCATTTTAAAATGCTACTGAGATACTGAAATCCATTTAACATATAATATTATTTTTCTCATCTATTATTTTAAGAAAATAATCCAGATATGTAGAGATAGGGGCAAATATTTGCTCTTTGGTAGCCTATTGTTTTTTCAGGAGATCCTACCACCCACCATTTTGTGATTAAATAGCAGGAAGTGTTATAAAGTCAAAAGTGATAGTCCATTTTTAGTCCGACAACATACAGTAAGTATCCACCATATATTTGAGTATCAACCTTAATTTATGTGGCAAAGAAGCGTAGCCGAGTGCCTAAGTTCTGTACCATTCTTCTCTTGAACTGTTGATGAAATATGCAACACAGGCTTGTTACAGAACAGTTAAAGGAGCAACTAAATGCGAAGGTACACAATAAAACAAAGCTGTGTTCCTTAAAAATCTTTATAGAAGCTTGTATCAAAGCATATGGTACGAAATCACCATTCTGGAGGAAGGAAAAGTGGTTGCTAAAAAGATAATTGAACTAAATTGGAGTATATAGTACTCCGTGTGGAGTGGAAAGAAAGGTTATTTGTCCCAAGCATGGGGTGTAGAATAGGGTACGCTCATTGCAGAAGTAGCAATAATATTAAAACATGACATTAAATGATATTTAGTATCAAGTACAATACAAATTATAATGATATTTTAAAAATCTGCTACGTTACTCTAGTTTTTTTCAAAGAAGGGCAGTTGAGACTTTCTGAAGTGTTGAATTAAATCATAGTCAAATATAAACACAAAATAAGCTTCAATGCAAAATATAAATATCTATTTTTAACTTTCAGCCACTCTGGATGAATCACACTATATAGCTCCCCTTAACTGAAATAGATAATTAAGTATTGGCTACATTAAAAAAATCATTGCCAAGGGATATCTGATATTAAGATAGGGAATCAGAAATTGGAATCTATTTGCGTCTCCTTAATAGGCTCATAATTATCCTTGAATAAGTGATTTTGTTATTCTCTGCTCTTTCCTTGTGTTTTTAATAAAATTGTCAAGGTCAGCTGTATCATGAATTGACTGAAAACAATACTGAAAATATTAACAATTTGGTATTTTTCAAAAGGTTTAAGATCTGATTAACGTGCTTATCTTTAACAAAAAATGAAACCTGTCACTATGTACGATTTACTCATTTGCATTCAAAGACCTTGATTAGAATAATTTTTCAAATATAAACAATTAGTAACAGGCCATTTGTTTACTAAACGTTATAGGAGAGACCCAGCTGTCTGTATCTCCTTCATTTGACTATTGTGAAGTTAGAATTTTCTCATGACATTTCACTATTTAAAAATGTTCAGCTAAATAACATCTTGTCAGATTAGATATTTTAAGGTTATCTTCCACATACTAGCCAAGAAGAAACGTGTTTCAATCTAAGAAAATCACGAGTATTTCTATGTCATTTGACTCCATTTTTCGTATACCCCGGAAATATATCTTATCCCTTATTTTGATGTGGAAGGGGACTTTTTAAAATGAACTTTAAAATCATGTCCTGCTGACTTGCAAATGGCAGGCCGATGCTAAATGAGAGAAGCCTTAAAAACTCTGATACCTTTTATCCCTGCACAGAGAGATTCCATGCTCCGTATGTTCTAATCCTTGGCTTTCCAATATTGCCTTTACGAGGTTAAGGAGATGAATGTTCATTGCTTTTAATCCTTACCATGATTTATGAGCCTCTTGGTATCCTTTCCCCAGAGCAGCTACAACTGTGTGGCTGCTCTGCCTGCTGCTTAAATTACACAGACATCTGCAAAGTAAATTATGGATTGTTGTCCCATAGACCATAACCAAGCATTCTCTTCATCTCTCCTGCAGGATTTTTTCTTTTTTTTTTTTTTTTTTTAATTAGAGCAAAGACCGCATACAGTTTTACTTGCCTAAGTCCTGAAGAAATGTTAAGCTAACCTGAATGATAGCACAACGACCTGGATTATGACCTATCACATAACATCAAAGCAGCCTGACATCTAACAGGATTACTTTAAAGTTGGAAGGGAAAAAAACAAAAACAAAAACAAAAACAACTTCCCGTTATTTATGTTTCTTCTTTATTTAAGGAACACCATCTTTATGTTCACAGAAGGAAGGTGACCTTTAAAATTAACTGAAGATGTGTGCCATGCAATAAAGACACATGTAAAGTGACCTTTCAGTCTCTGAGTGTGCAAGATTTTAAGAGCATCTTCTGGCCTATGGTTCTTTGAACCAAATACTGACAAAGAAATAAAAAAAAATACATAAAGGAAAATTCGTGAAAGATTGAAGTACCTCTTTAGGATTTTGTTTTTCTTCTACTGTTATCACTTGTAGTAAAGCTGGTTTAATAATCCTGGAAATTTGCAGAGATCATGAGTAATTGGAACAATTTTTTTTTCTGAATAAGAAGTCTAGCAGAGTCTAAGAAGAAATGGTCATCTCCTTCTGTATTTTCCTTTCTGTTCTCTGCTTACTATTTTGTGCAGATGATGACTCATAATTCCCAATGACAAGTCCATTGTGAAATCCTAATAGGCATGTCTCAAATGACTAGCCTTTGACAGTTACCCCAAATTAGAAATAGCCCAGCATTTTTTTTCCAAATGTGCTAATTGCAATGCAAACAATAACCCATCAGGGAAAACCTCACTAACAAAATTTACAAAATGATTTCTAGTAATGCCTTACCAAAGTAAATTTCTTTTTAAACAGATGGCTGTGCAATTCATTTTTTTTTTTTTTGAATCCTACTGTCAACTCAGCAGGATGTTGTGAGGACTAAAACCAGAAATGCTCAAATCTACTCCTCGCTGAGCAGATCTGTTGCTGCCTCTGTGTTTCCATCACTTTCCTTTTCACCTCATCACTGCTGAGAGGCAATGTTCCCTGAGTGTCAGGACCCGATGTTCATACCAATGCCCTAAAGACTTCCTTTTCTTTTCTTTTCTTTTCTTTTCTTTTCTTTTCTTTTCTTTTCTTTTCTTTTCTTTTCTTTTCTTTCTTTCTCTCTCTCTCTCTCTCTCTCTCTCTCTCTCTCTCTTTCTTTCTTTCTTTCTTTCTAGATCTTGTATCTGTTTACCTCTGTGTCAGCCTCTGTATTCATTTCTAAAACTTTCCTTTGGGGACCCCACTTTGCATTCTTGACCTCATGAAATGAAGTATTAAAGGAATCCTGAAAGATTTGATTTAGTTAAAACCCTAAACTAAGTATATCTGTAAATAAACAAATACCTTTTGAATACCGATTACATACAAGTAATTGTCTAAGAAATAACAGGTTCTAGTCACAAATAAGATGAAAGATATATAAGATATATCCAAAGATATATAATATGTATATTCCTCCAATCCCCAATACATTTCCAGCAATTATTTCCTTAAACACACACGCACGCACACACACACACACACACACACACACGTGCATATCCTGCTAATCACACACGCGCGCGCGCACACACACACACGTGCCTACCCTGCTAATCAGATTATTTCTCTACATTCAAAACTAAATAGCAAAAACAAACATGGCTCCATATCTTATAAATCGCACAGCCCAGATATGTTCTGAAATTTCATTCAAGCTTCTTCATCATCTGGACCTATTCTTCTATATTTATCTGCCAACTCGCCTCATATTTGATGCTCACTGCATTTCTTAACTGTCCAAATGGCTTAAGATTCACCATGCATGAAACGTTACATATCTTTATGTCTGTTATACATCTATCGCCTTTTCTTTACATATTTGCAATCATGAATGTAAGTGACAAATAAGGACAAACACTAAATTCTGTGAAATTTTAGAGTAAATTGACTGTTCTTTGATTGTTCAAAAAAGAAGTTAAGAAAGGAGATTGTAGGATTTTAAATAGGCCCCAGAACCTTACTCTATTCAATATTGAATTAATAAAAGACACATATTTTAGTACTAAGTTTGTTTGGCTTGAAACATATTGCCTTCAATGTCCTTAGAGATCACTCTCTAGTTTGTTAAATCATTCCACTGAGATTACTTTCAGGTCTACTTTCTTGTGTGAAATTTATGAAAACTCTTACATTAAAAGGAAAGCAATCTCAAGCCATTCTCTACAAATGTCTTCTGCATTCATTTGATTTTTTTTCCACATTGAAAACAAGTGAACATCCTAATTACTTTAAATTTAAAGTATTTAAATTTCTTGGGGCACCTGGGTGGCTCAGTCGGTTATGCATCCGACTTGGGCTCAGGTCACCATCTCGCAGTTTGTGGGTTTGAGCCCCACATCCAGCTCTGTGCTGACGGCTCAGAGCCTGGAGCCTGCTTCAGATTCTGTGTCTCCCTCTCTCGCTACCCCTCCCCTGCTCATGCTCGGTCTCTCAGAAAAAATTCAATTTATCCTTTCTCATGTTACTATGTTTAAACTATTCTCATGTAAAATGATGATCATTTTCCTATATATTCCTTTTAACTGTGGTTATAGCACAGAGAGAACCAAAGAATACTTGGGAAGAGTGTGTTCCCCTTATATGGATATTTGGTGATTTTAATGCTTCATCAAGCTTTAAAGAAAGAGATTAATAATTAGTACGGTGTGGTATTAATTTTTGATTACTCATACTTGTATCATAGATAATATTTAAGTTGCTGAAATCATGGTTTTGCAGAAAGGACAAGTTGCTGGTTACAAGAATTAATTCTGAAGCGTGAAGCTCTTTTATCCTATCGATATAAGATCTGGAATGAAACCCCACTCCAAAATTTTGAGGTCAGAAATTTTAAAAGTATCTGAATTTCCTATAAAAATGTGAAGATTTTACAAGATAAAGTGAGATTTTTACGTATAGAAATTCTGAATATTGATGAAAACAACTTGAAAGACCGAACAGATGACAAAAGGCATTAGTATTTGAGATATCCAATGCTTAATTTCAAACTTTTAAACCTGAAAAATGTTATCTAAAATTTGTATAGAATTTACTCAAATCTGATACTTGAAATTAACTGACAATGTTATAAAACTAGATTAAAGTGTAACATTTTTTGAATAAATATATCTCTTCAAGGAAAAGTTAAAAACAGAAAGAAACCATGTAATTTTTTTTCATTTATTAACTGAATATGCGGAGGGAGTTTGAATAAATATCACAGCAAGATCCAGAAAGCCACATTAGCTTAATTACATTTGCCTTATCTCTTTAACCTTTTCTTTCTGAGCTATTATATCAATAGTTAATCTTAATTGATCACTGATTGAGAACTGAGAGCATGAAGCTTGTTTTGAATACTGCCTAAGAATAGATCTAATGGTTACGGAGCAGAGAGTGTCAAGGCAGTTAATTATTGTCTCCAGAAGGTTAACTGTAAGTGTCTACATCTCAGAGTTCAGATTCCCACCATCAGCAAAGGAAAAGCAGCCTATCGCTACCTGCCCAAGAAACAACTGAACTACACTCTGCCATATTAATATTAATAAAGACAAGAAAATTTGAGACCGTGTCCCTGTTTCCGGTGTCAGAGCTTCATCTAAAGTTTGCCTTTGAAAGGAGACCTATCCAATTGAACAAAAGTAATATCCACTAATTATGAGGGGCTAGTCAAGGTGTCATGAAAATATAAAAGCAGAAAATCAATTTCTGTTCTTAAGAAAGCACACAGTCACTAGGTCTTCTCGAATCTGCATGTAAATTAAAACAGTGCAAGAAAAATATGATGAAGATGCTCAAACATATAGATTTCATGCTAAAAGAAATGATTAGTACTTAAGTTTCATGGTTGTGTCATCTTTATGTCAGACGCCTAAAAGTACATAAACATTTGAATATTTTGATTTGTAAGAAAACATATATTTAAAAAAAAGAATTTTCAAAAGAATTAAAATTTTGAATTATTAAGAGATTAAAATACAGGCATTAATGATAGTTAAATGTCACCTACCATTGAAAAGGTTGGCATCCTTTAAAACTCCAACATGCTATTGAGTTCCAAATGGACTGTATTCCCAAAAAGAGCCAAACAGAGCTGGAAAAACAAACATACACAATGATGTTATTTTTTTTTTAACTTAAATTCAATTTAGTTAACGTACAGTATAGTCTTGGCTGCAGGAGTAGAACCCAGTGATTCATCTCTTACATATGACACCCAGTGCTCATCTCAAATCATGCCCTCCTTAACGCCCATCATCCATTTAACCCATCCCCCCACCCACTTCCCCTCCAGCAGCCCTCAGTTTGTTCTCTGTCTTTAAGAGTTTCTTTTGGTTTGCCTCCAACTCTGTTTTTATCTCATTTTTCCTTCCCTTCCCCTGTGTTCATCTGTTGTGTTTCTCAAATTCCACATATTAGTGAAATCATATGTCTTTCTCTGACTGACTTATTTGGCTTAGATAATACCCTCTAGAGATATTATGCTAAGCAAAAATTTTATATAAATATATATGTATGTAGATATATGTATGTATGTATATAATATGTATTAGAAGATTTCACATTTACTTAAACGCTACAAAGATTTTTCAGAGTTCTCATAAACTCCAATTTCTTCTGGAGCTAATGAGCATTTTACATTAGAATGGTTTAACTGTCACAACTTTTGATGCATTGTGATATATGGGCTTAAACGAAGCAATATTGATATATTATTCTTATTTCATGAGTTTTTATCCCAATGTCCTTTTTCTGTTCCAGATATCGCCTTGAATTTAGCCTTTATGTCTCCCCAGCCTGCTCTGAGAGGTGACAGTTTTTCAGATTTTCCTTGGTTTTGATGACCTTGAGAGTTTTGAAGAGTAATGCTGAGGCATTGCAGAATGTCTCTCAATTGGAATTCGCCTGATTTTGTTTCTTATGACTAGATAAGTGGGATGTATGGTCTAATTTTTCTCACTAGGTTTGGAGGGAAAACCATTCCGGCAGGGTCATCCTCTTAACTTCCTATTGAGGATGCAGGAAACCAGCCTGACTCCTATTCTGTTCCACACTGTGCCTTTGGAAGCAAGTCACCAAACACAGTCCACACTCAGGGGGAAGGGAATTATGTTCCACCTCCTTGAGGGTGAAATGTTTGCAGGATTTATTTGGAATTCTTCTGCAAGAAAGACTTGTTTCTCTTCTCCCACTTTATGTGCTTGCGCGTGTCTTCAATCATTCATTAATTCGTTCAGTAATTGGTGTACCTCATTATGAATTCAGAGATGTTTATTTCGTATTTTGTGTCATAATCTGATACTACATCATTTCTTTTGTTGTTCAAACTGTTCCAACTTTGGCCTTTGTGAGCTCTTGCACTTGGTTTTGTGACCTTTTGACATATCACATAAAACTATTCACTGAGCAGTTACTTATATTCTGGCATTAAAGTAAGAAAGAGATTCAAAAGAAACTCTAAGCCATCCCAAACCTTTAAATTCTATTAGAGGGACACCTCGGTGGTTCAGTTGGTTAAGCATCTGACTCTTGGTTTTGGCTCAGGTCATGATCTCATGGTTATGGCTTCGAGCCTGACATCAGGCTGTGTGCTGACAGTGCAGAGCCTGCTTGGGATTCTCTCTCTCCTCTCTCTCTACACTACCCCACTCAGGCTGTCTCTCCCCAGCCCCCCCAACCCCAACCTGTGTCTCTTTCTCAAAATAAATAAACTTAAAGAATAAAATAAATAAAATAAATTTTATTAGAAATGTTGGCTAAAATGTATCAAAATCTATATCACTTTCCTGTGGCTGTGACAATAAATGACCACAAATGTAGTAGCTTAAAGGAACAGAAATTTATTCTGTCACAGTTTTAGAGGTCAGAAGTCTGAAATCAAGGGGCAAGCAGGGGTCTCTTCCACCAGAGGATCTCGAGAAGAATCCATTCCTGGTCTCTTCAAATGTCTAGTGATTGTCAGCATGCCTTGTGCCTGTGGCCATATCATCCCAGTCTTCAAGGCTGGCATCTTCAAACGTTTCCTTCCTCTTTCACATCCCTTTCTCCTCAGCGTGGGCCAAAGCTCCCTATGCTTATAATCGTATAGAGACGGTCTCTCACTTATGATAGTTCAACTTACGATTTTTTTTACACTATAATGGTGCAAAAGTGATACACATTCAGAGGAAACCGTATTTTGAAATCTGCAATTTTGATCTTTTGTTGATGAGTGAGATGCCTAACAACAGCCAGTGCAGCCCCCAGTCAGCCATCCGTGGGGGTAAACAAGTGATACCCTGGTTGTCATCCTGCACCTACAAAGCTGTTCTGTTTTTGTCTTTCAGTACAGTATTCAATAAGTTACATGAGACATTCCAAACGTTATTATAAAATAGGCTTCGCTTTAGAGGATTTTGCCCAACTGTAGACTAATGTAAGTGTTCTGAGTATGTTTAAGGTAGGTTAGGTCAAGATATGGTGTTCTGTAGGCTAAGGGTATTAAATGCAATTTTGACTTGTGGTATTTTCAACTTGTAATGGGTTCACTGAGATGCAGTCTAGGACAATCTGTGTGTGATTGCATTTTGGGCCCACCTAGACAATCCAGCATAACCCTCCCATCTCAATATCCTTACCTTAATCACAACCACAAAGACCCTTTATTGCCACAAAGAAAATTTATAGGTTTCATGAATTAGGAGACAGCTATATTTTGTGAGGTTATTTTCTTAGCACACCACAGACTACCTTGTAGACTTGCTTCCTATCTCCTTCCATAGAGGAGAACAAATTACTAGAATAAAACAATTTTCTCAAGTCTATTTCACATGAGGCAGTGTGTATAGCCCTGATAGCATTAGAAATATAATCAAACACAATGAAAGGATATTTTAAAATACTGCTTAAGACGATATAGGACAGGCAGAATTTTAACTTCCTTAGAGCGATAGATGTTATTTAATTATGTAACTTAAATAATCGTCTCCTTCTTTTCCTTATAGACTAGGACCATGGATAACTTACAATTATGTTGTTCTTCATGAAATAAAACTATAGAACTGAAGTTTCAGAATTATGGCTCCACCATCTTTAGAAAAAAATTCATAATTAAGCAAACCTTTAGACAAACTTTAAAGGAAATGCTTTGTGAATTCTACTGCATACTGCGTTTATAAATTATTATTACTGGTACAAAATATCTTATGCCTGGTCAATTTTTAAGGAAACTTGACATAAGAAAGGAACTAGCAATAAAGTAAGAGGAGTGGGAGCTGATTAGTTGGGAAATTATCAGAAACATACAAAAGCATGAATGACTTCAGTGAGGTTTAAATTCCCAGCATTGGTAAGGGAATCCAGACCTCAGCCACAAGAACTAAAGGAACAAGGAATGAGATACTTGAATGCAAGAGGTATGTAAAAAGGATTGTCCCATCTATGGGATGGGAATTTAAAAAAACTTCTGCACATCAGTTCTGTGAAGCTGTACAAATATTAGCCGCTCACCAAGGATCATAGAAAAGAGGTCACCAGTAAGAAGGCAGATGGCAAGCATAGACTTCGTGGGTATAAGACATCCAGATTCACACACAGGTATGGTGTGGGGACTTGAACCCAAGATATTACAGCACTGGTGAAACTATTAGAGTTTCAGCTGAGCAAATACAAAAATGTCTTTAAGGTATTCTTGCATAATCTAAGGGATTAGACTGCCATAGTAGGGAAAAAATAATAAGAGAAAGGAAAACACATGCATGAGCATCAGCAGAATCAATAAAATGGAAAATTTGTTTCTTAAGAGCTGGAAATAATAGAACATTTTGTAAAAGATATATGTATTTAAAGTCTTCAGAGTCAAAGAAAGAAAGAAAAAAAATGTTTCCTTTATCAGAACATACACAAAAATAACTTTCAGTTGTGTAGAGAAATAAGGCCTTAAAAATATGAAAGAAAATACACAGCATATTTTTATGAAATAGGAAAAAAAAGCTTTTCTTTAAACAAAGTGTTAAAAGCACAAAGCAAAATAATGATACATTTGAGCTAAAATTTAATGTATTCAGAATTTAACTTTACTAACAAAAGGAAGCTATGTCAGTGATTGTGAGAAGATTTGTAATTTATGAAACAAAGTTTAGAGAATAGATTATATAAGAATTTTAATATTTAAAAAATGAATTTGTAGGATTCCACATCAGCCATCATTGGGGAAATGCAAATTAACATGGCAATGACATATTATTCCATCCTCAATTAGATTAGTAAAAATGTTTTCAGTTAAATATAATGCCTGAAATGATCAATAATAAACAAAGATGTGGAGTGATATAGTGTTGGTGGTGAACACTGATAAAACCACTTTGAAAAACCGTTTGGCAATAACGAGTAGACGTAAAAATTCAGGTAACCTCTTCCCTAGCAATTTCCCTCCTGTATAACCATGTTAGACAAAGTCTTTCACAAATGTGCGAAGAAATAGGCAAAGGAATATTTACTGAAGCTTTGTTCAAATTCCTAAAAGAATTGGCATTTTTGAAACTCATAACAAATGCACATGCAAATACAACCAATTATTGTCCATATTTCTAATATTAAGTTAAAAATGTTTTACTTGTAATTCATTGGAAAATATTTATTTTTGGTCTATATTTGCATGTGTGTGTATAATTGCATGCATGGGGGTTTGTGTTTGTATGTGGAGTGTGTATGATATTAGACACAGCAGTTTTCTTTATTATATCACAATCATGATTAAGAATATTATATCTAATTTAGTCAAGAGGAACAATCACAAAAACAGATCAGCATTACTAAGAGGATTTATGAGTATATAAATATTTGAAAACACAGTGGGCTGGTACCACACACTTTAATAAAAAAAGGACAACACTAGAGTCAGAAGAAATATATGTAGTTAAGGCTCTTAGGTGACAAAGTAATAAGATCAGATCCCATTTTATTAGTAAAGAGGATATACCAAAGGATTAGATACTGTTTTGTGTTCCTCTACCTGCTTCTGGCATAAAGATAAATCCCCTTATAAGCAGCTAACTTGCTTCATTGCAGGTAGTGGTAGAGATGTACAGCAATGAAAATAAATGACACCAGAAAAACATAAGCTGAGGGAAGAGTGAAAAAAACAGGTAGCAGCTGTGCTTCAACAAGACCCAGGGCAGTAGTTCAAAGCAAGTACAGTCTGCAAGAGCACAATTCATGAGGCCATTTCAGCTAAGGTAAGAAAGTCTAGGACTAACAACATCAGCTGAGGACAAGTAGTTATCAAATGTTGGGTGACAGGACTCACTGAAGAAACTGTAACCTGGGCTGAGACATATATGTCATTTCCAATGCCCCTACTACCAAAATGAAAAAGATTTAAAAAGAGGTAACACCTGTGGTATGTTGAATAGTAATGAAGGGGATTAGAAACAAATTTCTGCCAAAATATGAGATGAGTCTATTTCACAAATAAGCTGAAGATACTTGTAATAATTATCTTCCGGAAAAATGTTATGACAGAAAACAGGTAGGATACTCAGATAATATCCCACTAATACCTCTTGAATTAAAAGACTGAAGAACTGGAGTACCTCTGTGTAGCCTGCACTTGGGATTTCTTTAAAGGCTTTGTTTCCAGAACTTTCAAAGAAATCATACCATGAAGTCCACCAATAAACCACAGCCAAACCAATGAAGTATCTGCAGGTGGTTGAGTTCTCTCCTGATATGTCTGACTGTCACTAGGGAAGGTGGCCCAACGAAATAGAAAAAAAAATCTGGTATGGAATGTTGGTTACTTAGAAGAAGGAGAAGGAGAAGAAGAAGGAGAAGGAGAAGGAGAAGGAGAAGGAGAAGGAGAAGGAGAAGAAGAAGAAGAAGAAGAAGAAGAAGAAGAAGAAGAAGAAAGAGGAGGAGGAGGAGGAGAAGGCAGAAAAAGAAGAAGTTTTCACCTGCAGGTGCTCTCCAGGAACTTGATGTTTCTCCACACCCACTGTATAATGAATATGGCTGACAATGGATATCATAGTTATCAGCTTTTGAACTTCAGATCATGGAGCATTCAACTATCACCCATGTAACAAAGAGGAATATACTATTTTTTGAAATATAAATGATGCTTGATTTGAAATCTCTGTATTTAGCATATACTAGAAGTTCTAAGAAAGAATCAGTAATATTGAAGGATACTTCAAATGCAGAATATATTAAGAAAAACAATGTGTTAAATAAAGGAAGAGATGTTTTAAAATGACAAGAGTATTTTCACTCAATAAACTTAAAGAATAGGCCAAATAAAAACAACAACAAAAAGATAAGTCATTAAAATAACAGAATAGGATAAATATAGGTGTTTCTGAATCAAGGTAATTGGTAGTATCATAACACTTAAAATAACATGATTATGGGGTACCTGGATGGCACAGTCACTCAAGACCCTGCTTTGGCTCAGGTCATGATCTCAGTTTGCAGCTTCGAGCCCTGTGTTGGGCTCTGTGTTGACAGTTCAGAACCTAGAGCCTGCTTCTGATTCTGTGTGTGTGTGTGTGTGTGTGTGTGTGTGTGTGTGTGTGTGTGTCTGCCCCTCTCCCTGCTTGCAGTCTGCCTCTCTCTCTCAAAAATAAACATTAATTAAAAAAAATAAATAAAATAACATGATTATGAGCAATTATATGCTAACAAATTGGGCAATCTGGAAGACATGAATAAATTCCTAGAAACATATAAACTACCAAAACTGAAACAAGAAGAAATAGAAAATTTGAACAGAATTGTAACAAGTAAAGAAATTGTTTCAGTAATCAAAAATCTCCCAACAAACAAGAGTCAAGGGCCAAATGGCTTTCCAGGAGAATTCTACCAAACATTTAAAGAAGACTTAACACCTATTATTTTGAAGCTTCTCCAAAAAATAGAAATGGATGGAAAACTTGCAAACTCATTCTATCAGGACAGCATTACTTTGATTCCAAACCCAGACAAAGACTCCACCAAAAAAAGAACTACATACCAATTTCCCTGATGAACATGGATGCAAAAATTCTCAACAACATACTATCAAACTAGATCCAATAATACATTAAAAAAATTATTCACTGCAATCAAGTGGTATTTATTCTTAGGATGCAAGGCTGATTCAATACCCACAAATCCATTAATGTGATACATCATATTAATAAAATAAAAGATAGGGGCACCTGGGGGGCTCAGTCGGTTGAGTGTCCAACTTCAGCTCAGGTCATGATCTCACAGTTCGTGAGTTCAAGTCCCGCTTCCGGCTCTGTGCTGACCGCTCAGAGCCTGGAGTCTCTTCAGATTCTGTGTCTCCCTCTCTCTCTGCCCCTTCCCCACTTATGCTCTGTCTCTATCTCTCAAAAATGAATAAACGTTAAAAAAATTAATAAAATAAAGGATAAGAACCACATGATTCTCCCAATAGATGCAGACAAAGCATTTGACAAAATACAGCATCCCTTCTTGATAAAAACCCTCAAAAAAGGAGGGATAGAAGGAACATACCTCAAGATCATAAAGGCCATATACAAAAGACCCACAGCTATCACCCTCAATGGGGAAAAACTGAGAGCTTTCCCCCTAAGGTCAAGAAAATGACAGGGATGTCCACTCTCACCAATGTTGTTCAACATAGTGTTGGGAGTCCTAGCTTCAGTACTCAGACAACAAAAAGAAAAAAAAAATTCAAATGGGCAAGGAAGAAGTCAAACTTTCACTCTTCACAAATGACATGATACTCTATGTGGAAAACCCGAAAGACTCCACCATAAAACTGCTAGAACTGATACATGAATCCAGCAAAGTCTCAGACCATAAAATCACCATACAGAAATCTGTGATATTTCTATACATCAATAATGAAACACCATAAAATCAAGAAATTGATCCCATTTACAATTGCACAAAGAACCATAAAATACCAAGGAATAAACTTAACCAAAGAGGTAAATGATCTTTACACTGAAAACCTTAGAAAGTTTATGAAAGAAATTGAAGAAGACACAACAAAATGTTCCATGCTCAAGGATTGGAAGAATAAATATTGTTAAAATGTTGATACTACCCAAAGCAATCTACATATTCATTGCAAACCCTACCATAGTAACACCAGCATTCTTCACAGAGCTAGAAAAAATAATTCTAAAATTTGTATCAAACCAGAAAAGACCCCAAATGGCCAAAGTAATGTTGAAAAAGAAACCAAAGCTGGAGGCATCACAATTGCGGACTCCACTCTGTATTACAAAGCTGTACTCATCAAGATAGTATGGTGATAGTATGGTATTAAGAAAAAAACAGACACTCAGATCAATGGAACAGAAAAGAGAACACAGAAATATACCCACAAACATATGGCCAACTAATCTTTGACAAAGCAGGAAAGACTGTCCAATGGAATAAAGACAGTCTCTTCAGCAAGTGGTGCTGGGAAAACTTGACACGAACATGCAGAAGAATGAACTTGGACTACTTTCTTACACCATAAACAAAAATAATATCAAAGTGGATGAAACGCCTAAAGATAAAACAGGAAGCCATCAAAATCCTAGAGGAGAAAGTAGGCAAAAACTTCTTTGGCCTCAGCTGCAACAATTTCCTATGTTTCCAGAGGCAAGGGAAACAAAAACAAAAATGAACCATTGGGCCTTCATCAAGATAAAAACCTTCTGCACAGCAAAGGAAACAATCAGCAAAATTATAAGGCACCCAATGGAATGGGAGAAGATATTTGCAAATGACCTATCAGATAAAGGGTTGGTATCCAAAACCTGTAAAGAACTTATAAAACTCAACATCTAAAAAACAAACAATCCAGTGAAGAAATGGGTAAAAGGCATGAACAGACACTTTATCAAAGAAGGCATCCAGATTGCTAAGAAACTCATGAAAAGATGCTTATCATCACTCATCATTAGGGAAATACAAATCAAAACCACAATGAGATACCACCTCACAGCAGCCAGAATGGCTACAATTAACAAGTCAGGAAACATCAGATACTGGCAAGAATGTGGAAGAAGGGGAACACTTTTGCATTGCTGATGGGAATCCAAACAGGTGCAGCTACTCTGGAAAACAGTGTGGATGTTCCTCAAAAAATTTAAAATAAAACTACCTTACAACCCAGCAATTGCACTACCAAAAATTTATCCAAGGGATACAAATATGCTGATTCAAAGAGGCACATGCACCCCAATGTTTATAGCAGCACTATGAACAATAGCCAAATTATGGAAAGAGCCCAAATGTCCATAGACTGATGGACATAGACTGATGGACTGATAAAGAAGATATGGTATGTACACACACACACACACACACACACACACACACACACATACTGGAATATTACTCAGCAATAAAAAAGAATGAAATCTTGTCATTTGCAACAACTTGTGGATGGAAGTAGAGTGTATTATGCTAAGCAAAAGAAGTCAGTCAGGGAAAGACAAGTATCATATGATTTCACTCACATGTAGAATTTAAGAAACAAAACATGAACATAGGAAAGGGAAAGAAAAGTAAGATAAAAAGAGAGAGGGAGACAAACCATAAGAGACAGAGAACAAACTGAGGATTGCTAGAGGGGTGTTGGGTGGGGGGGATGGGCTAAATGGGTGATGGGCATTAAGGAGGGCATTTGTTGGAATGAGCACTGGGTGTTTTATGTTAATGATGAATAACTAAATTCTACTCCTGAAATTATTATTACACTGTATGTTAACTAACTTGGATTTAAATAAAATTATAAAAATAAAAAATAAAAATAATAAAATAACATGATTTCCCATAAAATGGAGGAACAATTTTACTATAATATATGAACGTATTAGAAAATAAACACAATACACATAGAAACACATTTTCAGGGAATGGATGAGTATAAAAGTAAAAGAAGAGTCTAAATAGAGGAGCAAAGCTGGAGGACAAGTACAGGGAGGTGAGTATTGTAGACAAGAGATATATTAAGCATCTAAAAAACTGGCGGCCTAAGTGTTCTTTGAGTGAAGTCTTTGAATTGGCCCAGAGTTAGAGTTGAATTAGTGAAAACTGCAGAAAACTGAGCTCCAGGAAGACTATACCTATAGAAAAAACAAATGGCTTTCCTAATAGAAAACAGATACTTTCTTCTTTATTCTAGAGATAAAAAAAAATATCTGCTCTGAGGATATGTGTTTGGTGGCTGGCTCTCACTTGAGTTTGGAGAAGTCATTTACATTATTTGGTTCAAAATCAATCTTGAGATCGAAACTTGAATTTAAAGTGGATTGGGGTGTATACTGCCTTCCAGATGACAATAAATCGCTACAGAAAACAACTCACAACCTACACCATAGGGAACTCTTGAAAATTAAATTACCACAAATATAATAGGCTCTAGTCTAAAATCTCAAAACATAATGGATGTCCTATAAAGTTGAATAAGATAAAAAGATGACAAGAAAAAACAGAGATAGGTTCATAAAGGAAGAACACTATTTGAGATGTGACCGTATTTTATTCTAAAAACTCCAAGTTTCTCCATCAAATCATCCATTGAAATTTTATGATTAATAAAAGATTTTAGGAACTTTTCTGAACAATGTTTAGGTAACTGCATTCTGAAAGACCTGCAACAAGAGTTAAAGAGTACAATTTAAAAATCATTTATCTTATAAATATTTATTAAATAATTAGAGATACATTTAACAAAAAAGGTCTAACATCTTTGTTGAATAAACAAGGAGGGGGGCGCCTGGGTGGCTCAGTCGGTTAAACGTCCGACTTCAGCTCAGGTCATGATCTCGCACTCCGTGAGTTCGAGCCCCACGTCGGTCTCTGTGCTGACAGCTCAGAGCCTGGAGCCTGTTTCGGATTTTGTGTCTCCCTCTCTCTGACCCTCCCCCGTTCATGCTCTGTCTCTCTCTGTCTCAAAAATAAATAAATGTTAAAAAAAAAATTAAAAAAAAATAAACAAGGAGGTCATTAGACTGATGTGGCTCTAATGGCATGGTGGCCTATGTGACCAAACCAAAAACAAGCCCTATAAATGACACAAGGTTGAGAAATTGAAACCAAAAAACAACCAATTACCAACAGACAACTGGGCTTGAAGCTATAATTACATAATGTCCTTTCTTCGCCTCTGCACTCTCTCTGGAAAAGACTCTCCCTTAGGTCTTGCTGACAGATTGCTCCTAACACCTCTGGTTTGGCACTATGAGATTTGAAGCAATTTTTGCTCCAAAAAGCCCTTAAAATTGTTAATATGCCTCAACTTATCACTTTTTAATTAAAAAAAAATTTAATGTATATTTTTGAAAGAGAGAGAGAGAAAGAAAGAGACAGGCAGACAGGGCGTGAGCAGGGGAGGGGCAGAGAGAGAGAAGGAGACACAGAATCCAGGCTCCAGGCTCCAGGCTCTGAGCTGTCAGCAATGAGCTGAACGTGGGGCTCAAACCCCACTCACCATGAGATCATGACTTGAGCTGAGGGTTGGACACAACTGACTAGGCCACCCAGATGCCTCTCAATTTATCTTTTAAAATCTTTATTGATGTAATGCTCCAACATGATTAATAACTATTAAATAAGAACTAAATACGTGTAGAAAGTTATCTTGCTTATTGAATCAGTTCTAACAATCTATCAATAACAGTCTCTAAACTCAAATAATCCCAGGCAAAAGAAATAAGGTTTTTCATCAAAGTTGTAAAAGTGATACTAAATGATATGAAAGAATAAAGGGTGAGAATAGTTACAACATTAATAAAGAAGTAAAAAGAACATGGTTTTGTCTTACTCAAGACTAAGATTTATAAATATATGACTTACAACAGTGATAAGGACTATGGGCAAGAAAAACTTATGACATGCACATGTATGGAAACCTGATATATAGCAAAGCATATTTGAAAAACTAGTAGGAACCAAAGACTATTCAAGAAGAGGTACTGAGAAATGTTATTACCTCTAAATTATATATATATATATATATATATATATATATATATATATACACACACACACACACACACACACACTATATCCCTACCTCACTCCTTAGGCAAAAATCAATCCTAGTAAATTAAGCACTTAAGTGTGAAAGATCAATGTATAAAATTTTTGACAAAACAAAATACATTAACTCAGGATAGGCATTAATATAAATGTACTAAAACATTCTACCCATATAAACACAGGCTAATAAAGTTCTACATAACACAGTTAAAACTTTGGGTTCACTAAGACACACAAGAACATTAAAAGACATAGTGCAGTTTGAGAAACAATATTTGTCATAGATATGACAAATAATCATCACCCTGATTATATAATAACTCTCAAATACAACTAGAAAAACACACTCTATTATAAAATTAGTTGAAACTCATACACTGATTTAAGAAAACACAGTAACACAATGGACGTTAAAAATCTAATGATGTCCAAACTTACTAGCAAAGAGGTCAAAACACATTAAGGTCATGATGAGGTAAATGTACAATTAAGCTGGCAAAAATAAAACATATAAAAATTCCCAGTGTTGAGAAGATGGGGAACTTTTTGAACATTCCTATAGTATTTTTTTTTTTTTAAATTTTTTTTTCAATGTTTTTTATTTATTTTTGGGACAGAGAGAGACAGAGCATGAAAGGGGGAGGGGCAGAGAGAGAGGGAGACACAGAATCGGAAACAGGCTCCAGGCTCTGAGCCATCAGCCCAGAGCCCGACGCGGGGCTCGAACTCACGGACCGCGAGATCGTGACCTGGCTGAAGTCGGAGGCTTAACCGACTGCGCCACCCAGGCGCCCCAAACATTCCTATAGCATTGATACAAATATAAATTGGTCCAGGCCACCTACAAATAACTTGTCATTATCCCAAAAACATGAACAGATGAATATCAGTTAACTCAAAATTCTGACTCTTAGGCATAAACAATTATACAAAAAGAAAAAAAAAAAATCTCACACTTAAAGAAATAAATATAAATGTTTCTAAATACAGATAGAAAATATAATATACATGCCATTTGCTTTTTTGAAGAAAAGACATATCAAGAAAGTTTAGAAAGTAGTAAAATAAATTATATAAATTGTTTTATTTTTATTTTTTATTAAGAAGTTAATTGCTATACTCTAATTTTTGGTAGTGGTAATTAGAAAACTACATTTATAATGACAAGTACGTAAGATTATGTTAACAAAATTGCAATGTGGTATATTCATTACACTGCTAGGAAAAAAGTAAAAAAAAATAAGATATAAATACAGAAATAGAAGGAATCACTGGAGAGGTGATAAAAAATAAATGGATAATGGGAGGAGCCAAGATGGTGGAACAGCATGGAATTTTTTTCTGCCTCTGACGTCCATGAAATACAGCCAGATCAACACTAAACTATCCTGCACACCCAGAAAACTGATTTGAGGATCAACACAACAATCTCCACAACCTGAACCACAGAATTCAGCAGGTATGCAGCGTGGAGAGGTGAACTGGGGGAGAGAGAAGCCGCAGAGGGCAGGCTGTTTTTGGATACAGAGAGAGGACAGAGAGGGGGGTGGGCGGGAGGCAGGGGGAGAGTTCAGCAAAGCACCACCCCCCAAAAGCAGCTGGAGAGAAAATGGAAAAGTGGAAACAGCTGCCGGAACCAAATTAAAAAGGCAGAAAAGAGAGTGTTTAAATTCCATTAAGACTCTATAAACAGGGGGAGCACAAGGTTGGAAACTCAGCAGCTGATGCCTGGTGGTGCTCTGGTGGAAAGGGTGAATCCCCAGGAGCAGAGTGAAGTCCAGGGGTCTTTGGGCCACACAGGGTGAGGCGGTTCCCCTGCTGGGAGGACATCTGGTAGAGTCCCCAAAGGCAAAGGCCCCAGTGGACCCGGGAGAACAAACACATTTGCTGGTGCTGGAACAAGGTCACTGGGGATGAAGCCTGGTGCCAGATGCGTGTTGTCGTTTGCCCATAATCCCAGAAACGCTGTTGCCACATAATCGCGCAAACTTTTCCTGGGGCGGGTTGGCACCCGGCGGCAGTCTCTGGGCATCGGCAGCAGCACGGTCCTGCAAACATTCCTGGGTGTGGCCAGCACCCGGCCATTGCTCAGTGAAAACCTCCTGCAGAAGGTTTGAGCAGGACAAAGCCGCAGTCCCTCAGAAGTAAAGGGTGGGGAAACGTAGCCGCATCTGGGATAAAACTCAGGAGAGAGGTGCTGCCTGGGACTTGGTCACGAACAGCGTAAAAGTGGGGAGTGTACGGAAACCGAAGACAAAGGATGGGCGCGCGATTGCTGATCAGGGAGAACGGAATTCCGATACTAGAGACGGGGTGACGCCATTTTCACCGATCTGGCGCATGTGCATACACATCTACAAGCACCACAACAATCCACCTGAGTAAGCTAAGCAGTGCCATCTAGTGGAGAATGAAGCCATGACACCAACCCCCACCCAACTGGGCCAACCTCACTCTTCAGGAACACAAGTCTCTCTGCCTGCTTAGTTTATGGACTATAAAGGGCTTCATAGTTTGACTTCTATGGGAAAAAGAAGTAATTTCAACTGTATTTCCGTCTGTTCCCTGGTCCATTTATTAAATCTTCTTTTCTTTTCTCTTTTGTTTTTTTTCTTGAATACGGGGAAATTTTTTTTATTTTCAATTTTTATTAAAACTATTTTGTTTAATTTTTTTCTACTATATTTTTTACTTTTGTATATTTTTTTCAAATTCTATTTTGCTTTCACCATTTCATTTTATTTCTGTATATTCATTTTTTTTCAAACTTTCAAACGACTTCCCTTTTTTTTTTCTTTCCCCTTTTTTCTCTCATCTACCAAGCCCCTTTCAACACCCAGATGAAAACACATCTAAGGTCTAGCGTCATTTATTTGATTTGTGTGTGTCTGTTGTTTTTATTTTTTTAATTTATTTTTTAAATTTTTTTTAACCTCATTAATTCCTTTACTCCCTTCAAACTGACAAAACGAAGGAATTCACCCTAAAAGAAAGAGCAGGAAGAAACGACAGCCAGGGATATAACAAACACAGATACAAGCAAGAAGTCTGAACCAGATTTTAGAATCATGATAATAAGAATACTAGCTGGAGTCAAAAATAGATTAGAATCACTTTCTGTGGAGATAAAAGAAGAAAATATAGTCAGGAAGAAATTTAAAATGCTATAACTGAGCTGCAATCTCAATTGGTGCCATGGCAGCAAAGATGGATGAGGCAGAGCACAGAATCAGTGATATAGAGGACAAACTTGTGGAGAATCATGAAGCAGAAAAAAACAGGGAGACTAAGGCAAAAGAGCACAATTTAAGAATTAGAGAAAATCAGTGACCCATTAAAAAGGAACAACCTCAGAATCATAGGGGTCCCAGAAGAGGAAGAGAGAGAAAAAGGGGTAGAAGGGTTATGTGAGCAAATCATAGCAGAAAACTTTCCTAACCTGGAGAAAGACACAGACATCAAAATCCAGGAAGCACATTAGATTCAACAAAAACCGAACATCAACAAGGCATATCATAGTCAAATTCACAAAATACTCAGGCAAGGAAAGAATCATGAAAGCAGCAAGGGAAAAAGACTCCTTAACCTACAACGGAAGACAGATTAGGTTTGCAGCAGACCTATCCACAGAAACTTGGCAGGCCAGAAAGGAGTGGTGGGATATATTCAGTGTGCTGAATCAGAAAAATATGCAGCCAAAAATTCTTTATCCAGCAACACTGTCATTCAAAATAGAAGGAGAGAGTAAAAGTTTCCCAGACAAACAAAAATTAAAGGAGTTCTTGACCACTAAACTAGCCCTGCAAGAAATTTTAAGGGGGACTCTCGGAGGGGAGAAAAGATGAATGAATAAATAAATAAGTAAGTAAGTAAGTAAGTAAATAAATAAATAAATAAAGTAAATATATATTCACATACATACTACATGCATACATACATACAAAAAGCAACAAAGAATAGAAAGGACCAGAACACCACCAGAAACTCTAAATCTGCAAGCAACATAATGGCAACAAATTCATAGGTTTCAGTACTCACTCAAACGTCAATGGACTAAATGCTCCCATCAAAAGACATAGGGTAACAGAATTCATTAGAAAACAAGATCCATCTATATGCTGTTTACAAGAGACCCACTTTAAACCAAAAGACACCTTCAGATTGAAAGTAAGGGGATGGAGAACCATCTATCATGCTAATTGTTGACAAAAATACCCAGAGTACCCATACTTATATCAAACAATCTAGATTTTAAAATAAAGACTGTAACATGAGATGAAGAAGGACATTATATCATAATTAATGGGTCTATCCACCAAGAAGACCTAACAATTGTAAACATTTATGCTCCAAATATGAAAGCACCCAAATATATAAATCAATTAACCACAAACATAAAGAAACTCATTGATAATAATACCATAATAGTAGGGGACTTCAACACCCCACTTACAACAATGGATAGATCATCAAATCATAAAATCAACAAGGTAACAATGGCTTTGAGTGACACACTGGATGAGATGGATTTAACAGATATATTTAGAACATTTCGTCCTAAAGCAGCAGAATATATATTCTTCTCCAGTGCACATGGGACATTCTCCAGAATAGACCACATACTGGGACACAAATCAGCCCTCAACAAGTACAAAAAGATTCAGATCATACCATGCATATTTTTTTACCACAATGCTATGAAAGTCAAAATCAACCAAAAGAAAAATTATGGAAAGATAGGAAATACTTGGAGACTGAAGAACATTCAACTAAAGAATGAATGGGCTGGGGCGCCTGGGTGGTTCAGTCAGTTACGTGTCCGACTGGCTCAGGTCATGATCTCCCAGTCCATGAGTTCGAGCCCCGCGTTGGGCTCTGTGCTGACAGCTCGGAGCCTGGAGCCTGTTTCAGATTCTGTGTCTCCCTCTCTCTCTGACCCTCCCCCGTTCGTGCTGTGTCTCTCTCTGTCTCAAAAATAAATAAACGTTAAAAAAAATAAGAAAAAAAAAAAAGAATGAATGGGCTAACCAAGAAGTTATAGAGGAAACTAGAAAGTGCATGGAAGCCAATGAAAATGATAACACCACAGCCAAAAACGTCTGGGATGCAGCAAAGGTGGTCATAGGAGGAAAATATATAGCAATCTAGGCCTTCCTAAAGAAGGAAGAAAGGTCTTAGATACAAAATCTAACCTTACACCTTAAAGAGCTAGAAAAAGAACAGCAAATAAAACCCAAAACCAGCAGAAGACAGAAAGTAATAAAGATTAGAACAGAAATTAATGCTATAGAAACCAAAAAACAGAACAGATCAATGAAGCCAGAAGCTGGTTCTTTGAAAGAATTAACAAAATTGATAAACCACTGGCCAGTTTTATCAAAAAGAAAAAGGAAAGGACCCAAATAAATAAAATCAAGAATGAAAGAGGAGAGATCACAACCAACACAGCAGAAATAAAAACAATATTAAGAGAATATTATGAGCAATTATACACCAGTAAAATGGGCAATCTGGAAGAAATGGACAAATTCCTAGAAACATATACACTATCAAAACCGAAACAGGAAGAAATAGAAAATTTGAATAAACCCATAACCAGTAAAGAAATTGAATTAGTATTCAAAAATCCCCCCCCCCCCCAAAAAAGAGTCCAGAGCCACATGGCTTTCCAGGGGAATTCTGCCAAATATTTAAGGAAGAGTTAACACTTATTTTCTCGAAGCTGTTCCAAAAAATAGAAATGGAAGGAAAACTCCCAAACTCTTTCTATGAAGCCAGCATTACCTTGATTCCAAAACCAGAAAAAGACCCCACTAAAAAGAACTATGTACCAATTTCCTTGATTAACATGGATGCAAAAATCCTGAACAAGATAATAGCCAACTGGATCTAACAATACATTAAAAAAATTATTCATCACGACCAAGTGGGATTTATACCTGGGATGCAGGGCTGGTTGAATATCTGCAAAACAATCAGTGTGATTCATCACATCAAAAAAAGAAAGGACAAGAACCATATGAACCTCTTAATAGTTGCAGAGAAAGCATTTGACAAAATACAGCATCCCTTCTTGATAAAAACCCATAAGAATGCAGGGATAGAAGGAACATACCTTGAGATCATAAAAGCCATATATGAAAGACCCAATGCTAATATCATCCTCAATGGGGAAAAACTGAGAGCTTTTCCCCTAAGGTCAGGAAGAAGACAGGAATGTCCACTCTGGCCACTGTTATTCAACATATTATTGGAAGTCTTAGCCTCAGCAACCAGACAACATAAAGAAATAAAAGGCATCCAAATCAGCCAGGAGGAGGTCAAACTTTCACTCTCCACAGATGAAAACACAAAAGATTCCACCAAAAAACTGCTAGAAATAATTCATGAATTCAGCAAAGTTGCAGGATATAAAATCAATGCACAGAAATCAGTTGCATTCCTATACACCAAGAACGAAGCAACAGAAAGAGAAATCAAGGAGTTGGTCCCATTTACTACTGCACCAAAAACCATGAAATACCTAGGAATAAATCTAACCAAAGAGGTGAAAAATCTATACACTGAAAAATATAGAAATCTTACAAAAGAAGTTGAAGAAGACACAAAACAATGGAAAAATACTCCCTGCTCCTGGATAAGAACAAATATTGCTAAAATGTCAATAGTACCCAAAACAATCTACCTATTCAATGCAATACCTGTCAAAATGACACCAGCATTCTTCACAGAACTATAACAAAAATCCTAAACTTTGTGGAACCAGAAAAGATGCCGAATAGCCAAAGCAATCTTGAAAAAGAAAACCAAAGCAGGAGGCATCACAATTCTGGACTTCCAGCTGTATTACAAAGCTGTAATCATCAAGACAGTATGGTACTGGCACAAAAACACTCAGATCAATGGAACAGAATAGAGAACCCAGAAATGGACTCACACATGTTTGCCCAACAAATCTGTGACAAAGCAGGGAAGACTATCCAATGGAATGAAGACAGTTTCCTCAGCAAGCGGTGCTGGGAAAACTGGACAGTGACATGCAGAAAACTAAACCTGGACCACTTTCTTACACCATACACAAAAATAAACTCAAAATGGGGGCGCTTGGGTGGCTCAGTTGGTTGACTGTCCAATTTCGGCTCAGGTCATGATCTTGCATTTTATGGGTTCGAGCCCCACATCAGGCTCTGTGCTGACAGCTCAGAGCCTGGAGCCTGCTTCAGATTCTGTGTCTCCCTCTCTCTCTCGGCCCCTCCCCCGCTCATGTTCTGTCTATCTCTCTGTCAAAAATAAATAAATATTAAAAAAATTAAAAAAAAAACTAAAAATGGATGAAAGATCTAAATGTAAGACAGGAAGCCATAAAGTCCTTGAGGAGAAAGCAGGCAAAAACTTCTTTGATTTTCGCTGCAGCAACTTCTTACTCAACACATCACTGAAGGCAAGGGAAACAAAAGCAAAAATGAACTACTGAGACCTCATCAAAATCAAAAGCTTCTGCACAGTGAAGGAAACAACCAGCAAAACTAAAAGGCAACCCACGGAATGGGATAAGATATTTGCAAACGACATATCAGATAAAGGGTTAGTATCCAAAGAACTTATCAAACTCAACACCCAAAAAACAATCCAGTGAAGAAATGGGCAAAAGAGATGAATGGACACTTCTCCAAAGAAGACATCCAGATGGCCAACCGACACATGAAAAAATGCTCCACATCACTCATCATCAGGGAAATACAAATCAAAACCACAATGAGATATCACCTCACACCTGTCAGAATGGCTAACATTAACAACCCAGGCAATAACAGATGTTGGCAAGGATGCAGAGAAAAAGGATCTCTTTTGCATTGTTGGTGGGAATGCAAGCTGGTGCAGCCACTCTGGAAAACAGTATGGAGGTTCCTCAGAAAACTAAAAATGTAACTACCCTATGACCCAGCAATTGCACTACTAGACATTAATCCATGGGATACAGGTGTGCTGTTTTGAAGGGACACAGGCACCCCCATGTTTATAGCAGTACTATCAACAATAGCCAAAGAGCTATTGGAAAGAGCCCAAATGTCCATCAATTGATGAATGGATAAAGATGTGGTATATATATATATATATATATATAATGGAGTATTACTCGGCAATGAAAAAGAATGAAATCTTGCCACTGGCAACTATGTGGATAGAACTGGAGGCTATTATGCTAAGTGAAATTAGTCAATCAGAGAAAGACAAACATCATATGACTTCACTCAGGACTTTAAGAGACAAAACAGATGAACATAAGGGAAGGGAAAAAAATAATATAAAAACAGGGAGGTGGACAAAACATAAGAGACTCCTACACATGAAGAACAACCAGAGGATTACTGGAGGCGTTGTGGGATTGGGGATGGGCTAAATGGGTAAGGGGCATTAAGAAATCTACCCCTGAAATCATTATTGCACTATATGCTAAATAACTTGGATGTAAATTTAAGATATATAAGAAATAAATAAATAGGCAAAAAAATAGATGAACGATTCTATACTTATAAAAATTATCACTGAATTATACGTCTATTCTTTTTTTAATTTTCTTAAATACCTATAGTGAGGTAACATATCAGTAAAAGAAAATAATGTGCATTTTAAAAAGAGTATTTGTCCTAAAAACAGACTATTACATAAAAGATAAACCCACTAAATACAAAATAATTTTAAAAATATTATGTCTTCAAACTAATGTATGTTATTGGAGAGACAGGAAGATGGCGGTGTAGGAGGATGCTGGGCTCACCTCCTCCCGCTGATCACTTAGATTCCACCCACATCTGCCTAATAACCCAGAAAACCACCAGAAGACTAGCAGAACAGACTCTCTGGAGCCAAGCGTAGACAAGAGGCCCATGGAAGAGGATAGGAAGGGCGGAGAGGCAGTGCGCGTTACACAGACTGGCGGGAGGGAGCCGGTGTGGTGGAGCGGCAGCCTGCTGGGCAAGGCAGAGACCCCAGGTCTGGCTTGCAAATGTGGAGGGGCCGGACTCCGTGAGTCCTGGGAGCCAGAAGGACTTAACATTTGGAAGGTTAAAAGTCAACAGCTCTGCTCTCAGAGAGCGGGGAGGGTGAGAGGACGCCAGGAGGGAGAATTGCTGAGCCCCGGAAGACAGAGCTCAGCTTGGCAGGGGAACAAAGGTGCTGGGAAGCACCATCTCCCTCTCCCATCCCCCGGCTGAAATTCCAAAGGGAACCAGTTCCCATCACCGAACTTGCTCACAGTGCACAAACACCCAATGCTGTGCTTCTGCGGATCCATCCCTCTGACGGGTCTGCCTCCCTCCTGGTGCCACAGGGCCCCTCCTGCAGGGAACCACCTAGGCAGAGCCAGCTAGGCCTGCCCCTCCCACCCCTGTGTACCTTGTGGATCCACACTGGCTAATATGCCAGATCCCATCAAAGCAGCACCACAAGCCTGGCAGGGTGCAAGTAGGCCAGACGGGGGCCACACCACTCCACAGTGAGTCCAGCCCCTGGGAGAGGGGAAGATAAGGTACACACCAGTCTGACTGTGGTCCCAGTAGTGGGCTGGGGGCAAACACCTGGTCTGATTGCAGCCCCACCCACCAACACAAGTTACTCCCAATGGCACAGGGGAAGTACCCTGCAGTTTGGAGCCACCACAGGGACCACCCAATATAATGAAACAGAAGAATTCTCCTCAAAAGAAACTCCAGGAAGTAGCGACAGCTAATGAATTGATAAAAAACTATTTAAGCAATATAACGGAACAAGAATTTAGAATAATACTCATAAAATTAATTGCTGGGCTTGAAAAAGTATAGAGGACAGCATAGAATCTATTGCTACAGAGATGAAGGGACTAAGAAACAGTCAGGAAGAGCTAAAAAAATGCTATAAATGAGCTGCCAAATGAAATGGAGGTGACCACAGCTCGGACTGAAAAGGCAGAGGAGAGAATAGGTGAATTAGAAGATAAAATTATGGAAAAAAGAGGAAGCTGAGAAAAAGATTAAAAAATCCAGGAGTATGAGGGGAGAATTAGAGAACTAAGTGATGCACTCAAATGGAACAATATCCTTATCATAGGAATTCCAGAAGAAGAAGACAGAGAGAAAGGGGCTGAAGGTGTACTTGAAAAAATCATAGCTGAGAACTTCCCTAATCTGGGGAAGAAAAAAGGCATTGAAATTCAAGGGGCACAGAGAACTCCTTTCAGACATAACTTGAATTGATCTTCTACACAACATATCATAGTGAAACTGGCAAAATACAAGGATAAAGAGAAAATTCTGAAAGCAGCTAGGGATAAGCATGCTGTAACGTATAAAGGGAGACTGATAAGACTAGTGGCAGATCTATCTACTGAAACTTGGCAGGCCAGAAAGGAATGGCAGGAGATCTTCAATGTGATGAACAGAAAAAATATGCAGCTGAGAATCCTTTATCCATCAAGTCTGTCATTCAGAATAGAAGGAGAGATAAAGGTCTTCCCAAACAAACAAACACTGAAGGAATTCATCACTTCTAAACCAGCCCTACATGAGATCCTAAAGGGGATTCTATGAGTGAAATGTTGCAGGGACCACAAAGTACCAGAGACATAACTACAAGCATGAAAGCTACAGACATCACAATGACACTAAACCCATATCTTTCAATAATAACACTGAGTATAAATGGACTAAATGTGCCAACCAAAAGACATAGGGTATCAGAATGTATATAAAAAAAAAAAAAAAAAAGGACTCAGCTATTTGCTGTCTACAAGAGACTCATTTTAGACCTGAGGACACCTTGAGATTGAAAGTGAGGGGATGGAGAACTATCTATCATGCTACTGGAAGTCAAAAGAAAGCTGGAGTAGCCATACTTATATCAGACAAACTAGACTTTCAATTAAAGGCTGTAACAAGAGATGAAGAAGGGAATTATATAATCATTACAGGGTCTATCCATCAAGAAGAACTAACAATTATAAATGTCTATGCCCCGAATATGGAAGCCCCCAAATATATAAAACAACTACTCACAAACATAAGCAACCTTATTGACAAGAATGTGGTAATTGCAGGGGACTTTAATACCCCACTTACAACAATGGATAGATAATCTAGACACATGGTCAATAAAGAAACGAGGGCCCTGAATGATACATTGAATCAGATGGACTTGACGGATATATTTAGAACTCTGCATCCGAAAGCAACAGAATATACTTTCTTCTCGAGTGCACATGGAACATTCTCCAAGAATGATCACATACTGGGTCACAAAAACAGCCCTTCATAAGTATACAGAATTGAGATTATACCATGGACACTTTCAGACCACAATGCTATGAAACTTGAAATCAACCACAGGAAAAAGTCTGGAAAACCTCCAAAAGCATGGAGGTTAAAGACCACCCTACTAAAGAATGAATGGGTCAACCAGGCAATTAGAGAAGAAATTAAAAAATATATGGAAACAAACGAAAATGAAAATACAATAATCCAAACACTTTGGGATGCAGCAAAGGCAGTCCTGAGAGGAAAATACATTGCAATCCAGGCCTATCTCTAGAAATAAGAAAAATCCCAAATACAAAATCTAACAGCACACGTAAAGGAAATACAAGCAGAACAGCAAAGACACCCTAAACCCAGCAGAAGAAGAGAAATAATAAAGATCAGAGAAGATCTTCTATATAAACAGTATAGAATCTAAAAAAACTGTAGAGCAGATCGATGAAACCAAGAGTTGGTTTTCTGAACAAATGAACAAAATTGATAAACCTCTAGCCAGGCTTCTCAAAAAGAAAAGGGATATGACCCAAGTAGATAAAATCATGAATGAAAATGGAATTACTAAAACCAATCCCTCAGAAATACAAGCAATTATCAGGGAATACTATGAAAAATTATATGGCAACAAACTGGACAACCTGGAAGAAATGGACAAATTCCTAGGCACACACACACTTCCAAAACTCAAACTGGAATAGAAAACTTGAACAGACCCATAACCAGCAAAGAAATTGAATCAGTTATCAAAAATCTCCCAACAAATAAGAGTCCAGGACCAGATGGCTTCCCTGGGGAATTCTACCAGACATTTAAAGTAGAGATAATACCTATCCTTCTCAAGCTGTTCCAAAAACAGAAAGGGAAGGAAAACTTCCAGATTCATTCTATGAAGCCAGCATTACTTTGATTCCTAAACCAGACAGAAGAAAGACCCAGAAAAGAAGAGAACTACAGGCCAATATCCCTGATGAATATGGATGCAAAAATTCTCAATAAGATACTAGAAAATTGAATTCAACAGCATATAAAAAGAATTATTCACCATGATCAAGTGGGATTCATTCCTGGGCTGCAGGGCTGGTTCAACATTCACAAATCAATCAATGTGATACATCACATTAATAAAAGAAAAGAACCATATGATCTTGTCAATTGATGCAGAAAAAGCATTTTACAAAATTCAGCATCCTTTCTTAATAAAAACCCTTGAGAAAGTCGGGTTAGAAGGAACATACTTAAACATCATAAAAGCCATTTATGAAAAGCACACAGCTAATATCATCCTCAATGGGGAAAAACTGAGAGCTTTCCGCCTGAGATCAGGAACAAGACAGGGATGTCCGCTCTCTCCACTGTTGTTTAACATAGTGTTGGAAGTTCTAACATCAGCAATCAGACAACAAAAGGAAATCAAAGGCATCAAAATTGGCAAAGATAAAGTCAAGCTTTCACTCTTTGCACATGGCATGATATTATACATGGAAAACCCAACAGACTCCACCAAAAGTCTGCTAGAGCTGAGACATGAATTCAGCAAAGTCGCAGGATACAAAATTAATGTACAGAAATCAGCTGCATTCTTATACACTAATAATGAAGCAACAGAAAGACAAATGAAGAAACTGATCCCATTGACAATTGCATCAAGAAGCATAAAATACCTAGGAATAAATCTAACCAAAGATGTAAAAGATCTGTATGCTGAAAACTATAGAAAACTTATGAAGGAAATTGAAGAAGAAACAAAGAAATGGATAAACATTCCATGCTCATGGATTGGAAGAATAAATATTGTTAAAATGTCAATACTACCCAAAGCAATCTATATATTCAATGTAATCCCAATCAAAACTGCACCAGCTTTCTTCTCGAAGCTAGAACAAGCAATCCTAAAATTTGTATGGAGCCACAAAGACCCTGAATAGCCAAAGTAATATTGAAGAAGACCAAAGTGGGAGGCATCACAATCCCAGACTTTAGCCTCTACAACAAATATGTAATCATCAAGACAGCATGGTATTTGCACAAAAACAGACACATAGACCAATGGAATAGAATAGAGACCCCAGAACTAGACCCACAAACGTATGGCCAACTCATCTTTGACAAAGCAGGAAAGAACATCCAATGGAAAAAAGACAGTCTCTTTAACAAATGGTGCTGGGAGAACTAGACAGCAACATGCAGAAGATTGAAACTAGACCACTTTCTTACACCATTCACAAAAATAAACACAACATGGATAAAGGACCTGAATGTGAGACAAGAAACCATCAAAACCCTAGAGGAGAAAGCAGGAAAAAACCTCTCTAACCTCACATGCAGCAATTTCTTACTTGACACATCTCCACAGGCAAGGGAATTAAAAGCAAAAGTGAACTATTGGGACTTCATCAAGATAAAAAGCTTCTGCACTGAAAAAGAAACAATCAAAATTAAAAGGCAATTGATGGAATGAGAAAAGATATTCACAGATGACATATCAGACAAAGGACTCATATCCAAAATCTATAAAGAACTCACCAAACTCCACACCCGAAAAACAAATAATCCAGTGAAGAAATGGGTAGAAAACATGAATAGACACTTCTCTAAAGACATCCAGATGGCCAACAGACACATGAAAATATGCTCAACGTTGCTCCTCATCTGGGAAATACAAAGCAAAACCACACTGAGATACCATCTCATGCCAGTCAGAGTGGCTAAAATGAACAAATCAGGAGAGTATAGATGCTGGAGAGGATGTGGAGAAAGGGGAACCCTCTGGCACTGTTGGTGGGAATGCAAGCAGGTGCAGCCACTCTGGAAAACAGTGTGGAGGTTCCTCAAAAAATTAAAAATAGATCTAACCTATGACCCAGCCATAGCACTGCTAGGAATTTACCCAAGGGATACAGGAGTGCTGATACATAGGGGCCCTTGTACCCCAATGTTTATAACAGCACTTTCAACAATAGCCAAATTATGGAAAGAGCCTAAATGTCCATCAACTGATGAATGGATAAAGAAATTGTGGTTTATATACAGAATGGAATACTACTTGGCAATGAGAAATAATGAAATATAGCCTTTTTTAGCAACATGGACGGAACTGGAGAGTGTTATGCTAAGTGAAATAAGTCAAAAAGAGAAAGACAGATACAATATTTTCACTCTTATGTGGATACTGAGATACTTAACAGAAGACCATGGGGGAGGGGAAGGGAAAAAAAAGGTATAGAGGGAGAGAGCCAAAGCATGAGAGACTCTTAAAAACTGAGAACAAACTGAGGGTTGAAGGGGAGTAGGAGGGAGGGTACGGTGGGTGATGGGTATTGAGGAGGGCACCTGTTGGGAGGAGCACTGGGTGTTGTATGGAAACCGATCTGACAATAAATTTCATATTAAAAGAAAAACAATGTATTTAGATTTTTGGAAATTTTAAGATTACTTGAAAATTGGAGTTAACATCTATAATTGTAAAAAGTGCTTAAATATTTCCCTTATGTTACTCTTATTTATATAGTATTATATTTATTTACTTATTAAACTTTACTCACTTATTTTGAGAGAGAGACAGAGAGAGCAAGGGGCAGAGACAGAGGAAAGGAGATAATCCCAAGCAGGCTCCATGCTGTCAGTGCAGAGCCCAACATGGGGTTCGATTTCAAGAACCCTGAAATCATGACCTAAGCCAAAATGAAAAGTCGGACACTCAACCAACTGAACCACCCAGGTGCCCCTGTATAGTGTTACATTCAAAGTTTTTGGTTTTCCATACTTAAAAACTTATTTTTGTATCCATAGAATGCAATCTAGCTTGCCTAGATTTATCACTCTGATAGCAAAGTCACGTTTTACTCACCCAAAAATCTTCATGCTCATAGGGTGTTTAAAATACCATTTCCCAAAAATGTTAACATTATCAATCAGGAAACTATAGGAAAACTTTGTTAAAGCAAATGATTTAGAGCCTCCACATGTGGAAGAGAATTACATTATTAAAATTAAAGCTCCTCTTTAAAACTAGACAATTAACCACAGGACTAACAAGCTTGATCTCCATTAAATTACTGATACCTAATCTATATTTTACAGCTTACATATTCAGAAACTTATTAAAGCTAGTGTTTGTTATTTTTTTCTAACAATAATTTAGTAACATCAGAAATCCAGGTCATAGGCATTCTGATATTTCATGTAAAGAACACAAAAATATATAGCGTTTCTAGTTTGATAACTTGTGCTTCTCAAAATCTTAAGTTTCCTAATGTCAATATAAATGTATTTATTCAAAATGGTAAGTTGAATTTGTATCTAAAGTTAATACATATCTTGTGTTTTTTTCATATGTATCTGCGGAAGTTATGCTGCCTTTAAAAGTGCACATATCTAAAATCATATATTAATGCTTAATGAACTGGACAATATATTACCACCCTTCTTGTTTTTCTCCGTCATTTAAGGAGAAAAGGCCAGAGAGAGGGAAAAGAGATAGAGAGTAGGTTCACTTCTTGTTTTGCTTTGTTTTGTTTTCCATTCTTTATTTCCAGTATTTATTCTACTATTCATTTAGCAAACTGTTGAAAACAGAGTAGATATCAATAGGAAAAAAAACAATTATAGTTTCTGTCCTGAGGAAATGTACAAAACTGAAGATAAAACTGATAATTTGGTAAATGTTGCCAAGTCATATAACAAAGGTTTACAGAGACACAAAGATGATGAAATTAACAAACAGCAAAGAGAAATAGGTTTTTCATAAATGCTTTTAATAGATCTTGGAATATAGATAGGGATTTTCAAGAAGAGAAAAACCGAGAGGACTTTTAGAAGGAAGGAATCAATGTGGTAAAAAGCGTAGAGGTCAATGAGATCTGGTGAAGCGACCCCCTTTGGGGATGGCTTTGAAATAACCTGCGGAAACATTACAAAAAGCAGTGGCCAGCAAGGCCACATCAAAGTAAGATGTGCGTACCTGCTGCCATAAATTGTGAAGGATGCTAGACCGTTCAATTTTTCTTCTTAAGCCCCCGACCCTATCCAGTCATGATACCACAATACAGAAGTTAACGAACCTTGTCTCTACCCTCTCTCTCCTTGTCCTTTGTTTCTGTACTTTCATTTTACCCGACACTAAGCAAAGATGATTCTTTCCTCTTCCAACAACCAAGCATTTGGGTGCTGGAGCAGAGCATATCTCATGATTTTGTAGATTAATGCCATTACAGATTCTGACCTCCAACCTCAGCTGGGTCCTCCAAGCTACCTAGCATCTTTCATCAACTTTCATGATCATTCCCTACACCAAGTCTTGACACAGTTATCTCTAGGGTGTACAGGGTCCAGGCAGGTATTTTCATGGGCCTCTGCCTACATAAACAAATTGATTAAAATCTGTAGTCTAAAATCTATGGGCTCATCTGAAGTACAGTGATTTATTGATAAAGATTGAGAATAAGGGTAGAAAAGAGGTATTGCTGCATTTGTTTATTTCCAAAACAGTGCATGTTGAGATTCTTCCTGGTATCCAAGCACTATTTCTTCCTCTTCAGATCCAGGAACTATCTCTGTGTCCTTTACTCAATGCACCATTTACTGGCTAGTTTTGCATGTTCTGCCACAACAGGCAATGGCTCCTTGGAGTCCATCTGTATTGAAACAATGTGGATCTTCTTGCCTCTGCAGTTTCCTAATGCCACTTAATAAAGTTTCCATCATTACTCATCCATTGTATTGTCCATGAATATTGGTCACTGACCCTTTCAAAATTTTGTCTAGGTTTTGTTAATGAAAACCATGAATGCAACTCTTTTCTAGATTAGGTAGAAAACATATGAAAATATTTTTTTCTGGACATGTTAAATTTGCCATATGGGATTTTATAGCATAAATGTAGAACAAGACATATTCCAACTATGCCTTTTTTTGATATGGTAATCCATAATCCTTGAATTTGTAGAATGTGATCTTTTACAGTTGTGGCCTCATCCCTGACTCCTCCTGCCACTAGATGAGATGAAGGATAGGCAAGGACCAAGGCAGAGCAAGATGAGCAATCCCATTGGTACAGGAAGGCCTGCCCCTTGCTCAATATAGCATAAGACCAGCCCTGAGTAACAGCAGTCATCACGTTGATTGGAAGCAAGAGAGAAAATACAATAATCAGGAGGGTCTGTTGTGATTACTGAGCAATGGTCTTCAGAAGTCTTTGGAGAGACAGGCTCAGTCAACCCTGAAGGGCTGCTTGCCATGAGGTCTGCCTTGCCTAGCATCGGGTGACCTTCTTGGCTGAAAATTTTCCATATTCTGTCAAGATGTGCTTTGCTAGTACCTGCTATTCCATGCCTACCAAAGGGAGACAAAAGATTTTTAGGTAGACACTTTCACAACAGGGACATATGTGGGACAAGATCTGTTGTGCACTGTCCTGACACACTATCAGGCTTGGAAGAGGCACTGGAGGAGGGTCCAATGAGGCACAGGGCTAAGGGCAGGGCCCCCCTTATCCAAGGCTAAGAGCTGTAATGCTCCATTAAATCTATTTGTGCTTTAAGTATCTATCTCTTCATTACTATACTTTTTTTTCCTCCAGATCATATCAGTTTCTACTTTAGTGTGAGCACTAAAGATACACATTAGGACTTTCTCACATTACCAACATTCACCTCCAACTGACAGACTTCTCTGCATCCATTTTCATTTTTGAAATGTTTATTTATTAAGAGAGAGAGAGAGAAAGAGAGAGAAAGAGAGAGAGAGAGATAATGAGCGAGCATGAACAGGGGAGGGGCAGAGAGGGAAAGAGAATCTCAAGTAGGCTCCATGCTGTCAGCGCAGAGCCCAACCTGGGCTCAATCCCACAAACTGTAAGATCATGAGCTGAGCCAAAATCCAGAGTCAGAAGCTTAACCCACTGAGACACTGAGGTGTCCCTCCCTCTATATTCATATTTAATTGTTACTCTATGGTAACTGTTGGCTTTGGAGCCAGGATAATAGTGTGCCTCGAGGCACTGTCTAAAGTTTCATGGAATCACCATTTTACTACAAATAAAATGGATGTACCATCTAGTTAATGGAGTTATGGTGAAGTTTAAATACTATATAGAGTAAAACCTTGGATTGCGAGTAACTTGTTCTGTGAGTGTTCCACACGATGAGCAAGTGTTTCTTATCAATTTCAACTTGATAAATGAGTGACATATTGCAATGTTAGTAGTACTGGATACTGAATGTCACATGATCCCAAATGAGCCAATGGTTCTTGAAATCTGCTTTCATATACAAATGCTCTGGATTACAAGCATGTTTCTGGAATGAATTATGCTTGCAAACAAGGTTTTTTGTATATGTTTGTAAATTACAGTTCCTGGAATGTAGTACCTGCAATACATTACAGAAGTAGTATACTTGTGTTTATACAATGATAGGCACAGAGTTGTGTTTTTTTTCTGACTTAAATATAAAAATCATACCTTTTAAAGTTCACCTTCTATGATGAAAAGCGCTAAAACCAAGGGATATTAAATTACATTATAGATATGAGATTTGGGGGCAGAAACATGGGTCTGTCCACAGATTAAAGAAAAACACTTGAGGGGCTCCTGGGTGGCTCAGTCGGTTAAGCGTCCAACTTCTGCTCAGGTCATGATCTCACAGCCCGTGAGTTCCAGCCCTGCATCAGGCACTGTGCTGACAGCTCAGAGCCTGGAGTTAGCTTCAGATTCTGTGTCTCCCTCCCTCTCTGCCCTTCCCTTGCTCCTTCCCTCTCTCTCTCTCTCTCTCTAATAAATAAACATTTAAAAAGAAGGAAGGAAGGAAGGAAGGAAGGAAGGAAGGAAGGAAGGAAAGAAAAGAAAGAAAGAAAGAAAGAAAGAAAGAAAGAAAGAAAGAAAGAAAGAAAAAGAAAGAAAAGCACTTGAGCAAGCTTCTAAGGGAGAAGGGAAACCTTTGCAATCCCAGCCAGAAGCAGCTCAAAAGAAAAGCAAAAAACGTAATGCAAATAAAGATAATGTTAGTTGTCGTTCACTTAATTACAAATAACAATTTTTTTGTGTTTATCTAAACTAGATTTGCATTAACATAATGGAATCTTGACATTTCCACAAGGCAGCGATTGAGACATTATAATTCTATATGTGGACAGGTATGGAGAAATATGCATCGGCATTTTGCAGTGAAACAGGTTTTGCTTTTTTAGAAGTCTTCATTATACATAAGGACATCCATTATAAGGAATCCGTGAAATAAGTTAGATCCAACTACCTCTAAGAACAATTACGGAGGGGCCATTAAAACCAATTTACATTGCATTGCACGTGTACTTGAATGGATAATACAGTCATGTGGTCTCACTAATCCAAACTGGCTTAAAGCATAGAAAGAAATATGGACTCATATTTTTTTGGAGCATGAGATAAAAGAGATTATGTGCAAAGGTGTGTATGAGCTCAACACCTAAGGGTTTTAATTAATGATGTCAAGTCAAGTGGAAGTAAAATGCAGCCCTGCAGTGATCCTAATATTTAGCAAAAGGGACTTCTTGGTCAATGTTTTAGGACAATGTAGTTATTTATAGATAGCTATGTGTGGCGAAGGCATATGATATAACGAAATATCTGGCAGCTAGACTTGAACTACATTAAAAGGATCATCCATTGTTTTATTGTAGGTACACATAAATATATTGCACTTGGTTTGGGTTAATTATTTATTGGGCAATTCTGCTATCTACCTTTTAGATGCCTTTGCTGTATTGCATTATTTGTAAGACAAGCAATAAAGCTTGCTTTCTTTATTCCTTCTCTTTCTTACCAGAGCATATTCTTTTTAACAAATAGTTCTTTATCTTGGGAGGAGATGGGGGGGAGGAGAGGGGGTGGTTTGTTTCATGGCCCTAATATGCTTCTGGTAACACAGAGCTCATTAAAAAGAAAAATCCCTACAGGAAGTGTTTTGTTTCCACTTTTATCAATTAGAATTTTGAACTTTATCTGTGTTTGCAATTTAATGGGCAATTGAATAGGGGAAGTAGAAGCATTGATAGACATTAATATTTTATGAAATTAATATTTAATGATATTTTTCTTAGTAATATATATTAATTGCATGTTTAAACTAATCATTTTTGTTAGTCCCTTAGCAGTTCTGAAGTTTGCATGTATAATGTTTAACATTTTATTATTCAAATGTGATAAGTAAAAAGTAAATAGGAACAATATTAAAATTTTGGAGGCTGCATACATGATCAAGTCTTTAGTAAACATACAGAAAGAAATGTAGTATTTACCTTCAGTCAACTTCCAGATGAATGAACCTAATCTATGTATTTTCTACAACACTATAAAATGACACAGACTGTTCACAAATAAATACAAATGCTGACTATGGCAATGGTGACCCATGACATCCAGGCACTATTTTACTAGGAATATTAGTTTATTACCTAGAATAAGGTCAGCCAACATTTTTCTAAAAAGCTAGACATGAAGTATTTTAGGATTTTCACTAGGTCTCTGTTGTAACTACTCCATTCAGCCATTGCAGTCTACAAGCAGCCACAGACAGGGGCACATGGGTAGCTCAGTCAGTTAAGCATCAGACTTCAGCTCAGGTCATGATCTCCCGGTTTGTGAGTTCAAGGCCCACGTCGGGCTCTGTGCCAACAGCTCAGAGCCTGAAGCCTGCTTCAGACTCTGTGTCTACTCCTCTCTCTGCCCCTCCCATGCTCATGCTCTCTCGATAATAAATAAACTTAAATAAATAAATAAATAAATAAATAAATAAATAAATAAAGGCAACCACAGACAATACTTGACTGAACATGGCTGTATTGCAATGACTCTTCCTCTACTAAAAGAGGTGGCCAGCCAGATTTGATTGGCAGGTCATAGATTAGTCACTCCTAAAGGGAATTTGATATCTCCCAAAAATGTGTTTCCTGTGAAATCTGAGACTCGTTTTTATGATGCATAATCAATGTCTAAGTCCATAAGACAACCAAATTGGCTACCAGGACTTAATACTTTAGAGTCCAATACTGTATGTTAGTCACAATGAGCAACAATTAATGCAGTTTGTCCATAAGTGTATCAGGAACAGATTACATTTCTCAACCTACTCCTGCTATCATATCAACTGCCTAAGACTATAAAGCTTTCAGAGTGAGACAGCCTTTGTTTTTGAGCTGTGGTAAGACACAGTCACCATTTGAAGATAACTAAATATTAGGTAAGCAGTACGGTTATGCATATTACCTTAGTGATAATAAAACAAGCACATACGGAAGAAGTATTATCCCCAGATTACAGATTAGGGACCTGAAGCTCAGCATGAACATGTAACTGACCAAGGTCACACCCACAGACAATTAAATCAAAGCATCGAATATCATTTCCAAATCTGCCTGACTCGAAAGCCCCTGCTTTTTTTTTTTTTTTTTTTTTTTTTAATATTGTTGTTTACTATGGCTCTGGTATATTTAATTCTTGCTAGGGAAAACGACTTGATATTTGCAGTCACTGCAAATTTCAGTGATCCCTCATTGCTGGCCAGCTTTTCTTTTATTTCATTTCCACTCTCCACCAAACTCAGATTTTCTCCACTCCTTCATTATATTCAGCAATGAAACTGTTTTAGTGGAAGATCATCTCACAGGAGATCCTATAACTTCACTACTTCTTACTCCAAATATCTTAGAAGTGTTTCATTTTTTATCTTTTTTTCCCCCTCCACAGTAATCTCTCCTCTGCTTCCCTAAGCCGGCCTGTGCAACCTTCTTGATTCCATCTTTCCCACCACCTCCAAAGTCATTCTTCAGTTTTGATTGTTTCCTTCACACTGCTGGTTTCTAATTCTCAGCCTACAAACACGCTGAGGCCTCTTCTACCCTGATCTTAGTCCTTCAATCTCTCACATTATTTCCAATTGCTCCCCATTTATTTCACTGCAAAACCTCTGGAAAAAATGGTCTATGTCCTTAAGCACCTGTGCCACCCACTCACATCTCTGGGCATGTTAGCTTCTGCCGTCATCTGTCTGCTGTAACTGATGTCTCCAAAGCTTCCTGCAATTCTGGGGACTCCCCCCACCCCCACCCCCACCAATTGGCCTTAGCACTAGGTATCGGGATCTCTCAGTGACACTTCGTGTTGTTACTTGCTCTCTTGATTTGGAAACACTTTCTGGGGTTTTCTTTTTCTTTGTTCTTTACCTGGACTCCTTCAGTTACTGCCTTCTTTTATCTTTGCTGCTAGGAAGTGATGTGTTGATTTTATGTCGTTTCTGTTCTCTCTCCATAGTCTTCTCCATGGGAATTTCATCGACTTTCATATATTCAAATGTTATTCTATGCAGATTCTACATCTATATATGCTCTATAGGCTCCAGATTCTCTGTTTTCCATTTTTAGCAGATTGTCTGACATCTCTCCATAAATATACCACCAACATTGAAATGTGATATGGCCTAAAACAAACTCGCTCCATGTACACCCACAAATAAAACCAACCTTTCTTAATCTTTCTTAGCTGTCAGTGGCTCAAATTGCCAAGTTATTCCTTCCTTCCTCTCTCTCTTCCTCCTTCCCTCCCTCCCTCCTTCCTTCCTTTCCTCCCTCCCTCCTTCCCTTCCTTCCTTCCTTCCTTCCTTCCTTCCTTCCTTTCCCCAGGTATCAAACCTTGCACATTCTACCTGTGTAATACAATTTGTATTCAATGCCCTCTTTCTTATCTTGTGCTGCCGCCCTCAGGCCTCTTGCTTCTCCTCTTTATTATTGACTTTGCTAACCTCCTCACTTCTCTCACCATTTTAAAACTTAAGCCATGGGACGCCTAGTGGCTCAGTTAAACATTCAATTCTTGATTTTGGCGCATGTCATGATCTCGCATGGGGCTCTGTGCTGACAGTGAGGAGACTGCTTGGGATTCTCTCTCTCCTCTCTCTCTGCCCCTCCCCCACTCACACATGCTTTCTTGATCTCTCTCTATAAAAATAAATAAATAAATAAATAAATAAATAGCCATACTAACACTAGCAGATATTTTTCAGGTTTCTCATCATGTAATTCTCTTTTCCTCAAACATAGCTAATGGCCTCCTATTCCATTTAATTACATATTATCTCCCTATCCTGACATCCATGGCTGTCCAGCATGGTTCTGGATTACACATCCAATTTTGTACATAACTGTACTTGAATCAGACAAACTCATCACTCTCCAACCAAAGCGAATCATAGTGCCCCACTTCTAAAATGTGCTGTCACTATTTCTAGTAACTGAAATGTTGTATACTTAATTTATAATTTCTAGCATTTTAAAACTTTGCCTATTCTTGTAGACTCATCTCAAATGTTACTTCATCTGTGATTGTTTTTGTTTAATTCTTTAGTAAGATACATCCTTTTCCTTTTGGAATCACTATTTTGTGTATCTCTTATGACAATTATCTCACTCTCTAATATCCCCTGCCATATTTTAAAATGACTAAGCACCAAAACTATACTTATTTACCATACAACATGCAAACATGTGACATGCATATGTTACATATACAGTTTTTTTTGTTTGTTTGTTTTCAGTTGAGAACATAAAAAGATAATTCATTTGGCTTCATATTGAACTAGAGGTGTTGAATCATATAGGTGACCTAGAAAAGGTAGCAATGCACTAAGGTCAGTCAGAATAGACCAAGGTATATTGTAGCAACATAGGTCTTCAAATTATGACACAAAGCCATCTTTCTTGTTCATTCATATTGCATGTCCTTCCAGTGATGCGTATCACATCTCATATTGCATTGGCCAAAACAAATCACATGACCATGATCAAGTTAAACTAGGTAGAAAGAGGCAAAGGATATTGATGGAGGGTTAAACCACGTACATAAGGAAGCAATGGCATGCCCTTTGGAGGTGGTTCCTAATTAAATGAGCTAATATATAATTTCCGGAGACTAGTATGTATAGACATGAGAGTGTATGAAAGATGTCCTTTTTATGGCTAAGAATGTTCTGTTATACATGTTAGTTATTGCCCTTTACACTCCCCACAAACCACTTCCTCTCTCTCTGTTTACACCTCTCCCTACTATGGGCTCCTTCTTAAAGAAGTCACTTTAGCTTCTACTTTTACATTTGTGTCTAGAGGGAGGAAGGACTATCTCATCTGGACCAAGAGCAGCCTATTCAGAACCCATTATTAAAGTTATTATCAAGAGGTTATAACCATTATTACCTAAGTCAAAAATGGATTTCCTTCAGACTATGAATACTACAATATGATGAAAATTAGGCAGTTATGACCTAGATGAGCATTGAGATCATGGAGATGTGAGAAACCCTACGATCTGTACTTGGCAAGCTGGAGACCCAAGAAAGCCAATGTGTAGTTCTACTCCAACTCCAGAGGCCTCAAAACCAAGAAAGATGTTGTTACAAGTTCCATCCTGAACACCAGCTGGTTCAAGACTCAAGAATAGTTATGGCTAGAGATACAGCAAAAGTTGATATCTCAGTCTAAGTCCAAAGGCCGAAAAAGACTAAGGCCTTAAGTTCTAGCCCATGCAGTAAAGAAGGATTTCCTTCCTACCCATGGAAGGGTCAGCCTTTTTGTTTTATTCAGGCCTTCAACTGTTTAGTTGAAGACTCACCCACATTAAGCAGGGCGATCTTCTCTACTCAGTCTACTGATTTCAATGTTAGTTTCATCCAAAAATACCCTCACAGACACATGCAGAATAATGGTTAACAAAATATCCGGGTACCACATGACTTCATCAAGTTGACACATAAAATTAACTATCACAAGTCTACTTGTCAATGTGACAATCATACTCATTTCCACAAACTTAAAATTTAAATAAAACAATAAGGTCCTTATGATACAACTATGCCATGTAGAACTAAAATAAACTCCTGTCCAGAAGAAGAGATAGAGAGTTCGTAAATGTTTACTTCTGTCCTTGATAGCTGATAACTTAACATATTATGATGTAAAATTAGCAATACTTAAATACTAAATATCTCTTATGTTACATGATAAGGAATAAGAGCAGGAAGAAAAGGTATTTGCCTAGTACATACACATATGGACACACTCACATTCAGAGATATTTATAATAAAATAAGACGGACATGTTCATGATAATTACAGTCGTCGTTTCTATCTAACAGGTCACATGATTGTGACTGGTATTTATGACTTCTTTCTTTGCAACCTACTCTGTAGTCTCTTTGCCATACCAGTTTCATGAGGAGAAGCTCAGTTGACACGATATACTGGTTGTCCATGGTAAAATATTCAGTCTCTTAAGGCCAAGTAGCAGGTCAAGAGCTATTTCTCAAAAGGAGAGAAGTTATCTACAGTTATGGCAGGACTTTCCTCCAAAATTCTAAAGAATTTACACTGTGATACACATAGAAGAACCTCCAAAAGGCTCCAAAGGGCATCTCTATCTCTGACCTTTCAAGCACCATTGTATCTGTTGGATCATATGGCAGGGTGGCAACTTGCACAGAAGCTTAAACATTTTACAGAGGCTTTTCTTGTCCTGATCCCCACTCAAAACTAGCAGCTTTCAAGCTACTCGGTAAATGGGAAGAATACATGCAAATGAGGAAAGCATTGCCTCAAAATTTCAAAGAGTCCCACTGAGCATGATGCCTCTTCTTTCACTGTAGGAGGAACCAGAAATAAACAATAATTTATTTTTCACCTTAGAAGAGATATCTCAACTTAAGCATACCCCTGGACTCTTTGAGATTTCACTGAGGTAAAAGAATGGCTCTGAAATTTGTCAGACTTATTTCCCCCCTCTGACATGCAAATGTCTCAGCAATAAATTTAGAGTTGTTGCTACTTCTTGCTTGCTATGTCAAATACACATAATGTGATATCTTGCAGAAGGGTAGATGATCAAGCTCTCTATGAACCAAATTGTGACAGAGTTGGAAAGGTGATGCACCTCTGAGGTAGGACAGTGAGGGTATATTGCTGGCTTGGCCTCCTCAAAGCAAACTTCCAGTGATCTTTACTAACAGACATCTAGAACAAAAAGTATTTTCCAGATCAATAGATGCATAACAAGAAATATTTTAATTTATTCAAGCAATAAAACTATATGTAGTATAGGAACTGCAGTTGGAGTCACCACCTGGCTGAGCTTACAATAATATGGCGTTCTCTAAGATTTGTTCTCTGCATTGGCTGAACAGGTGACATGAATGAAAATATGGTGGAAATTACCACCACTGCATCTTACTGTTGGTGGCAAATAATCTCTACTGTCCCTCCAAGAATGTGGTATTGCTTTTGGTTTGCTATTTTCCGAGGGATAGGCAGTTCTAGTGGCTTCTGCTTGGCAATTCCTACCACATTAGCCCTCACTCCACAGGTCGGAAAAACAGTGTAGATGCTCTGGCAGCTGCTGAGTATATGTTAGAAGTAGGCATCCTAGAACTGAGGAAATAGCCAGAGGATGGGTCCAGCAATACACTTTTCATGCTGTGAGATGGACCTGAATTAAAACTCTGTTAATTACCTTACTCCCATATGCTCCTACTCTGCGGGTGGATCACAGTGATGTTTTAGGTCTTTTGGACTTAATGTCAGTTCAGACAGTATTTAGTAGTCCTCAAAAGGTCTAATTATTCCCTTTCCCCCAGTACACAGTTACCCTGGTAAAACACTTTAGGTTTCTTTGGAGAAGGGCACAGAGAAAGATGAATAGTATAAATTTTTGATAGCGTAGAGGGTGCATTCTTCAAGAGGACCTAGCCTTACTTTCATTCAAAGGGTCCTGGGTCTCTAAACTGGATCAAGTCTGGGAATTGATCAAGGTGGCCATGACTCTGTTTTTATGATTCAAGTTACTATTTTTACTTAACCCAGAAATTTTCTGCTTTTACAGATCATATTAGAAATTAGTAGGCTTTCTATTTATTTCACTTCTGGAAACACCATGATCAACTAGCCAATGTCATAGATCTGCAAGAGTTAGACTATTCTGATTATGCCTTGGCTGCTCATTACAGTAAGCATGCTTTCCTTGACTTTGAAAGATGAGTAGCACCACTTGGCCCTGGCCCCTCCGGGACCCAATTATTCCTATTACATTTAGGTTTTGCAGTCCCAAGTATCTGGCCTACAGAGGAGAGTAATTACAGAGCTCTTTTAGGATGTTGGAGCTCCCCTCACAAGTTTATTTCTCAGAGATGTACTGAAAGGTACATCTTGTGGACCCTCCCTGTGTGTGTAAGTTTTAAATTATAAATCCATTCTAACATTCTGAACTCTAAGCATTTGAATCCCTTCCTATACATTAAACCAGGACAGGCCCTGCATGTTCAACTCTTTCACCATGGATCATGGTGTGGTCCATGTTTCAGCCAAACAACCAAATTTTTAATTCCCCAAGCTACAACATTAAATGCAGAATTTCTATTTAGAGAGCTCATTATAATAAATCTGGTCTTATCCATTTTATATCCCTTCCACCATTATCCCACACCATTAAATATCCTTTCTTGTATGTTTTCCCTGATTTCTGATTATATAAATTAGAAAAACTTAAGTTGCTCTTTTGGTGTAAAGGACATCCTCTCATAGATCATGCTGTGTACCTCACCTTTAAGGGCCTGTTCACTTGAGATCTAGAAGCAAAGAGGCATGGTGTGTGGGTGGGTCCTGAAAAGAATCAGCATTATCTGGCCTCACAACTGCCTAAGAGGAGTCCATTCAGTTTCCTTTGGCAATGTAGGGTTAATCTCAGGCAAGAAGAGAGGTTGCTTACACTAAGCATGGGGAGGCCTCCTCCACTTGCCAAGAAAACTCATCGGAATTTAGAGGCTCAATGTCCCCAGCTTTATATGGTCATCTCACACATTCCCATTCCAACTTCCAGGATTCCATTGTTCTCAATCAATGACCTCATTTTAACATCAGACCCCCAGCAGGTTCAATCTGTGTTGTAATTCAGCCATTTCTAGGCTGAGATTCTGCATTTGATTTTCAGCAATCTCACCCCTATGGCTGTAGGAGATAATGGTTTCCTCAGGGCACACACATCACAAAAGGTTTCAGGTCATTTATGGGGCACTAAAGCTGGGAATTCAAATCCCTGAGCTCATCATTTTCTTTCCTACTTTGTCCAGTGACATTAGGGGCAACCAGCCAGTCAGTGTCTCTATATTCATTAGTTTGAGAAAAATGTTTGAAAATATCATATACACAGTCACTGAGATCCTTGCTTTTTATCAGTGGTTAATTAGGAGTATCTAAGGAGATGCATCAAGTTATTTCTATTACCAAATCACACCACAGACCATCAGTGTGCTTCTTACTACTGGAAATAGAGCCATTCAAATTTATAAAACTAACCAGATTAGAAAGTAAATTCCAGAAACCCCAGAACCAATTCAGAAGACTCATCCTTAAAATTCTGTGCTTCTAGAACCACTGTACCAAAATTTGCATGAGTCAAGATTCTCCAGAGAAGCAGAACCAAAAGATTACTCACACACACATGTGCGTGTGTGATATCCACATATGTATGTATGTATGTATGTGTGTGTGTGTGTATACATACACACACACACACACACACACACACACACATATATATATATATATATATATATATATATATGCCAATGGCGCAGTTCTAGTCCACAGGCAGGCAGGCAGAAGGAACCAATATTTCAGTTCAAGTCCAAAGGCTAGAAATAACAAATATCTTAGCTCAAAGCAGTCAGGCAGGAGGAAATTCCCTCTTACTCATGGGAGTATGCCTTTTTATTGCATTTACTTCCTCAACTGATTGGATGAAGATCACTTACATTAGGGAGAGCAATCTGGTTTTCATAGTATACTGATCAAATGGTTACCTTCACCCCAAGATAATCCAGTAGATACACCCAGAGTAATATTTAGCCAAAGATTTGGGCACTCCCTGGCCCAGTCAAGTTGACACACAAAATTAACCATCCCGGTCCCCTTTAGACCAGGGTAAGACATTAAAGGCGTTAGTCATCTTTACGTTAGTGCTGGTAGACACTGGAAATAGGAAGAAAAACTTTGTTCTCTACTACAAATGATCATTCTATTCCAGGATCTAACAGTACAGGGTTAGCATGAAAGGACCCTCTAAAGAATTATAGATTGCTGAATGTCAAATGTGTTACCTGAAGAAAGTTCTTCTGGGCAACAGCATACTGGATACTGGGGCACATCAAAGATAAAATAAAACACTAAAAGAATGAAATTAACCTGTTAGGATTCAAGTTCTTCATCCACTCCAAAACTGACTATTTTGATTTAGACTTTTGTCCTTCCTGCTTCAAACTGTTAGCTATTATTTAGTTGAAGATGTCAATTTTAAATGAAATGTAAACCACCAAACAGTAAGTCCCTTCTGAAGGATGAATCTTGCAGGAATGGGATTCTTAATAAAATTCCATGTTCAAAATATCTCATCTTTATTCCAGGAAATAGAACTTTAGGAAAAGGTAACATTAGGAAAATAATTATAAGAGCATATATACTTTTCATTTTGTCGCAATTCTGCTTTTTCATCTATTTAACTTCCCCATTAACCTAGATGAATTTTATATGGACTCATTTGAAAGAAAAGATAAGAAATTATCTTAAAGTCCATTAAAATATATAGGCTTCAGATGTTTTTAGGAGGGCAGAATTTAAAGATGTCTAACATTTTGCTGAAAGCACATTAAGTATCCATTCTTTGAATAAACTTGGCTTAGTAGAAATACCTGCCTCATTAAAATGCTTAGTTTGCTAACTTTGAACTTTAAAGTGCAGTTTCTTTTCTAGTGAAAACTAGCTATTTGTAATGCGTTAAATTGAACGTTTCCAAAAATGGCTGAATGAATTTCTTAAACCATCATAAAACCAACAGTGATGAAAATAATAATACACTTTAAAATTCAAAGTTTTATCACCAGTAACAACAAACTTTGGGATAACTATACCTTCTCATTTTTTGTAGTTGTGCAAATAAAGTAGCAAATTGCCCTCTCAAATTTTTATTTTTTAACGTTTATTTATTTTTGAGACAGAGAGAGACTAGAGCGTGAACGGGGGAGGGTCAGAGAGAGGGAGACACAGAATCTGAAACAGGCTCCAGGCTCTGAGCCGTCAGCACAGAGCCCGACGCAGGGCTCGAACCCACGGACAGTGAGATCGTGACCTGAGCCGAAGTCGTACGCTTAGCCGACTGAGCCACCCAGATGCCCCTCAAATTTTTAATTACTCTTTGTATTAATCTATAGATATATTTATAATTGGATTATCAGAGCAGTTTACATATTTCCTTCTCTCTGAACAAGTGCTCCAAGTCTCAGCTGATTTTTTTTAAATGTATATTCCTCATTGTAGAACTTTAATATGTCTTCCAGAGTCTTTATTTAACGTGTTTTTACTTTATGCGTTTTTATTATTGAATGAAATAATGGCATTGTGCAATGCATAAGATATCTTATTTTGATATTTTAAAATTTTGATTACACTTGTTACAAATAGGTCACAATCAGTATAACCATGCTGCAAAAGCTTTTTAAGCTTTACGGTTTCAATTTCCATCAATTCTAACACTTTTGGGGATCAGTTTTAGACTTTAGTTATACCATGCTAATGCAGTTCACACCTGAGACTCTGTAAACCAGAAGTCATCAAAAAATTTAAGAGTAAGAAGGACTCAGCATACTATAGATTTACAAGTCAGATCTGAATCTGTACTTCCCTATGGTGAAATTAAATCAAACCTTAATTCAGCAGAAATTTAAATTACCAGAATTGGAGCTTGAATAAGTTATTTTTGAGCTCTGGGAGTCCTGCTTTAAAAAAATAATGAAAAATAAATAAACTGATATATCCTAGATTGGTTGAACCCAGGTTTTTCACAAATTGCTTATTGTTTTTCTTATTTCTTAAGGACAAAACATGACATCAGAACTGTCTATACCAGTGCAAGTCAGTGGTAGCACCCCTCCTACAGGTATCATAGTTTCACATTTGAAACCCCTTACTATGAACAAAGGAAGCCTTGAGAAAGTACAGGAAGTGTAGACGAGCTATGGAAAGGAGCAAGAGCCAGCACTGGAATCAGAAAACCTGCTAGGATAAGTTTGGTTTAGAATTCAAGCATGGTAGCCCTTATTGTATCTTCAGAGAGAACCCTATGGGATTTTTTGGGCACAGTTGAAAACTTCTGGGCTATTAGTATATTTTAAGGATTTTGAGAAAAATAACCAAAGTCAATAAAATCTATAAAGTTAAATCAGAGGAGTTTTTAGGTGCTTGATTGTTTAGATTAATATATACTTGTATGTATATTAATTTCAAAAATAAATACATATCTAATATTTGTATTTCTCATATTTTAAGCTTTACAAGTTCTGGTTCTTGTTTATGTGAAACTTTTCTAGAACTAAGCAATATCACGTAAAATATGCAATAAAAAGCTTTGTTTGATTGTCCTTATGCTTTAAACATTTCTAAAACCATTAAAACATTATTGTTTATGATAAAATTTGCTAAAAAACACTGAATAGATGGCACCTGCATAAGCTCTCATAACGAGGCATAGAATCTAGTTTGTCTAGTAGACTCAATTTGACCAAGAGATTTCAGTTGAAGTGATATTTTAGGACCTCAGAGTAATATCTTACTGCCTCCTCTTAGAGCTTTGCCACTATGCTAGGAGTATACACAAGCTAGACTACTGAAAAAGAAGATATCACCTGATGGGGTGGGGGTGAGGGAGAGAGGGAGAGAGGGAGAGAGGGAGAGAGGGAGAGAGAGAGAGAGAGAGAGAGAGAGAGAGAGAGAAAGAAAGAGAGGAGAGACAGAAAGTATCCATGTGGATAAGTGAGGGATTTCAAGCTTGTGAGAGAATCCAGGACTCCATGAAACAGAAAATGCACACAACTGACTTCTGCTTGTAATGTTACAGTTATGTCTCAATACTGTTGGATCATGGGTTCTAAACATTATTTCTGTGTGTGTGTGTGTGTGTGTGTGTGTGTGTGAATGTATCTGGATGAGATTAGCATTTGAATCAGTATATTCAGTACAGCAGACTGCCCTTCCCATTGTGGGTTGGCCTCATTCACTCCTTCAAGGGCTGGTATAGGACAAAAGGCAGAGGAAGGGAAAATTCACCTCTTTTTCTGCATGACTGCTGGGAAATTGGTAGTTTCCCGCTCTTAGATTGAGACTTACACCATTGGCTCTGCTGATTCTCAGGTCTTCAGACTTGGACTGAACTACACCAACAGCTTTCCTGGGTCTCCAGCTTGCAGATGGCAGATTGTGGGACTTTCCAGCCTCCAAAATTGTGTGAAACAATCCTTCATAATAAATCTTGTCTATGCACATTAAGTATATAAGTATATAAACAAACAAACTGGGGCGCCTGGGTGGCTCAGTTGGTTAAGCATCTGACTTCAGCTCAGGTCATGATCTCACAGTTTGTAAGTTTGAGCCCTGTATTGGGCTCTGTGCTGATAGCTTGGAGCCTGCTTCAGATTCTGTGTCTCCCTCTCTCTCTCTCTCTCTCTGCCCATCCCCACTCCTGCTCTGTCTCTGAAAAATAAATAAATGTTTAAAAAATTAAACACACACACACACACACACACACACACACAAACGCATATATAAACTACTGGTTTTGCAGCTCTGTTTTTTTAAGCTACTAAGTTTTGGGATTGCTTGTTAGAGAGTATTACAAACAAAAACAGGGTAATTGGCACTTACATAGCCAAAGGAAAGTGAACAATCTGTGTTTAAAATTTACTGTTACAAATATCATTACATTTAATAACATATATATGTATATATGTATGTGTGTGTATATGTATATACATATGTAAAATGACTCTTTAAACTAGACCATTTTAGCACTCCTGCACTTTTAACTATCACACACAATGCTTTTAGACTAGCATTCATCAATTCAATATATTTCAAAGTGTTATCTCTAGATCCAAAACACAAATTCTTCTCAATATTACTATTTTGTATGTGAGATAAAAGGGTTTTGAGAACTATGAGCTCAAAACCTTAAATGGGGTATTCTGATGTGAAAGTGAAGTCTTTTTAAATTATGAATTGGAGAAACCTTAGTAAGCTAATGTGTTATGATTTTCCAAGAGGGAAATATAAAATGGGATATTCCCAGGATTTTTTTTTTGGACCGTATAACCCTTTTTTACTAAAACATCTACAAGCTCTAGGGTGACAACATTTTAACTGTAGAGCTGGGTGGGCTATGAAAATATATAACCTTTGTTCTCGTGTCAAATTTTTGCTTTGTGTTCACTTTGAACTTTACCCCATCACAAAACCCTCAGTGCCTAGATACTACTTCTGATCTTGGGTAAGCAATCTCCACATTTTGCTGTCTTAGTCTCTTTCCCTACACAAAAAAGTGATGACAGTATCTCGTTTGTATAGCTCCTGTGAGACTAGATGTAGAGAGGTTAACATAGTAATTATCATATTGCACATGCCCCATAAATTTCAGCAATTGTTGTTATTGTTACATAGCTAAAGCATTTCTATTGGCTAGATACTGGAAATTATGTTTTTACAGGTCCTAATATAGTTATTTATTTGTTGCAAATTGTGCCAATGCTTTTCATCAGCCAATGTCACATTGTCCTACCTAAAACTCTCTCTTTCTTAGAAATTCTAAGTATATAGACTATGTAAACATAACATTTGAATTTAGAAAATATGCATAAATAAAAATGCAGAGCTAAAGCCATTAAACTAGTGATCAAAAACCCAATTTACTTGGGAACCATGCACTTTTTTGTTTGTTTGTTTGTTTATTTACATTGCAGGTTAATTATATGAACTTTAAGCTACACATTCCAATGCTTAGCTCAGCTCTGAGTCCACTTGACTGCACAAAGCCCTCTCCTTAGCTTTCGTTTTTTTGTAGTTTTCCTGATATAAATGGCCTCTTGTGTGACCTATAGAAATAACACTGAATTTTAAAAAGAATATTCAAAATTCATTAAAAAGATTAAAGCCCTAACCCTTGGGCTTTGACTCCATCAGTGCTGACATACCGAAGGCCTTTGCTTCCAAATCTTGCGGACCAAATAAGCACCTTTTATTATGACCTTGAGACATAGACATTTTCTTGCCATTAATAGAAAATGAGCATTAGGGCAGACCAAAACTTTAGTAACATGCACATCAAGCAAGACTTTAAAGGTAATCGTTATAAAGACTGATAGAGACATATTCTTTATATCCAACTATCAATTTGGTGGAGCACGTGCCACAAAACTGTGATGTTAATAAAGTGCCCACGAAAGATGGCTTGAAGAATAATACTAAACAGAAAAAAAGAAACAAACTTACATCCACTCTGATTGGTTTAGGAGAAAGGCTAACTCCAAAGAAAAATAACATGTGTGTGTGATCTGAAAGGAGTTTAACAGAGTAGTATGACTTCTTAAAATTATTTTTAAAGTCTGGTAAGATTGCTATGTTTAGTGGCTTACAATGGTCTAGATCAGATGTATTAGTCGGCTTGGCCTGCCATAGCAAAATGCCATAGATTAGACGGTTTAAACAACAGAAATTTATGTCCCACCAATCTTGATGCTGCAAGTCTCAGATCAGGGTGCCAGAAGGGTTGGGTTCTGGTGAGATGACTTTCCCTGGTTTGTAGATACCCACTTTCTCTCTGGCTCTGTTCTCACGTGGCGGAACAGGGAGACATGAGGAGAAATCGAGGGAGAGGGAGAAAACACGAACACAAAATCTCTGGCGTGTCTTCTTACAAGGGCCATGAGACTGGGGCCCCACCCTTATGATCTCATCTAACCCTAACTACCTGCCATAGGTCCCACTTGCAAATGTCATCACATTAAGGGTTAAACTTCAACGTATAAATTCATGGGCATACAAACATTCAGCCCACAACACCAAGGTTTCTAACTCTGGCACTACAGACATTACGGACTGGATGATTTTTGTTATGGGCCACCGCATGTATTCTAGGATGCTGAGCAGTGAACAAAAAGACATCCAAAACCTGGCTCATCTTTCTTAATCCCATCTCTCCAAGTTGCTGCCAGTACTCTCAGCTCCCACGGCCATGAGGGATTGGTATGTTGGGAGGCATAAAAATCCTTCTTTCGCCACCCCCCTCCACCCACACAGCTCACTTGTTTCCCTCTCGCTAGCTCACTACTAGCTCTTTACCCTGGAACACACTCTCAGCCCATCAACTTTCTCCAGGCTCATCTCATATCATGTCCTTAGCAACTGTTTAAAGAATTTTGTCAGGGAAACTCTCTCTTCAAAAATCATGAACACGTATGGTATAGTCTCTTTACTATAAACCCCAAAGTTTTCTGATCAGCCTTAAGGTAGGTTTTCCCAACATCAGCAGCATTGGTAGAAACGTCTTTATGGTGGGGAGCAGGGGGCATCATGTACATTGTGGGATGTTCACAGTAGCCCTGGACCCTTACCCACTAGATTCCAGTGGTACCACCAATCTCCCAGTTGTAACAACCAAAATGCCTGTAGAGATTGCCACGTGAGGGAGAGAGGAGGTGCAAAATCACACTGGTTGAGAATCCCTCATCCAGACCAATACTTCTCAAACCATCCTCACCGAAGGACCACTTTTGTTTTGGCCTTAATTCTAATCTATTTCAACAGATACTTTTGTCAAAACATTTATGCAGCACTAATGCTCATTTTATGTCTAGCTGTTCTCAGATATAAAATGTTTGAGGAGTAGCCCTGGTATGTGTACATGAAAACAGAAGTGTGTTCACCTATTTTTTTTAATGTTTGTTTTTGAGAGACAGAGACAGAGACAGAGACAGAGACAGAGAGAGAGACAGAGAGAGAGAGAGAGAGAGCATGAGCAGGTGAGCAGGGGAAGGGCAAAGAGGGAGACACAGAATCCAAAGCAGGTTCCAGGCTCTGAGCTGTCAGCACAGAGCCTGATGCAGGGATCAAACTCACAGACAAGGAGATCATCACCTGAGTCAAAGTCCGACGCTCAACTGACTGAGCGACCCAGAAGCCCCCTCATGTATTTTATAATAGCTCATGTGGCAACTTGAATGATCTTACAGCACACAGGTAGAGGTCTGTACACAGGTGTAATCAGAGTTTTCAGATACCAAAATGTCAGGGAGTAAGTTCTTTAGAAGAGCAAATGATGCCTTTGTACACTGATATCATGTATAATACCAAAGCAGTGTCTGCTTATATTTTCACACACATTTCATTAAATGATTGAAAACAACGCTTAGAAGTTTTCTTCCTTGAAAATATATAAAGCAAGTGACATTAATGAGAGCTACTTCACTGATGTGGGCTCTGTGAGAGCAGAGGTCACATATGCACATCACCGCGAATGACGCTGAGCGCACAGTAATTGCTCAATAAATAAGTACCCAGTTAATGACTGTGTTATTAACTTCAATTTTGATTTTGCTGTCAGTAAACGAATGAGTGAGTGAATAAAGGATCGATGGGGTAGGAGATTTTCCTGAACGGGGTCCTAAAATACCTTTCTGTGTCAGTAGGCACAGCAGACCATCTCCTTTGCTTGTCCCCAAGGTCTGCACTGTCAAGATGATGTATTACATGAAAATACGTGTCACAGTTTGGTATAAATATGAGATGGTTATAAACTAAGATACAGATAAGTAGACAAATAAATGAGGTGATGCTCAAACTCAATTCCAGGAAAAGTCTGCTCATTTGTCCTTGAGGGTATCCATAAAAGTATGTATGAGTAAGTGAGTGGCTGTATGTGTGAGATCGGTATAGACGCTCTACTCCAAAGCTGCAGACAGAGGTACACCGTTTAATCAAAGTAGCAAGGTTATAAAAAATGTATCTCTGAAACAGAACCCAATCTTGGTTTCAAATGATTTTATGATGTCAGCTCAACAACTTGATCATATTGCCTGCCTTGTAAAATGTTAAGACAGCTATCAGACTGTTTTTAATTTACTCTCTTGGCCTGGATCCACTCGAGTTCTTGTAACATTCTGTCAGCACTATTTTCCTATTGAATGTCAATGAGATGTTCTACCGTGATTTCTTGTTTTTAAGCCAATATTGCAAGTGAACAACAAAACATGTGCCTGCTGATTGACAGAGACAAAATGTTTATTTCTCAGCATAGAGCCATTTTATATTTTTAATTATCAAAATAGCACACAATGTAGTCTAAGGATGAGTATGTCTTTCTATATATGGTATCAGACACTATTATGTATGTGTTAAGTATAGAGAAGGAGATACAAAGAGGGAGAGAGATTCTTTATCAATTCATTAGTTAAACATTGTATTAAGATGAAAATTATGCAATATTGTAGAAATTATGATTTGTGCTTAACTCCAAAGAAGCCATTTTTAGAGGTTGCTTTTGTGGTTGTTGTTGTTGTTGCTGCTGTTGTTGCAGGTGTTTGGGTTTTTTGTGTGTTTTTTTGCAATGTAAAATTTTCCATGACCATTATTAAATGGGAGCCAGGAAAGAAAGAACACATCTATCACATTTTGAAAGCAGGTATCTTCACATTTAGTAGTTGTGGTATAAAGAACTTCCTCTGGAGCTATTTTTTAATACACAAATTACTATACAGTTTTTCAAGAGAAATCCATTTGTAAAATTCCAAGCCTATAGTACTTTAGAAGCGATTACCTACATTAGGATAAAATGATTCACACAAGATTACTTTTAGTATCCTGTTTCTCTGGAGAAATTAAAGTATGATTCCACCTACATTTAAATTTTAAAAATACACTTGTCGTATAAAGCCAGGTTCAGTTGTACAACACTGGCATTTGGTCACCAAGAGTTTCAAGAAAGCTCACTTAATGGAAAGACCCAAAAATTGAAAGAAGCAGTTATTAATTCTGGCAACCAAAACTATCATATGATAAGTAGCACATCATTTATATCAGTTATGTATGGATAGAAGAACATGCTACACACACACACACACACACACACACAGATTTTTTAATCCCTTAATTAATTACTCACACCTGTGCCTCATGATGTGCAGTCTCCATATTTTCTTTTTTCAGTCTCCATATTTTAAATACTCCTCAGTTGAAATGTAAAAATGATCTCACTCTTCCTGGTAGGGTTATCTTGGTAAGGAAGAAATATTCAGCCTCTTGGTCTTCAAGGGAAGTCATTTGTTTCCTGATATTTAGGTTTGTATTTTTAGAAATGACTAGTAAGTCCTGTAGAAACACATTTCTGCCAGGAGGATTAATTGTAGCTATTGTGCCCACTAAGTCATCAAAAGGCCCACCTCCTGCCATGCATGAAAAGACAATGGTGTCAGACACTTGAGTGACACTTCCCCTGTCGAAGCCCCATCAAGTCCCACCTGGACACACAGCTGCTGCAGGGCTTTGGCAGTTTGCCAAAACTCATTTCACGCGTTTGCCTCTTAACTTGCACATGAAGTGTGAGATAAAGTGCTCGATGTTCAGCAAAATGATGTAAAGCCCTAGCGTCTAAAATAAACACAATTTTAGAATTGTCAAGCTGTGTGGGGTGAGACACCAGGTTTTTCCCAAACTTCTAATATCCCAAAGGTACTGAAGGTGAAAATATTTGTTCAGAGTTTGACACAAACTCTCTTGGCGGTAAAACCTGATCAGATGTCGGGCCAGCGGGTACAAAAGTGTCTCCTCTGTGAGGTTGTTCATGATCCCATGTAGAAGTAATAATGTGTTTGATGACAGGATGGGGTGCAGTCCCACAGCCTGGTCATCTCTTGTTTATATCTGTCATTGTAAATTTTCTTTAATGTTATTTATTTTTGACAGAGAGAGAGAGACAGAGACAGAGCATGAGTGGGGGAGGGGCAGAGAGAGAGGGAGACACAGAATCCAAAGCAGCCTCCAGGCTCTGAGCGGTCAGCACAGAGCCTGATGCGGGGCTTGAACTCACGGACTGCAAAATCACGACCTGAGCCAAAGTCGGACGCTCAACTGACTGAGCCAGCCAGGCGCCTGTATATCTATCATTTTAAAACGGAAAAAAAAAAAAAAAAAAAAAAAAAAAGAATTTCAAAACCCATTTGCCTCCAACGTTACAAATGAGAGACTGAGGACCTGTATCTTAGAGATGTAATCCTGGCCCCTCTAATGACAAATGGGGAAAACTTTTCTGAAGATGGACCTGCCAAAATTTGAACCAGAGTGAGGATTTTTTTCTGACACCGCCAGGACCTAAACCCAGCGTCAACACCCTATGACACACTGATACATTACTTTCGAATTGAGCGGAATTGATTCATGGGCATTCATTTTTATTTGCTCAGTTAGCAAAGCCGCTGAAGAAGAAGTTCATTGACTTTGTGATACTTTTATAGATCACTTTGCTAAGCTTTGAAAGAGGTGCATACCTCGAAAAATGACTACATCGCTGCTTTTAAGACATAGTAGCTTTTTGATCATTGTTTAATGTTGAATCAGTGTTAACAAATGCAAAATATTTTTATCTGCAATTCCAAATAATAAAAGATAATATTACTGTCTCCCTCAGGATGAACTCTAATGTTCTTGGTGACCTGCAACCTCATATAACATAAACTGTACTTTGTTTTCAAAATCAGAATTTTTTTTTTTAATTTTAGTAAATAATTACATATGGTGCCAGTAAAATCGATCCAATAATTTCCTGTAAAATAATTGGTAGAAATAAGTATGTAAAGAAGAGCAAAAGCTTCCTATTGCCAAATGACTGTTCCATCATGATTTCTTCTAAGTTATTTTAAAGTGTATTAGTGCAGTCGTAAACCAATTTTAGTGATTTATAATCGCCAGGAGAGTCCCCGGAAGTGGCCCTGAAATTAATGATTGGTTTGCATTTAAAGCAACCCCCTTTAGCAATGGCTTTTTCTAAGTGGAACTTCCTTAAGAGGAGCACTCTGACTTAATTACTCAGACAGTTCATGTTTATCACCCTTTGGCTGCAGTGGGGAATTTTAAAAAGAATTAACATAAATGTGATTCTTTTTTCTCATGAGGTGCAAGAGCAGTGAAGCAATGTAAGACATGAAGAAAAATCCTAAAAATAGTAACACTTGTCAACAGAAACTAGGACATTGAACTTAATTGCTTAAGTTAATGATGCCTATGATACAGATTACAGCACTCTGCAAACGTGTGTGTGGAATTCACAGATGCTTGACTTCAATTTTATGTTCATAGGCATTGATAATTTTTGACAGTAGCATCTAAATAGGCAAAGAGCAATAAATATGATTTGTTCACAAGGCAATTCCCTGTGTATGTCTTCTCAAATAATAAGATGGTTTTACTAGCAATTTATTTAAGAAGGTCAAAGAAAACTCTGACTCTAAGTTCCCTACAATTCTTCAATTAAAAGAAAAGAGCAATAAAAATGGAGCCAGGGGAATTATGTTCATTCTGAAACTCTACATAAGGCAAATAAGTTATCTTCTAGCTGTGCTTAAGTGCCAAGTGGGGTTAAAAATGCCAGCATCAGGATACAATACAGGGTTTAAGGCAGGATTAAGATAATAACATTGAAATAATATACACAAATATGTAAATCACCAACCAACTTCTTAAAGCTACTTACATAAAAAGACAAAACTTACACACCTTTGTCAGTAACAATATATCGGTAGACTCTGTTCCAGTAAGGTGGCATGTGAATTCTTCCTTTATTTATTATTTTTTATGTATGCACACTACTTTAAGATTTTCACTAATTTTCTTGAATGCGGTAACATATATATACAAATATATATATTTTTTTCTTGTTTATTAATAAATAAAAGACTCATCAGAAAACCTGGCAAATTTAAATACTACATAGCCACTGGACAGTGGGAGTCAAAATTCTCCAGGCAGAGTTCACCATATTATGATCAAATTAAGAACATTTAGTGACTATTTCAAAACAGTCATTTACACTCATAATAACATTGTTGATCATTAAACTATGATCTCATAGATAAACATCCACTGAACATGGACACTAAGTCAGCAGTGTTACCAATATTAAACTACTAAAAGGAAAATAAAAGTTAATATGAAAATTATACCCAAGAAGTACATACTGTGATTTTCTTCATTTTTGAAAACGTGCAATGCAGAAAGACAATTGTTAAAAGAGACACAGACAATCTAGGCTCATTTTTACTACACACATTTACTACACATCTGTTCACAGTTTTACTACATACTAGCTCTGTCATGCTAAGCACATTTAACGGCTGTACCTCAGGAGTTTTATATCTAAAATGATGATGTTGAATTTCACAATTTCCAAGTTTTATTACAGCCCTGTGTTAGTAGAAATCTTTGGTCCTAAGATTAGAAAATAAAATACATTAAATACACTTATTTATTATTATTATTATTATTTAATTTTTTTGCAAGCAGCTCTAGGAATCCCTAGGATAGATACTTTAATACCCCGGCACAAGTCTATAATCTGAAGACCTCCCTCTTAACTCTTGTACACTATTGATGGGAATATAAATTGGTGCACAAAAAATATGGAGGTGTCCCCCCAAAATTAAAAATGGAACTACCATATAATCGAGCAATTTTACTTCTGCATGTGTATCTGAAGAAAATTAACTTTCTATCTCAGACAGACATCTGCATCCCTATGCTCACTAGAACATTACGACAGCCAAGACGCAAAACAACATAAATGTCCATCAAAGGATGAATGGTGAAAGAAACTATTGTATGCATATATTTGAAAATAAATATCTATGGAGTTTGGCCATAAAAAAGAAGGGAATTCTGCCATTTGCAATCACGTAGATGGATCTTGAGGGCCTTATGCTAAGTACCAAAAGTCAGACAGAGAAGGACAAATACTATACAATCGTACTAATATGTGTAACCTTTAAAAATGAACTCATAGAAAAAGAGAACAGAGCCAGGGATACGGGGGTGGAGGGTGGTACAAGTGGTGGAAGATGGTCCAAAGGTATCTTCCAGTTGTAAGATAAATAAGTTCTGGGGATGTAACGTACAGCATAGTGACTGTAAGTTAACAGGACTGTGTTTCATATTTGAAAGTTGCTAACAGAGCATATTTTTTAAAGTTTTCAACACACATACACACACACACACAAACTGTAACTATGTGAGGTGATGAATGTGTTAACTAATCTTAATGGGGTAATCATTTTGCAAAGTATACATTTATCAAATCATTGCACTGTGCAACTTAAAGTTATATGATGTTGTATGTTAATTATATTTCAATAAAGCTGAAAAAAATAAAGACCCCCCCCCCCTTTCCCTTCATCCAGAAAACAAAGACTTAAAAAGAAAGGCATGTAGAAGTAGTGAAAAAAGACAACAGTGAGGCAAAAATGGATCCATTTTCTCTTCTCTTCTCTTCTCTAGGTTGTCTCCTACTAATCACAATTGCCTTGCATTGGTGCACAGCAGTATGAAATTAGACAATGTTCACAAACGGAGATTCCTGTTTAAAATCTGAAGAAAAATTAAACAGCTGGAAGAATGGCAAGAAGATAATTGATGAGGATAGATCAGTCCCATAGGTAATGAGATGTAATTATTTGGCAACATCAATTAACTGCACAGAATAGGTCTGGAGCCTCTCGCTATAGGGCAACACCAGTGTTCTCCCGACAAGCTCAAGAATTGTCACATTCTGTACACAGTTTAAAAGAGTGCTCATAATATTAAATTAGATAATCCATCCTTGAGTGAGTAGTGAGTGCATTAAAAATTCCCTGTAGCACAGGGGTGCCTGGGGGGCTGAGTCACTTAAGCGTCCAACTTTGGCTCAGGTCACGATCTTGCAGTTCACGAGTTTGAGCCCCTCATTGGGCTCTGTGCTGACAGCTGGGAGCCTGGAGTCTGCTTTGGATTCTATGTCTCCCTCTCTCTCTGTCCCTCCCCTGCTCTTTCTTTCTCTCTCAAAAATAAACACAATTTTTTGTAATTCTCTATAGCATAACATATCATAAAATGTTACTTCTTCCCTCCCATGCAATGCCCATATGATAAGAAAATCATAGGTGTGTCCCCATTGGAAGGAGAGGTTATAGGTGACCTTGTTTTTTTTTTTAAGATTATTAATTTATTGAGAGAGAGAGAGACAGACACACACAGAGAGAGAGCATGTGCACACAAGAAGGAGAGGGGCAGAGAGAGAGAGAGAGAGAGAGAGAGAGAGAGAGAGAGAATCCCAAGCAGGCTCCTCACTGTCAGCACAGAGCTCAATGTGGGCTCGAGCTCACGAATGGCAAGATCATGACCTGATCCAAAATCAAGATTCAATGCTTAACTAACCGAACCACCCAGGTGACCTGTCTTTCATTTTTTAAATTAGTAGAAGCTAAGTGTAAATTCTATCTTAGTGAGAAGTGGCAAAAAAATACTGTACCAGTCTGTACACATACTTGCACACAAAATGCAACACAGATTTTCAGTCATTTGTCTTCCCGTACAGTATCACAATTTTGTGATAGATTTTTACCAGGTGTTCTGGCCGTCTGCGGTGAAGATGTGTGTAAAGACAGAGGACAGAGTCCGGACCCTAAAATTATCAGTTTGTTGTGCTGAGATAATTAGAGCAACATAGTTCAAAGGATTTAAAGACACCATCACTATTGCCAGCTCAATATTCATCAATGCTGGGGCTGTGCTGCCTGTAAAGAGCGTTCTTAGGTTATCCTGAACATGTAGACAGAATGCCACTGCAATAGCATTTAAATCGGCTAGAACTATCTTTAGCTTCACCAACGGCAGGTCATGGTTTTGCAACTTTAAGCCATGAAATTGTTTGAAATTGTGTGACAAGAATTAATACACTAACAGACATGTAGGGCAAGGTAAAGACAGATAAAACTGCTATAATATAGATCCCTAGATAATTCAGGACATGCTCGGGAAACAAGGATAGAAGGGTCATAACAAACTCCACACTAAGACGGAAATAAGGTGCCAGCAATTATAATTTGTAGCCTTAGACCATATATTTTAGACCACTTGTTATGCATTCATAAAAATAAAGATGCATCTTATAGATAGCATATATGCAATCATTAATAATTATATTTTAATCCACAAAATACCTTCTTTTATACATTTAAGATAATATATACATAAATATGTTCAATATAATTATACTCATTCTGGTTTTCTCACTTATTTGACATCTTTGAGTTCTCTATAATTGTTAATGTATAGGAAAATTATCAGAGCAACTGAGAAACATTTTTGTGAGTGAATAATTATATGAAATATTTTTTCAGTAAATAAATGCGGGTGTTAAATTATAATGTCAGTAAAACACCATCTAGATTTGTTGTGTCGGAAATTTACTATTCTGCTAAATACAGTCATGTCATTAATTCTATAGTAAATGTAATAAAGATTCATATTAATGAGTATAACTTATGAGAACAATAGTAGCAGTGACTAAAAGTAAAAAAAAAATCTGTGGGGTGCCTGGGTGGCTCAGTCGGTTGAGCGTCCGACTTCAGCTCAGGTCATGGTCTCACGGTTTGTGGGTTTGAGCCCCGCATCAGGCTCTGTGCTGATCACTTGCTCAGCCTGGAGCCTGCTTTGGATTCTGTGTCTCCTTCTCTCTCTGCCCCTCCCCCGCTCATGCTTTGTCTCACTCTGTTTCTCAAAAAATAAATACATGTAAAAACAAAATTAAAAAAAAAATCTGGGTAAATTCTCAGGTGTTTTCAGATCATTTTATCACATAAATTTCTATGTACAAACAAAGCAGTCATTGTTTAATTTAGATAATGTTAAATAATACATTATGTGTAAAATATTATGAGACTTTGATTGCATACCTGGGGAAAAGACTGTTCTTTAATTTTTCCATTGGTGTTATATTGAGCTCCACCATAAATCACAGAACACATTACATTAGACAACATTCTGTTATAGCCCAATAGCTCAATTTAGTAAAGTGCATCGCTGCTACACAGTAAAGAAGGAAGAAAGTGTAATGTGTTGTTCTAGAAAGAATTTCTACTATCCATATATATACACCTATTTCAGAGTATATCGAAAGCTTTTTGTATAGTATGTCAAAGTTAATTCATATTCTAAGGCTCCACTTATAACTTAAAATTTACATATTTTGGAGTATTACAAAAGGCAAGACTAATTATCTTACTCTGATCTTGATCAGATTCAAAACAAATAAGCTAATCTATTCAGGTTTTATCTCAGATACAAGCAGGTGGATTAAATGTATGTATCTACCCATCTATCTCTATCTATACATATCCATTTTGAAAATGGGATTGTAAAGTGCTTCAGATGGTCATGCATTACGAGACAACTTTTGCAATAAATCACACTAACTTATTTTGAATGGTGCATGCCCATTTGGGAACTGTTTTAAGAATATATGTGAAAAACAATGTCCTAAAAAAGCCAACCTTAGAATTCTTGCAATTAAAACATTAAAACAGCCAGGGGTGCCCAGGTGGCTGAGTCGGTTAAGCCACCAACTTTGGCTCTCATCATGACCTTGTGGTTCCTGAGTTCGAGCCCTACATCAGGCTCTCAGCTGTCAGCGTGGAGCCTGCTTGGGATCATCTGTACTCCCCTCTGACCCTCTTTTTTCCCCCTCTCCTGCTTGTGCTCTCTTTCTCTTTCAAATATAAAAAAGAAAATTAAAAACAGTCATGTAGCAAAACTGCATAGGGAGAACTAGTGTGAAAATTATTTTTAAAGGTTATTTTATGACTGTCTAATCGATTATTTACTGGATCTCCTTATATGAGAGATTTTTTTTTTACATAATTACATGTATACTTCATAGTTTATATACAGAGATGTACCTCTTTTTAGAAGCTACAGTTGATTCAGAACTCTGAGAATGTGAATACATTAACTAGTTGTCAGCCAATTTTCTCCTGAATGAAGAATGGATTCTTCCTTTACTAAGGTGTAATTGGTATATTTCATTATTTTAGTTTCAGGTGTATAACATAATAATTCAATATTTGCATGCACTACAAACTGATCACCACAATAAGTATAGTTACCATCTGTTACCAAACAACTGATCCCATCACCCCTTTTGCCAAACCCTTAACCCCCTTCTCCTCTTTTAATCACCAGTCTGTTCTCCATATCTATAAGCTTCATTTTATTTTTGTTTTTTAGTTTCCACAATTAAGTGAAATCATACAGTGTTTATCTTTTTCTGCTTGACTTATTTCACTTAGCTGAATACTCTCAAGGTCCATTCACATTGCCACAAAATGCAAATCTTTATTTTTGTATGGTCCAGTAATACTCCATTGTGTATATGTTCCATATCTTTATCCATTCATCCATCAATGGACACTTAGGCTGTTTCCATAACTTGTCTCTTACAAATAATGCTTCAATTAACATAGGGGTTCACATATCTTTTTGAATTAGTATTTTTGTTTTCTTCAAATTAATACCCTGAAGTGTAAGAGTTGAATCGTATGGTTAATTTTTATGACAAAGTAGGCAAAACGATAGTCTCTTCAATAAATTGTGCTGGGAAAACTGGACAGCCACATGCAAAAGAATTAAACTAGACTGCTATCTTATACCAGACAAAAAAATATCCAAAATAGATTAAAGATTTGAATATAATACCCCCAACCAGAAAAACTCCTAGAAGAAAACATAGGGGATAAATTCCTTGACATTGCTCTTGGGAGATACATAGACGATATAGATATGGGTAGATAGATATATGTTCAGATATAGATTTAGATCTATAGATAGATATAGATATAGATGATACAGATATGGATAATCTGACTACAAAAGCAATGGTAATGAAAGCAAAATAAACAAGTGGGACTACCTCAAACTAAAATGTGTCTGCTCAGCAAAGGAAACCATCAATAAAATAAAAGTGCAACATATTGAATAGGAGAAGATATTTACAAATCATATATTCAATATGAGGGTAATAGCTAATACATATAAAGAACCCATACAGCTCAATAACAACAACAAATCTGAGGACTTTAATAGCCATTTTTCCAAAAATGACATACAGATGGCTAACAGACACATGAAAAGATGCTCAACATCACCCATCATCAGGAAAATGCAAATCAAAACCACAATGAGATATCACCTCACACCTATCAGAAAGACTGTTATCAAAAAGATGAAATAACAAGTATTGGCAAGATTATAAAGGGAACCTTCATGGACTCTTGGTGGGAATATAAACTGGTGTAGCCACTATGGGAAACAATATGGAGGATCCTCAAAAATACTTTAACAGGAATAAATTTGTTATTAAAAGGATATTTTCAGATAATACACTACTCTTATATTTTCTTAAATATACCATCTTCCTGAAGATAATCTTAGTAAATAGCATTCCCCTTGTCTACTTACGTTGCATTCTAAATTTGGGATAAAATTAAAATATAAGGCAACATATCCCAGGGCTGTAACCTATTCAGGATAGAAATATAAAAATACATTTTTATAAATAAATATCAATTAATACTTATGTTGATCAATATGCTTCAATAATGGGTTAATTAATATAAATTATAGTTTACCCAGTGTTTAACTACATTACTCGTCTATATGAATTAAGGGAATTTATAGAAGAAAAGACTCAACAGAGGACTGAATGGAAAATTCATGGAATGTTATAATCATGAATGGTGGAGTGATTGAAAATGTGGCTGTTGAGCACCATTTTTTCCTCTAGAAACTTCCTCACTCCCCCTACCCTGCCCATCTGTCTCTATTATTAACTTTACATGGGGTAGTTTTTATAGGCAAATAACTACACAGGGTTTAAAGGTCTGAAATTATTTTGATTATTCTGTCAATCAACTTGCACAATTAATTTGATCTTAAATTTGAACTTTCTTTGAGTCTGTTTAATAAATGTCGTGGCACTTCCTAAATCTAGGACTTATGAAAAATAACTACTTAATAGTCCACTTATTATTTTCCTTTGAACCTTCCACTCAATATACTTCCCTTAATAACTGTAAAGACTTCTGGTATATACAAATATACCATTTAACAAAGAACATTCTGGCATGGATGGTTCTGATAACATAGCTTAGACAGTTTATTTATGCACATATATTGCTCTCACTTTTGTTCCTGCCATAAAAGTAATAAATGAAAGCAGAGTATGTGAACGTTTTTTAACACATCTTTTCTAATGTTCCTGCAACAGTTTCATATCTTATCTACCTTATATAATCTGAATCTTTACAGTGTATTATGATGTATCTAGATACACAATAAAAGCAGTAAATATAGAGCTTTCTAGTTTTAAAACCTTTAGAAAATTAGAGATATTAATTTTCGTCTGTTTTTCCCCTTAAAAACCCACAATATAATGTGAAAGATATAAAAAGAGGTTGATGTATTAGGTGGTTGTAACACTGCTGTCAGTGTCTCTCCATATCCCCTTAGTTTATCCTAACATTTATCCAACAACATTTACTTTTCCATCATTGGATATCTCATCATCGCTATGCGTAGGGTCTCAAATACTAACTCATGTGTATCATAGCCAAGACACTTCATATTCTCTAATCAACTAATTTTTTGGCCTTTGGGAAAGTTGATTTCTTTTTGAGCGAGCAAAGAAAACAATGCTGTATGGTCATCCATTCTCTATATACAGGTTTGTCGGTAAATAAGAAGGTAAAAATACAGTGTAAAGATTCAGTTCATCTAGTAGGACCTATGTAGTTCTAAAAAATTGAAACTTACGATATATACAGATATTTCATAAATTAAGTATTTTACTGGTGTTATGGTTAATCTACAAACCGGAAATCCATCGTGAGGTAATTGAGCTTTGATTTTATTAATTGATATCAGGTGATAATGGACTATCTTCAGATTTTACAAAAGAGCAAACATAGCTTAATTTAAAGGGAAACATTTTCCTCAGTACCCTCAACTGTGGCTATCATATGTAGGTTTCTTCCACAGCAAAACTCAAGACAACTCCAACTGGATTTGCTGCCACTACTTTGTTGTCTCCATTCTTGTCCTAATTGGCCTCAAGCCCAACTATTTCAGTGAAATTACCTTCAAATCCACCCACAGCTTCATTTTTACCAAATGCAATGGTCATTTCTTTGTCTTCCTTTCATTAAAATTTCAGCAACCCACAGTTGAGGGTACTTAAGAAAATGGTTCCCTTTAAATTATCAGTTAATCATAACTCCTTGAAACCCTTCTGTCCCTTGGGGGGGGGGGGCAAGATGGCAGAGTAGCATGGAAGTATTTTTGCCCCTCTCATCCCTGAAATGCAGCTAGATCAACACCAAGCCATCTTGCACACCTAGAAAACTGATCTGAGGATTAACATAACAATCTGCACAACTTGAATAACAGAACTTGGCAGAAAGAGAAAAAAATTTATTTTTCATTTTTATGAAAAATATTTTCTTTAATGTTTTCTAATATATTTTTACTTTTTTGTAATTTTTGAATGCTAGCTTACTTTCACCATTTTATTTTATTTAATTTATATTCATTTATGTTAATTTTCAAACGTTTTCCTTTTTTTCCCTTTGTTTTCTTTTCTTTTTTCCCCCTTGTTTCTCTATTCTATCAAGCTTCTTTCAACAATCAGACAAAAATACAACTAGGATCTAGCTTCTTGTGTTTTTTCTGTTGTTTTTATTATTTATTTATCTATTTATTTTTATTTTATTTTATTATTTTTCTTCATCCAAAATGAAGAAATGAAGGGATTCATCCCAAAAGAAAGAACAGGAAGAAATGACAGCCAGGGACTTAAACAACACAAATACAAGCAAGATGTCTGAACCAGAATTTAGAATCACAATAATAAGAATACTAGCTGGGGCTGAAAAAAGCAGGGGATCTTATTCTGTGGAGATAAAAGAAGTAAAATCTAAACAAAATTAAAAATGCTATAACTGAGAGGCAATCTCAAGTGGATAACATGACATGGATGGATGAAACAGAGCAGTTAATCAGCGATACAAAGGAAAAACTTATGGGGAATAATGAAGCAGAAAAAAGGAGGGAAACTAAGGCAAAAGAGCATGAAATAAGAATTAGAGAACTTGGTGACTCATTAAAAATGAATAACATCCAACTCATTGGGGTCCCAGATGAAGAGAGAGAAAAAGTTGTAGAAGGTTTATATGAGCAAATAATAGCGGAAGTTTTTCCTAACCCGGGGAAAGACACAGACATCAAAATCCAGCAAGCACAAAGAACTCCCAACAGGTTCAACAAAAACCAAACATCAACAAAGCATATCATAGTCAAATTCACAAACTACTCAGACCAGGTTTGCAGCAGACCTATCCACATTTAAAAATGTTTTGAAATAAAGACTGTAACAAGAAATGAAGAAGGGCATTATGTCATAACTAAGGGATCTATCCAATTATAAACATAAGGGATCTAACAATTATAAACAGTTATGCTCCAAACATAGTAGCAACCAAATATATAAATCAATTAATCATAAACATCTAGAAACTCATTGATAACAATGCCATAATAGTAGGGTACTTCAACACCACACTTAGATCATCAGCAATGGGCAGATGATCTAAACACAAAATCAATAAGAAAACAATGGCTTTGAATGACACAGTGGACTGGATGGACTTAACAGATATATTCAGAACATTTCATCCTAAAGCAGCAGAATACACATTCTTCTTGACTGCACATGGAACATTCTCTAGAATAGATCACATACTGGGACACAAATCAGCCTTCAACAAGTACAAAAAGATCAAGATCATACTGTGCATATTTTAGACAACAATGCTATGAAACTAGAAATCAACCACAAGAAAAAAATTTAGAAAGACAACAAATACTTGGAGATTAAAGAACATACTACTAAATAATGAATGGGCTAATAACCAAGAAGTTAAAGAGGAAATTAAAAAGTACATGGAAACAAATGAAAATGATAACACCACAGCCCCAAATCTCTGGGACGTAGCAAAGGTGGTCATAAAAAGGAAGTATACAGTGATCCAGGCCTTCCTAAAGAAGGAAGAAAGCTCTCAGATACACAACCTAACCCTATACCTTAAAGAGCTGGAAAAAGAATAGCAACTAAAACCCAAAAACCAACAGAAGACAGGAAATAATAAAGATTAGAGCAGAAATCAATGCTATCGAAACCAAAACACAGTAGAACTGAACAATGAAACCAGGAGCTTGTTCTTTGAAAAAATTAACAAAATTGATAAACCCCTATCCAGTCTGAACAAAAAGAAAATGGAAAGGATCCAAATAAATTAAATCAGGAATGAAAGAGGAGAGATCACAACCAATACTGCAGAAATACAAACAATATTAAGAGAATATTATGAGCAATTATACACCAGTAAAATGGGCAATATGGAAGAAATGGACAAATTCCTAGAAACACATAAACTACCAAAACTGAAAAGAGAATTAATAGAAAATTTGAACTGACCCATAACCAGTAAAGAAATCGAATCAGTAATCAAAAATCTCCCAAAAAACAAGGGTCCAGGGCTGGATGGCTTTCCAAGGAAATTCTACCATCATTTAAAGAAGAGTTAACACCTATCATGTTGAAGCTGCTCCAAAAAATAGAAATTCAAGGAAAACTTCCAAACTCATTCTATGAAGCCAGCATTACCTTAATTCCAAAACCAGAAAAAGACCACATTAAAAAGGAGAACTACAGACCAGTTTCCCTGATTAACGTGGATGCAAATATCCTCAACAAGATACCAGCCAACCAGATTCAACAATATATTAAAAGAATTATTCACCATGACCAACCGGGATATATACCTGGGATGCAGGGCTGGTTCAATATCCATGATTCATTAATGTGATTCATCACATCAATAAAAGAAAGGACAAGAACCACATGATCCTCTCAATAGATGCAGAGAAAGCATTTGGCAAAATACAGCATCCTTTCTGAGTAAAAGCCCTCAAGAAAGTAGGGATAGAAGGATCATACCTCAAGATCTTAAAAGCTATATATGAAAGACCCACTGGTAATATCATCTTCAGTGGGGAAAAACTGAGAGATTTTCCCCTAAGGTCAGGAACAAGACAGGGATGTCCACTCTCACCACTGTTATTCAAAAGAGTATGGAAGTCCTAGCCTCAGGAATCAGACAACATAAAGGAAAAAAAGGCATCCAAATCAGCTAGGAGGAAGTCAAACTTTTGCTCTCACAAACCACATGATATTCTATATGGTAAACCCAAATATTCCACCAAAATACTGCTAGAACCGATCCATGAATTCAGCAAAGTCACAAGATAGAAAATCAATGCACAGAAATTGGTTGCATTCTATACACCAATAATGAAACAACAGATTTATCAAAATAATAAAGGAAATAAGAATAATAATAAAGGAAAGCCCCATGATTCCAAGGGACAGAAGGGTTTCTTTCTTTTTTTTAAATTAATTAATTAATTAATTAATTATTTTTAAATTTCAGCCAAATTAGTAGGCATATAGTGCAATGATTTCAGGAGTAGATTCCAGTGATTCATCATCTATGTATAACACCCAATGTTTATCCCAACAAGTGTCTTCCTTAATGCTCCTTACTCATTTAGCCCACACCACCCACAACCCATCCAGCAACTCTCAGTTTGTTCTCTGTATTTAAGAATCTCTTATGTTTTGTCCCCCTCGTTTTTATATCATTTTTGCTTCCCTTCCCTTATGTTCATCTGTTTTGTATCTTAAATTCCACATGAGCGAAGACATATGATATTTGTCTTTATCTATTTTTACTTAGCATGATACCCTCTAGTTCCATCCACATAGTTGAAAATGGCAAGATTTCATTCTTTTGATCACTGAGTAATACTCCATTGTGTGTGTGTGTGTGTGTGTGTGTGTGTGTGTGTGTGTGTGTGTGTATATATATATATATATATATATATATATATATATATATACCACATCTTCTTTAGCCACTCATCCATTGATGGACACCTGGGCTGTTTCCATACTTTGGCTATTGCCGATAGCACTGCTATAAAGTTGGGATGCATGTGCGCCTTTGAAACTGCACACTTGTATCCCTCAGATAAATATCTAGTAGTGCAATGGCTGGGTCATAGTGTAGTTCTATTTTTAATTCTTTGAGGAATCTCTATACTGTTTTCCAGAGTGGCTGCACCAGTTTGCATTCCTACCAGTGGTGCAAAAGAGATCCTGTATCTCTGCATCCTTGCCAACATCTGTTGTTGCCTGACTTGTTAATTTTAGCCATTCTGACTTGTGTGAGGTGGTATCTCATTGAGATTTTAATTTGTATTTTCCTGATTATGAGTGATGTTGAGTATTTTTTTCATATGTTGGTTGGCCATCTGGATGTTCTTTGGAGAAGTGTCTATTCATGTATTTTGCCCATTTCTTCACTGGATTATTTGCTTTTTGGGTGTTGAGTTTGATAAGTTCTTTATAGGTTTTGGATACTAACCCTTTATCTAATAGGTCATTTGCAAGTATCTTCTCCCATTCCATTGGGTGCCTTTTAATTTTGCTGTTTGTTTCCTTTGCTGCACAGAAGTATTTTTTATCTTCATGAAGGCCCAATGGTTCATTTTTGCTTTTATTCCCCTTACTTCTGGAGATGTGAGTAAGAAGTTGCTGTGGCCAAGGCCAAAGAGGTTTTGCCTGTTTTCTCCTCTAGGATTTTGATGGCTTCCTGTCTTATGTTTAGGTCTTTCATTCACTTTGAGTTTATTTTGTGTATGGTGTAAGAAAGTGGTCCAGGTTCATTCTTCTGCATGTCGCTGTCCAGTATTCTCAATACCATTTGGTGAGGAGGCTGTCTTTTTCCCATTGGGTATTCTTTCCTGCTTTGTCAAAGATTAGTTGGCCATACGTTTGTGGGTCCATTTCTGGGTTCTCTTTTCTGTTCCATTGATCTATGTGTCTGTTTCTGGGTTAGTACCATACTATCTTGATGAGTACAGCTTTGTAATACAGCTTTAAGTCTGTAATTGCGATGCCTTTGGTTTTCTTTTTTAATATTACTTTGGCTATTTGGGGTCTTTTCTGTTCCATACGAATTTTGGAATTGTTTGTTCTCGCTCTGTGAAGAACACTGGTGTCACTCACATTTCACTAGAATTTTCTATGTCCTATTTTGGTTTCTCCTCCCTAGATGAACAAATACAGTGAAGTATTCTGGGGTTTGGTTCTTCATCCTGTCCTCTAATTCTTCTTTTATTCTCTGAGTGATTCCATCTAGTGACATAATTTTAAGTATCATTTGTATCTTCAACTCTGATTTTGTTTAGGAACTCCCAATTGACCTGAGAAGGCTTCCCCTTCTCAGTAAAAGTCACCTAATTCCCCAGGTGCTCAGGGTAAATCCAGCATGTCACTCTTAATTGTTTGCTTTCTTTACTTACATCAAAAGCTTCAAAGCATCTATTTGGTTCTGACTCCAAAATACCTCTGGAATTGACTACTCAAGATACAACTTGAGTCCAAATGGCTACAACTATTATGTCCACATCCTGCAAACTTGGTGAATTTCTTGACACTATTCTGGTCTTTATAGACCATTTTCCAGCCAGTCTGCAACATAGCCATATAACTGTTTAAATCTCTTATATTGTTCCCCTGCTTAAAATATTTATTGGCTTTTCTTTACAATTAAAATAGCATCCAACCTTTTCACAATGTCATGTACAGCCCTACATATGGGCTCTGCCTCCTAATTCCGTCTTTCTGCCCATTCTACCTTCACTATTCTTTTTTTTTAATTATTTATTTATTCTTGAGAGAGAGTGGGGAGGGGCAGAGAGAGAGAGAAAGAGAGGGAGAGAATCCCAAGCAGGCTCCACACTGTCAGCATGGGAGCACATCTTGAGACTCAATCTCATGATCCTGAGGTCATGACCTACACTGAAACCGAGAGTCCAATGTTTAACCAACTGAGCCACCCAGGTACCCCTTCACTATTCTTTAGCCAGGTAGGACTTTTTATTCTGTCCCCAATAGCCAGAAAAAAAAGTATACATAATTGTCTACTTTCAAATATATATCTGATAAATGAGTGGAAGGACTTGAATAACGCATGTATTCTATTCAATTATTTATGTGATATGGGGCTGGTTGTTAGATCTCTTGAAACCATAGTTTTGTATTCTACAAATTAGCAGGACTATTTACTATCTTAAAAAGTTATGGTGGGATTTGTACTAATAATGTAAACATCTGTAATATAGAAGACACTTACTAGATCAAAAGTCATCTTTGATAATATTAGTAAGCCTATAATACTGACCCAGTGATTCTAATATTGGAAATCATCAATATGTTATATAATAAATGCAAAGGCATTACAAATCTAAGTTGATTTCTGGGATACAGGTAGCTAAAATTTAGATATAGTAGATGGTCAAAATTGTTTAGGTGACAGTTGAAACAAAGTATATATTAACTTGTGTTAATAAAATGTTGGCTGTGGAACACACTGGCATGTAGTGCTGGGCAAAGACTACAACATTTCAGAGGCTTGAAATCCTCATCTGTGTGGTATAAATAATATTAGAATGCCCTCCCTCGATTATCATGAAGATTAAAATGGAAAATCCAGGAAAGATTTTAGTATAGTTCCCAACACATAGTAAAGATCTCATTTAGTTCAGATGATAATGGTCTTGACAACCAGTGAAACGAGAATGATTCAGTTTTTATCACCATTGCATGATATAAGTATAAATCGAATAAACATTACTCCCAACACCCTCAGGGAATCTATCTTAAGCTCAACCAAATGTTCAATTTCCCAAAACTACTCTACATCACACTCAGTATCAGCGAATTCAGAAGGTATAAACCTGTCTGCACGGTTATGGACAAACCATGTCCCTCCAAAATTCATCCATGGAAGCCCAAACCCCGCAATGGGACTGTATTTAGAGATAGGGCCTTTAAGGAAGTAATTAAGGTTAAATGAGGTCATAAGGGTAGGGTCCTGCTCCAATAGGATTGGTGTCTTTATAAGATGATGAGATACCAGAGTTTACTTTCTGTGCAAACACAAAAGACCATGTGAGAACACAGCAAGAACACAGCCATCTGCAAGCTAGAAAGAAAGGCCTCATCAGAACCCAACCCTGATGGCACCTTGATCTTGAACTTCCACCCTTCAGAAATGTGAGGAAATACAAGTCTGTTGTTTAAGCTACCCAGTCAGTATATTCCAATATGGCAGCCTGAACAGACCAAGACAGACACCACTCCAGCCAGGAGAAAGGAGACAGCTGCACATCAGGCAGTTAGAATATAGGTGACAGACTTTAACAGACGCCTTACCAAAGAAGATACATAGATGGCAAATAAGCATATGAAAAGATATTCATACCATTTACATTAGAAAAAAATGTAAATTAAAACAAGGAGATATTACTATAAATAACAGTCAAAATCCAGAACACTGACAACACCAAATGCTGGATAAGATGTGGAATAACAGAAACTCTTATTCATTGCTGGAGGAAATGCACAAATGGTACAGCCATTTTGGAACACAGTTTGGCGACTTCTTAAAAATTAAACATACTTTTATCATACGATCCAGAAATCATGCTCTGGTTTTACCCAAAGGAGTTCAGCACTTATATCTACATAAAAACCTGAATACAGACATTCGTAGCAGTTTTATTTACAACTGCCATAACTTGGAAACAATGGAGATGTCCTTCAGGAGGTAAATGGGTAAATAAACTATGGTACATCTAGACAATGGGACATCATTTAGCACTAAAAATAATGAGCTATTAAGCCATGAAAAGAACTAGAGGGAATTTATATGCATATTATTGGCTAAAAGAAGCCAATCTGAAAAGGCTACATACTGTATGATTCCAACAATACAACATTTGAGAAAAGGCAGAACTATGGAGATAGTAAAAAGATCATGGTTGCCAGGAGTAAGGGATGAGAAAGGGAAGAATAAATAGACCAAGAACAGAAGATGTTTAGGAGAGTGAAACTATTTTCTTTAATATTGTAATGGTGGATACATGTCATTATGTATTTGTCAAAACTACAGAATGCACAACACCAAGCGTGAAGTGTAAGGTAAACTAGGGACTTTCAGTGATTATGATGTGTCAATGTAAGTTCGTCAAATGTAGCTTTTAACAAATGTACCACTCTGGGAGGAAATGCTGATAATGGGGGGGGGGGGGGTTATTCATGCATGGGGGCAGGAGACATATGAGAAATTTCTGTACCTTCCACTCAATTTTGCTGTGAACCTAAAATAGCTCTAAAAATAATCTATTTATATATCACAAAAAAAGTGCATTGCAAATATTTGTTTAATGAATTCATCATTGACACAGAGATGACTATTGAATAAAATGTCCAAAACTACCACAGACTAAATCTCTCATTAAATGCAACACAGCATTATCCAGAATATTCTTGTCTGAGAAAATGCTTACTACAATACAATATTTAACTATGTGATGACATCTATTAGCATAAGGTAAGTTACTATTGCTACTGACTTCACATAATTGCATGTAGATATTATTATCTTGTTTATTTTATATTCCTGGACTGTGACATGAGTCATTTACCATAGAGAAGAAATACAGATAAAAATCAAACCAGAACTTATAAAGTCTACTTAAAATGAGTTAATTGTAGTAATCCAGCTATTCTACTCCCAAGAACTTAATCATAATGATAGAGTACTATAATTAAAATTAAAACAAAATGTTGTTTACCTAAGAACAGTAGATTTTATTCCTATTTATCTTGCAAATAATCTCAAATGGGTGATATATCATTTAATCTATCACAGAATACTGCTGAATTGAAAAGATTAAATAAAAATTCTCCTCTGCTGTTCAGTCTGTTGAACCCATAGTGCCATTTTCCTTCCCAATCACCCAGTTTAATCCTAAATTTACCTTCTTGTCACCTGTTCCTTCACAGAGATAGAGGAACAGAGTGAGAGTAAATGAATGACTGAGAGAGGGAGAGGAGGAGAGAGGGAGGAGAGAGTAATCTGACTTTTATATGAAAGACACAACTACAAAATACAACAAAAAAGCAAGTAAGATCTTGAATTTTCTCTCAGGAAAACAATTAGAGATGAATAAACCCAATAGCTCTGGACTAAATCTTTCCTTAGATGTTTCATTTACATAATGTCTTTACAATAAACCAACCACACCATGAGAGCAGCAGTATGTATGCCTATGGGAAATAAAATGCCATTTCTTTAAAAATACCCTCAAAATGAGTGATATGTGGGAAGAATACCCAACCTTTTGTTCTGCCAGCAGGACAAAACACTGCAAGATATAGAAACTCCAAAAATATACAGTGTCTTTTTCATTGAAAGTCCTTTTTTAAAGTCATGGATTTTAAATATAAAATAATTAAACTAGAGACCCTGGCTCGGTCTTGGTTTTGCTTGTTTGTTTGTTTGTTTGTTTGTTTTTGTTTTTTTGTCATTGCTGTTATTTTGTTTTTTGTTGGGTTTTTGTTGCTGTTGTTGTTTTTTTTTTCTCTGCCCCCAATACCTCAAATTTTTTTTCAATTTATGGTTATCTTCAACAATTGAATTTTGTAGATTTTATAGTAGATGTGTATTTCAACCCACATCTCAATTCAGCATTTCCTTAAGCATCTGTTTATTTAAGCATTCATGTATTTAAGATTACTTACATTAATACTTCACATTATATCATAACGATTTTCTGGTACCTTGTTAAAAGCCTACATGATACTAAAATGAAATATAAACAAAAATTACAAGACCAAGAAAGAGAAGCATTACAATAAAAATTAAGAAAATATTTCAAAAAAAGATACCATATATGCTGGATATACAATTGCTAAAGGTCAGATTGTAGTTTTGATAAAACTTTTTGCATATCAAAGCATAATAGAGAAAGGATCACATTCTTCTCACTAGCTATGATGAAAAAGCACCTTAGTTTTTCAGGGAAAAATATTTTCCTACACTCAGTTCCGAAATAAAATTTAACATGGGGTAAAACAGGACAGAATGAGAGAAGCAACAGATAAAATTGGTAAGGGCATCACTCAGGCAAGTGCTCTTGCTTGTGATAAAGGCAGAAGACGTAGCAGTCACACTTCTTGCAAGCAATTCTGGGGGCAGATAGAAAGGGGAGCACACTTATAACATCCACGAGGTTAGGGAACAAAATTATTTAAAGTTAATCCCAAGCACTGGCACAATGGAATGTGAAATATTTATTAAACAAAATTGCAATATTCACTTTTTCTGGAAAACAAAGGGAAAAGACCAACCTTGATGGATTGACATTCCATCTCCAGAACAAAGTGAGAAAAGGTGATTTAAGGCACAAAAATATTTTCTCAAGAACCAGCTATGGGTTCCCTTAATATTCAGTGTATGTATCCAAATATCCTTCCACCCAGCCTGTTTCATGTTGAGAGAACTGCTATGGAGAGGTCCAGTACTTTATTACCTGGTAACCACTAGCTGTTTTAGAATTTTAATTGATGAATGAACTTCATATATAGTGGGTTTAAAAAAATACACACACACACACACACACACACACACACATATTGCTTTTGGTTAAGTGTATATAAATAATTCTTAATTATATATAAGATGGTTATTTTCAGATCAGATTTTTTTATTAGAATATTGACAGAGACAGCCGTAACAATCCCCTCAACTTTAGACAGGTTTCTGATTATAAGCTCTCTGACTTCCCTTTCCTTAAGGCATTTACTTTAGAAAACTTCCAATTGTACATTTGTTCTCTACCATTTTGAGATGTAAATCTCTTTTAGCCTTTCATCAGTGTTAGACAAATGTCTTTTTCAAGGACTGGGAACCATTTCCTTGAATTGTAATCATCAAGAAAGACAAAGCCCCTACCATCCATTCCGTGTGGGAGGGTAGGAGCCTAACTTCAGTAAGGGCCAATTAGCAGACATGGATGGCTGAACCACATTGACCAACCTCCTCCCCAATATCTCCAGCGCTTTTCCAATAGTTCACCCCTGCGTTAAAAATTCTCCCACCTTTCTTTTCAAGGAAGTTGGATTTAATATCTCTTCTCTACAGCAGTCGTCTTTAATAAAATCTCCCTTGCCTATTAAACTTGTCCAGTGCAATTTTTCTTTGATAATACACATGTAACAGATACTCACAGGATTAATTCTTTAATACATATATTTTCACATAACCCAAGAGAGAAGGACTAAGTTAAAAAAACAGGGATCAATGAGAGAAAAGCACATTTCTTCCTTATAAAAATGTATAAATATATTGAGAGATATATGAGAATATAACAATTTAATTTCCATAACAGGTCAAGAGGGTGGCAGATGAGACACGGCGTATTCTGTGGAGAGAAACCATGATGGCATTGCCCAGGAGGTCCTGCTAGAATGGAAACTTGAACAATGACTGTAATTCTTTTAGGTGACCATACCAGAGAAAGGCATTCTCAGCTTTTCTGTCAAAGAAAAGAGGCATCTGGGAGGTACCCAGGTGGCTCAGTTGGTTGAGCGTCTGACTTTAGCTCAGATTACGATCCTGTGGTTCATGGACTTGAGCCCCACGTCGGGCTCTATACTCACAGCCTGGCTCAGAGCCTGGAGCCTGCTTCAGATTCTGTGTCTCCCTCTCTCTGCCCTTCCCCTGCTCTTTATCTTTCTCTCAAAAATAAACATTAAAAAATTATAAAGAAAAGAAAAGAGTCATTTGGAAATGATCATCTAAACCAACAAATAGAGGCTCTGGGAGAATGAGAAAGGAAAAATTAACAAGAAGTTGAATGTAATCTATAAAAGTCAATTTCAGTTGGGCAATCTCTTCTTAAACTTAGAGAAAGCTCTAGTCAAGGTTTCATCTGCATTATTTTCTTTGGGTCTGACTTGAACTATAGTTAACAGCACAATCATTGAGAATGATATATCTTAATATTTTTACATAAATGGCAAAAAAGTCAATAATATACCGAGTTAGTGGCTTGCATTATGAAGATTAGTTGACTGTACTTGAATTAAGTTAATTAATCTCAACCTTTTTTGGGGGGGAAACGGAATTGATAGTAACTTTTAATTACATAATTTTTTATTATGCAGATTGTAAATATTTTTTTGAGGTTTATTTATTTTGAGAGAGAGAGTTTGAGAGCTGGAGGAACAGAGAAAGGGGGAAAGAGAGAACCCCAACCAGGGTCTATGCTGTCAGTGGGGAGCCCAAGATGTGGCTCAATCTCACAAACTGTGAGATCATGACCTGAGCCAAAATCCAGAGCTGGACACTTAACCGACTGAGCCACCCAGGCACCCCATGTAAAGTAAATATTTTTGCTAAAATTATTTATGTCCTAAAAAAAAATTAAAGAACTTCAAAGTTTGCAATGGTGGAACTTATTTCCACTTATTCCTAAGAGATCGCTACAATTGCAATAAAGGGAAAACATTGGTAAAAACCAATAATCATGAGGAGAATTAAGAGGAGACATGACAAGCAAAGATTTCAATGAGCTCATGGAAGAGATGGAATGATCAGTGGATGGAACGATTAGCCAGGACCAAGAGCATATGCAAAGCGTTAAAGCAGAAGAAGTTTCTGCAAAACAGAAAGGTTTTTAGACACAGAAAGACAAATACTGTGCGATCTCACATATATGTTGAATCTAAAACAGTCACACTTACGAACAAGAATATAATCATGGTTGTCAGAGACCGTAGGGTGTGGTAAATGGGAAGATGTTGGTTAAGGATACAAACTTTCAGTTTTAAGATGATTAAATTTTGGAGATCAAATTTACAGCACGGTGCTGATACTTAATACTATTGTATTGCATACTTGAAATTTGCTAAGACAATAGATCCTTATTTGTTATCACCACACACACAAAGGTAACCACATGAGGTAATGTCGGATGTGTTCATTAAATCGGCCGTGGCAATCATTTCCAGCATATACATCTACTATATCATGTTAGTACACTTTAAAAAATAGCACCTTGTACAACCTAAATATACACAATTTTATTTTTCAGTGATATCTCAATAAAACTGAAAAACACGCAAACCAGAAAGGCTTTTGCATTAGAGGCAGCAGTTGCATGAAAAGGTGGAAATGATGCTCTTAAGAGAGGGATTAACTGAAAGTGAGTGATTGGCACTGCAGATATCCGAGGGCCTAGCACTTACTTCAAAGGAATAAAGAGACTGTTAGATGACCGGGGAGGTGCAGACAGGGAAGGGGCGGGGAGGAGGTGTGCTTACAAAATACATTAAAAGAAATACTTGGGAAAAAAGGTAGCTGGGGTGTGTGAAGCCATTTTCTTCCAGCATTTGGGAAGACCCCCAAGGATACGACTGGCTCCTGATCTGCCAAGTACAAAGTGAAGTCTGCAGGGGACAACTCTCACCCCCTAAGGGTTAGCCTTTGTGTAGCTTCATTCTTAACTATAAAGAGGGAACATAAAGTGAATAGGGATCCAGAAGACCTGCAATATGAAATAAAAACACAAAAATAAACAAAGAGAGAAAAACCCAGTACTCAAGGAAATGAGGCTAATTTAGGAAACTGAAGAGAAATTTAAAATCTCTCACTAATCATATAGCTGGTGGCACGCAATTAATATGTCCAAAGCTTGGAAAAGAGAAAGGAATGAAGAGAAAAGAAGGATTGCCCTTATTTTAAAAATGGTGAGTAGAAACCATTTTTTTTTTAACGTAATAGGGAAGGGAGAGGTGTAACCAAGATAATCCTTCCTCTGAACCATGGGAAAGCAATGAACAATATGTAGAGTGATAGGAATATTACCTAAAGAAAGGATCTTCAGTAATGGAGAAAGAAAAAGAGAGGCCAGTCCTCACATGCTTGTTTGTTTTTTGAAGGCTGAAGTGACTGCCTGCGCTGCCTTCTTTCTCTCCCTTGACTCCTGACCACCCCCCCTCTCAGACTGCCTGAAGCCCTAAAGTTCTGAGGACTGGGAAACTAGCTGTAGATTTGTTGTTCAAATAAAAATAAATAGGTTATTCTTCTAGTCCTGATAGTGAAGCTGGCAGATAAGTAACTTTATCCCATAAAACAACTTAAAGGTCATAGGGACTACTGGCTAGGTTGTATACAAATCCCAATAAAATGGAAATCAAATAACAGAAGTGAAAACAACAGCAGAATAAAACTTCTTGACTCTGTTGCACTTCGCTTCGTGAACATATATCAGAAAAATGCCAAACTACATAGATTTTCAATTCAAAATTATATAAACCATTTTGAAATGGTTCTGTGAATCCTTTTATTTTATTCCAAAAAATAAGAACCAACCAAATACTCACAAAAGAGAGGCGTTTATTTCTTTGTAATTGCTTGCAATATTCCACATGGATAAATATCTGTGTTTTCCTCTTAGGACTTTTGTAAATTTTAACACTCTAACAATTAAGACAGTTGCACATACAGTCACAAAGGAAACACTGAAAGACAAGGCAAGCTAGCATTTGCTACTGCTATCTCATTACATTTTTTGACAATAGTGTTTCTCAAGTATTATTGAGAAATGATAAACTTGAACTGTGTCACATTTCTAAGTTATTAGTCAAAGTGGCTTTCATATTTTTATATATTACATCACATATGATGCAATCCATAAAGATCTTTTAGCCCCAAATATTTATTTTATTTTTGTTTTCTGAAGCAATGCCTTTTTGTCCTTTATCTTTCATTAAGTAGACTGGTGGAGATGTAACTCAGAAATATGACCTTGAAGCATTATTCACTACTTATGTGTATACCAGCTACTCTCCAGGGTCATTGGCAGTGAGAAGCTGTACTTTTTGTGGTTACTGATGTGGGTGAAGGAATCTTTAAGCTGATAAAGGTATCTTCAAAATTGCTTCAGTTTTCTTTATTTATATAGACTTAATTGGAATGTTTGCCTCCTCACTTACCATATGGTTAATGAAATGCTGAAAACAAAAACAATAACAGCATAAATTTAAGATTATCTGAGAGGCATCTAAACAATAAAATAAAATCAATTCCTCTAAGAACCTTCCTAAAATAAGAAGGAAGAAAGGACGTAATGTGTTGCAAATGTCAAGTTTGGGGTTATCTCCTTTATAAAGATGTTTAATTTATTTTATATTAAAGTGTTTTGGGAAAACTCTTGATTTTTACACCTTATATAACATTGTGGACTTTCTAAGAGTAGAAAATGGCTTTCTTTATTTAGAGTTGAACCACAAAGCGAATTACATGCTTCCTAGAGCAGAATGCTGTTTTGTGTACAACTAAAAGTCTTTTACCTGGTGCACCATAGGTGAGGCTCCCTGGCATTTTGCTGTGGTAAGAGACACAGAAGATGACAATGCTATATTTTGCTATTTGTTACATCTCAAATCATTCTTCTTTTGCATTAAAAAAGGAAGAAAACACCAAACGCAGGAACATTTATTTACTCTAAATTCCCAAGTTGAAAAATAAATTTTGTTGTTTGAAAAACAGAGGTTTTAAACAATGCTATTTGTCAGTATTTTTGTATCTTTTTCAAGTTCCAAAGTGGCTTTGATCAAAGCTGTCATATTTGAAGACATTCAACATTCAGAAAGTGCGGTAAGTAGGCTAAGCTGCATAAACGTTGTAGGTATCTTCGACAAAAACTAGTTAGCCAGGAAAACTTGTTCTTCTTACCCACACATAGGCACAGTGCCTTCTTTATTCAAATATCCCAGGTCCCTTCATCATTTCAATGGTGCATATGCTAACCTACACATATTTATAATTTATTATAATTTAATTTGAAATAACTATATAGAATTAAAACAATTATATATGTATAAAATATACATAAATATGTATATATACAAAATGCATATATATATATCATATATAAATATATAATATATATATATATATATATATATATCATATATAAATTTAAACAAACTAATACTGATTAAAGGCAGAGCTAGGTCTCCAAAAAACAATCAATCCATGATTTTTTTTTCTTTGTATTCTTTTTAACCTCAGGGAGTTGAAAGTAATTCTTTATCCTATTTTTTCAGCCTGGTGGGGATTTCACATTATAAATGAGAGTTTCCAGAATATGAAGGCTACCTAGTACATATAGGCAAAAATTCACTTCCAACTTTGAGCTAAGTGAGTTATATAGAAGGATAAGAATAGCAATTTTTGCCAAAGGAAACAGAAGTCAAGAGGGACCTAAATAGAATCTGGAATGCAGGATCTCTAAATTGCATACAGAGCATAAAATTTCAAGTTAGCAGTATGTCACTTTCTGCATAAGAATCACATCTGTGCGAGCTTTCCTAAGGTAAGAACTGGGCATTACTCATGCTTTGATCCTACTATACACTAGCATGAATGGTAAACATTAAGGATTTATTAAATAGAAACATCTTAAGGTGAATGGAAACATAAATGGATTAATCTCGTTATTAATGAAAAATAGGCAATACAGTGTTCCAAAACTGAAATCATAGGACAGAATAATGCAGTGTAAAAAGACACTTTTTCACTGTAATTTAAACGTTGATAAGAGGTAACAATGCAAACAAATAGGAATTCTGGGAATAAAAAAATATAAGCCCCATTTATTAAGGTGAATATGACAAAATAAAAAACAAAATGAAATTGACAAGGCTGGTCTTCCCTAACCATCAAATAAATATACAGATTCCAAAAAAAAAAAAAAAAAAAAAAAAAAAAAGAAAAACCTGTGTCAGTGAAGAAACCTGACTTTCTGGAAATTGGAAACTGGGAGGGATTGATTTTCTTTTTTCTTTTAAAAATAACAGGCATAGAAAAAAAATTAGAATATAGAGATTAAAGTGGGAAATATTTTTACTTTCTCAACAGAGGGAAGATAAGCCAGTTATTCACTCCCTCTTTTTAAATAAATTAGTAATTGAGGAATACCTGAAAAATGTCAAGATAGGCATACAAAAAACTTGACCCCAGAGGAAAGAGAAGTAATAGAGGATGAAGAAGGTAATTATATTTTTAACCTAGCATGTTAAGAGGTATTCCAGAAGAATGCTCCTGAATTAAGTAATCATTTCTTATGGATTAAAGTAAAAATGTGTAAACCAATAAAAGAAAAACTAAAGTCAAAGAAACCTGGAAGACAGAGCAATGAACAGAGGCGTGGAGGGGCCACATTTGTGAAAATGAGCAGGTAGAGAGGGAATCGTACCCATCCTCATTCCGTCAACCAAAACTAACAACCCGAAAACTGAGTATGCAAAGTTATGAAGCCACATGCATTGTTTTCCATTGTTTAGAGGATACTCTTAGTCATAGTGAAATCAGATTTTTTTTAGGGGTGCTACAAGTAACCTAAATATTACTCCCAGTGATATTGTAAAAATAAAAGTGTAATTGAAAGATTTGAAGGGGAAAAAACGGACACATTTCAGAGAGGTAAAAAAAAAAAAAAAAAAAGGCACCAGGAGTGCCTGGGAGGCTCAGTTGGTTCACCATCTGGCTCTGGATTTCAGCTCAGGTCTTGATCTCACAGGTTCAAGCACTGTGCGGGGTTCTGCGCTGACAGGGTGGAGCCTGCTTGGGATTCCTGCTTGGGATTCTCTCTCTCTACCTGTGTTCTTCCCCCTCTCACACAGTGCACTTGCTCTCAAAATAAATAAAAACGCTTTTAAAAGCATTTTCACAAAATAACGAAAAAGACATTCGCATGCACATTTTTAATGTTATTCAGATTACTAAGAGAAAAATAGGACAGAAATATCAAATTTGTATTGAATAAGAAAGGGGGAGAAGATATTAAATAAATTTTTACATTTTTCATCTGCAAGGTTGACTCATTGGAGGTTTATAAATAGGTATATGTATGTACATACATTCAAAGTTATGAAAATAATCACCAGTAGCAATTTAAAAAAGAATTGTCAGGGCACCTGGTGGCTCGGTTGGTTGACCATCTGACTTCAGCTCAGGTCATGATCTTGGGGTTCATGAGTTCAAGCCCCACATCAGGCCCACTGCGATCAGCACAGACCCCACTTTGGATCCTCTGTCTCCCTGTTTCTTCCCCACCCCCTGCTCATGTCGTCTCAGAAATAAAATGTATTAAAAAATAAAAATAAAAATAAAAAAAGCATTGTTTCAAATGTTTTTAGGCATGAGCTCCTTATAGTTTGCATGCTATTTTTAACTCATTTACTTCAATAAAGAATTTACAGTCTTGCTAGTATATGACACAAAACAATAACAACAACAAATTTATAATTAGCTGTCCTCCAAACTGGTTTGATGATGTCACCCAATGATATGCTTTGATTTGTTACCCAAAACATGTAAGTTTTCTTTGCTTTAGAGAAGAAAGGGAAAAAAGAAAAGCCATATTTAAAGAGCTCTTATTAAGGCAGTTGGGTAGTTCAGTCAATTGAGCATCGGACTTTGGCTCGGGTCATGATCTCACAGTTAGCGGGTTTGAGCCCCACCTCAGGGTTTGTGCCAACAGCGTGGAGCCTGCATTGGATTCTCTGTCTTCCTCTTTCCCTGCCCCTCCTCTGCTGGAGCACTCTCTCTTTCTCTCTCTCAAAAACAAATACACATTAAAGAGCCCTTATTGAGTGCAAAACTCTCTTCGAGGTATTTGCATATGCTACATCACTCACATGTGAGAACACCCTGGTTTATCAGATCAGAGCTGACAATAGCTATGGCAAGGCCAGGCACCTAGTGGAGAGAAGTGGTCCACAGAGCTCCATGTGTTCTGTAGTCTCCATGTTCTTTGACACTGCTTCAGTATCTTTGGTGATTGTGAAACTAACCGTTTCGTATTATTTTCCATGATTCTAAACTAGATTTCACTTTCCATCAAGACACAGAGACGACATTCTATGAAGCAGTAAGTAAGATGGAGCTTTAGAAAAACAAAAGAAATCAGGAAAAGATGAGATCTTGGATCTGGATCACTATGGATGACTGTTCCGAAAGTTCCACTATTTTGAAAAAAGTCATTAGCCTCCATGGTTTCACTTTCCCTATTTGTAAACAGAGTGCGTTGGACTGATGCCTAAAGTATGCTCCAGCTTCCATTCAGGGAGCAGAGCAGATGAATGACAGTATTTAAAGGAGAAAAACCCAAAAGAATAGGTTTTATGAGCAGATTGCCAAGGAGAGATATTAAAGAGAAAAAACTGAAAGTCTTTGCACAAGTTATGTGTCTTTTAATTAGTTGTTCTGTAACACAAACATAGCTGTGATTCTCCTAAAAGCAAAAAGGGAGGCTTCTCAGGATCTTTTTTTTTTTTTTTTCCTTTTTTCTTTTCCTCTCTCTGCTTTTCTGGTCTATCGACAAGCAAAGTGAACAGATGTACTTCCAGAATCTAAGCCCTAATTAGGATATTTTGAGATACTTACATGTCAAATTAATTAGTAAAAGTATTCAACGATTTAGACCCAGGGGCGGGGGTTTGGGGGGAGTGGGAAACACTGTTGGATAATAAGATGCTGTAGATGTCTGCTACACTGTTGCCGTTCTTTTGTGTGTTTTAATAACACACTTGACAGGAGACATTCGCAAGCAGAACATTCCACCATGTGCTCCACCTTGCTAAGGCTGTTTCCTAAGTAACTTTGCCTATAACTCTGCCCATTGTCCTCTCATTGGTTTTGGGACACACAAGTACTATGTCGTGACAGATGAGAGGTGACTAAGGCACTAAGTGAGGGGACGGCAGAAGATTTAATCCATAGAGTCAGTATGGCCCCTATGACCAAAGGATATTTTTTAAATACAACTTCTGGTATTTTTTAATATAATCATTGTAACATTGAAGAGTAATCATTTTCAAGCTAACTGTAACAGCTACGTATCAAAAAAACTCCTCAAGGATGCCTCCATCAGCATCATTATTCCAAGGTTTTGAGTCGTCATGCTATGTCAAAGTCACTTGGAACCACTGTGCAGAAAACGTGCTAAAGAGGCACCAATGTAGGTCATAATCAATCCGTAAGTCCATTTTGAAAACCTAAAACCAGAAATACCATCTCAGAAGATTTTCAAAGCAGTGCTGTTTGCTCCACAGCAGGTTGATCAGCATGGGCATCTGTCCCTTGTCAGGGCTCATTTCCCAATGTCAGCGTACAAGGCAACCTATTCCATTTAATGGGTACCTCCCAATTTTCTCACGTCTTTTTAAAACTACATAGAGTTTAGGGTGATTTTTAAGTGCTTTCTCAAACAAATTCTCAAGGCTTGGAAAGTTATTTGACCAAGTGGTACTTTATGGAGAGATTATATTTTCTGTTACAATGGATTCTCCTTAGTTACAATAAATCAAATGCAAACCTTCTCTTTCTTTATTTTGTTTTCCCTTTTTCTTCTTTAAGTGCATAAATGGCAAGTGACAAAGTCTGCTTTGATAAATATTGATTGAGCAGATTCTACTTGCTAAAATTTGGATTAGTTACCGATTGGCGATTGGTACTTAGTAAATACTTGTGTGTGTACTTAAACAATCACAGGTATACTATCAGCATACCTTATATATTGTTAAGCACATTCCTAACACTTATGTCCTATGTCATATTTGGACTTATTCTTGCCATCATCAGCCCCACTGTGTACCTGAGTAAACCTAACGTGAACAGTAATTCCCTGTTCCTCAACACAGATAAACTATCACTGCTTAACTTCTTCACTGTTTATAATATACACCATTTTGCAAGAATGGTGCACTTTATTTCTATGTAATTTTATACATAAATGTTAAAATAACAATGTAACGTAAAAGGCTTTGACTTATTTCTAAGGCATTGGGGAAAAAAATAAATGGATTGTGCTCTAGATTCTAATGGTTCTTTGAACCCTACATAAATCCTTTTGGAATTTAAGATGCTTAAAAACCTATGCTAATGAGCATGTGCTGTCAGAGTGTCAGCATAAGATTAAAGAAATACAATAAAAATGCTTTATCCTATAATTTTCCTTTAATGCACTGTTTACTTTATTTGAGAACTTATTAAATTTATTTGAGACCCAAGCTGTCAATTGCATGTCTGGCTAAGTGCTTCTCAGAGTTTTATGATTCTTTAAAGGTGGCAGCATCTCAGGGGTAGAATACATGCAGAGTAAACCTGAGGACAGAGTGAGACTAATTCTGCCTGCAGCGTTGGCTTCCTTGTCCTTAGATTCAGCCAGAATTGCTTCAAATACTCGTAAACAGGGAAGACAATCCCTCTCTACTCTGACATGACATGTAATTTTGCGTGTTAAATAGTAAGTGTGTGCACCCAAATTCAATAATTGCTGTGATATAGGCAACAGAAAGTTACAGAAAGCTCTTAAGACAAATACTTTTTAAATAGATTCAATGCTAAGAACACACGGGGTCCTAATAACAGAAAGTAACTAAATAATAAATACTTTAATAATTAAATTTAAATAATAATTTAATATGGTATCATCTCTCATAGGAATACAGTCAAGGAATTGCCATATAATACCCTATCGTGCCCTCCACACCTACCTTACTGAACAAAATCAAGATGCTGAAAGGTCTAGTATATAAAATGAGATATAAGGTCTTTTTTCTTTAACATTTAATACTAACATAATTACTGGCGGTACAATATTTTTCTTCCTTGAAAATTTATTTGACAGAAATATGCCAGTATTAAGTAATTAAATCAAAAGGACTGTCTCTTCTCATTACTTGAATATAAGAAAACCCATACTTGTTTTATTCCTTTCACAAAAGCATTTGGTGGAACATAATTGTGCACACAAGGGTCCTTTTCTTTTCCCTCTAATTCCTTTTCCCTGGGGATTATTATTTTTTTCAGGCAGTAACAAGGTTTTCAAATCCTTACTCTGAACTCATTTTAAAACTGTAAAAAGCAAGGATTGTCATATTGGATTTGTAGACGTCTCAGGTTAACATCAATTCCATTTAGACATTAGCATACAGAGAAAAAGACACTTGTTTTTCAATTAAATAGTGTGAGAGCTAAGACTCAGAATTTCCTTCTTCTCATCTGATTTCTAAGTAAATTCTGTACCTTACTAGTTCTGGAAGAATAAAGGTAGATTCAAGAGGTAGTACTATATTTTTATTGGGTGTTCTATTAAAAGGACCTTTCTTTACACAAATCCAGAAACATATCTAAATGCTATCCTCATTCATCTCTCAGAGACACAGCAGGTGAAAACAACTGTTTTACATCCTCAGGACTGTCACCAGGCATCGATCTATTTTATTTCACCCCCAAGTGGTCCCATATAGTCTTGAAAACTGAAATGCTTTTTGCATTTTTAAAAAATGACTAATGAAAATAGAGAACACAAAACTGTGATGTTTATTTTGCCTCAATGCAAAATGTCCCTCTCCAAGATTCATGAAATATCTAGTTTTGCTGATGTGACAAATTTTCAAAATTTGCAGTACTGGTGTAACGTGTGCTAACAAAAGGTAGATTTCCTATAGGAGCCACTAAAAGCTGTTTTATTGCTCCTTTAACACAAAACACAGTGTTCTCATCGGAATGTTATTTGAACACAGTTTTTGGCAACATGATCCTCTTGTTCATCAGTGCATTTATGTATGTAAAGATGTATTTATATAGTTTTATAATACACACCCATGTGCGCGCACACACACACACACACACACACACACAGGTGTGTGTGTGTGTGTGTGTGTGTGTGTGCGTTTGAATGTATGTCTAAATTTTTAAAATTCAGTTTCCAGGTCTCAAAGACTTCTTGGGAGTTTTAATATAGAATTGAATGTTGTAAGTTCAGTTTGGGAGAGGATTTCCCCAAACTGAACAAATGAATTAAAGTGTATTGAACATTTAGATATAAATCGCTGCTTAAATATGCAATTGGTGTCATACATGTTTAAAAGAGGAAGAAAGAAAAGAAACAAGGAATAATGACCAGAATAAATTTTTGACTGGAACATATTAACTCGAATTGACTTTTGAAAGAAAATAATCACTTCCAAAAATTAAAAGTTTGACGTAAATAATTCAGGTAAATTGTGATGTTACAATGCTATGACTTTATTTGAACAGACTATTTAGCCCTATATATTTTACATGTGCACACACACACACACACACACCAAGACATTTATTTTTTCTTCAAATGTTTATGTTTATTTCTTAAGATCTCTGATGAGCAAAACATTAGATAGGTTCCTTGATATTGGGGATTCTGTCTCCTCTCCCTAAAATCCAAAACATGTGCTGGACTGTGGGCTATCAATGCATACTGTTAGGATTCACAGTGTGCCCTGTCTAAGCTGCTGAAATAGAATTTCTGTTTGGGAAAAACTAGATTCTCCAGTAAAGTGTCACAATGAATGGGACTGGGCAGTGGTAACTCTCCTTGAAGTACAAAAGACACTTTTTATACGAGTTTCTTGTGAATATTTGATAAAACATTATAAGCTCTGCCTTTCCTCTTTCCCCTGCTTCCCTTTTTTTCCCGAAATTAGAAAAAGATTCTTGGACACTATGCCCCCAACAGCATCCCCTCACAGAGGGAAGGCAAAGTCAATGAGAGAGGTCACTCGGAAACTTTCTTAATTCACATTTTCTATTTATTCACATGGAAAGCCTTAAAGGTAGGAATTAGGTTCCCTAGAATAGAAGGTTATGTCAAGAAAACAGAAACATTAATTAAAAATAAACTACATCACAAAACTATCATTTTTCCCAAAGCACGTTTTTGTAATATTAATTCCTATTCCAACCTTAGATGACAGATGCTATCCTACACTTGTCTTCAAACTGCTTCTGGCTAGATCAGGGAGCTCCTTTCTGATTTTTTTTTTCTGTTTTCCATTTAATAACACATTTAGTGCTATCTCTTTATTTATGGGCTATTAGAAAACATAACGCTTACATAGTGGGTTAAGTATAATTAGAGGATTTGTTGTTGCTGTTTTGATAAATATTTTTTTGAGAGAGATATTTGCTATGTGTCTATTTTTGAATGGACTATGCGGGAATTTAAAACATATCTAAACATGGCTTTTCCCCCCTATGATCCATATTACTTGCCATCTTACAATCTGTGCTGCTGCTGCATTTAAACTTGAGGATTTACTAATACGTTAGTGAGTATAAACCTGTGTGTAACTTTCCCTGACAGGAAAATTCAAATCATTTCCAATCTCTTCCTACAAAGATTATCATAGCTAAAAGTTTGCTGGGTCTGTAGATGATTTAATGTCAAATACACTCGGGCACACACGTGGTATGCTTATAAAACACAATGGTAACTTCTTGCACTTCGAATAAAATCCATCTGAATTCCTCATGATGGCCTTCAGAAGGCCATGTGATGTGATTTCTTTTCTGAACTCATTCCGTCACTTTTCCCTTTGTTCTCTCTTCTCTAGCAACACTGGCCCTGTTATTCTGCATGGACACGCCCCACCTAATTCTTCATCCTCTTCCTCTTTCGCCTCCTTCCCTAAATGTGAGTTGATTGCCTTTTGTGCATTCTGAACTGCAGAGATGAGCACAACGCTTCCTTACATTTTGGTAAACAGCCACTGCCCAGAGATTCTCAAAGTTCCCATCCCATTTGCCATTCCCCTGAGACTGGCAACCTTGAAGTGGATCTACAAACTTAAAGTGCAATGTCTGTCACAGCAGGGGAGTCTTGGACCCTGTTTCAGTGCCGAAGCCGGGATAATTTCTGATGGCATGACAGCCACGTCCAGCCACCCACTGAAATATCCCACCAGTGGGTTTGTGGGCTTCACCACTGTCTTCTTTCTCATATCTTAGGAAGTCAAGACATGTACACACACACCCCTCCAAATTTCACCCTGTTCAGAGAGGCTTGGAACATGGACTGGTTGGAGAAGGGAAGGCAATCTTCAGGCTGGTATTATGTACCCAGGCGCATATCCTCACCACCAGTTGTTAGAAATTTTGAACAGCACACCAGAAGGCAAGTGAATAAGAGATATCTAGTACCTTTATAGGAGTGGAGAGAAACAGATATGTAAAAACGTACTTGCTTTACTGTTATGTTCCATAGTGTTTTGTGTATTAAGCAGGTTCTTTAACCCAGCCTTAGAAGTAAAAGAAGCAGAAGCAGAAGAAATATCCCTTAAGGACAGTCCTGAAGGCAGCAACCAGGAAAGTCAGGTGTGGTATGGAGAGGACAGAGGGGTCATCCTATGTAGGGCTCCCAGAGGATCATGGTCCTAGAATCTTGGGACAACAGACAATGGTTCAGTGGAGCAAGCACTGGAATTAGAGGGAAAGCGTGGAGGTGGAAGTGAGAATTGGAGTGTAGAAACCATGTGTGCCAAGGGAAAGATGGCTTCCAATCTTTTCTCCAGGTCTCAGCAGTGTGCTTTCTGAAACTTGATTCAGTTCCTGAACTTACAAGCTGTTTCGGCTACTCGTCATTTCCTGAAGGTCAAATACAAGTCTCTACCTGGATTTCATTAGAATAATATTTACAAAATGGTACTTTTTTTTAATGTAGAAGGATTGCCGTTCTTTCTACCTATCATAACATTTAAAAGGGTATATTATGGTAGTAGGAGCATTGACCCTGGAGGCAGGCAGCCTGGAGAGGATTCTAGGTGGTGCCCCTGATTAGTTCTATGATGTAAAAGTTACTCAACCACTCAACTCTCATCCATAAAACACAGATAATCACAGAATATGCCAAGTGTGGAGGCGACCGCTTGACCCAGAGCAAGCATTCAGTACATGTTAGCGACCACTGATTTTAGTTAAATTACAGAACGGTACCATGGAGATGGTTACAAAGGAAAGCCATATAGTATTTTTTTTTTCCTGAATAACTATTTCATTGCAGAATAATAACTCGTTCCAGGTACTGCACAGTGTGGACAGCCTGGAAGGCAGGAAGTTATGAGGGCTAAATTTAAAGTCATGTCAGTCGGGCAAATTAACATATTTTAATAACTTCCTACATCATAGTAATAAGCCTGAAGCAGCTCCAGAATGTGTACGCTGAGGTGGGGAGGCAGCCCAAAAGGAAACTAGATAAAGCGTAAACAATTCCCCAGATTATCGGCAGTTAATAGAATGGTGAGAATAAGATTGTATCTTCAATTTAAGAGGACACCCGGAGATAATTTAGGTAAATTAGACAGTTAGCAACTATGTCCAGGTAACAGCAAACATATTGAAGTGCTGACATAATGCCAAGTTGTTTCTATCTTCAGAATCATCTACACAAGGCTCATCAAGGAAAGTGGCTGTGTTCATAATAATTTGTGACACGACCTAAAATTTTCTTTACTGCAGAGAAAACTTGATTGCCTCACAACCTAAAAGGAACAACTAACCTAAATTACAGCTGGAAAACTGCTTCCCTATGTAGTCCCAAATTAACCTCTGTAAACAGTTTAGTATGCTCAAATATCACAAGGGACATAACTCTAAACTCATTTAAATGTATTAGCTTTTGTACCAACCCAGCTAGGGGACAGAAGCATGTACTGTGTAGCCCCATATCAGGAAACTATAAAGTCTATCAAATTTTCTCATTTTTCACTACCTTTACATATTTATTACTAACTGGAGGCTTTATTTCAGCTTCTTTTCACCTATTTCTAATAAAGGACAACCAATCAATCAATCAACTAATAAGAAAAACTTCCATAGCCATTGCCTGAAGTATCAATGTTTTCACTTGGGATTGTTTCTCATGCATTTGCATCTTAGGATTGTTCATGTTCCAGAAGGGACATGAAAATTGCACCTTCTAAGTCTGCATTACTTCTGTCTAAAAGCCTGGTGTGAACTATCAGCATTTTTCTTTAATGAAATGGGAGGGGCATGTTCTCAGTATATTAGTACAAGTTCGTAATTTAGCCAGTATTATGCTTTTATGTTGTAGCAATTTAAACTATGTGCAACTGCTCGTAAAAAAGTCTCACTTTTTTTTATAGAATATGGTGTCAGATTATAAATACGCCTAAAGGCTCAGCGAAGGGTACTGGACTATAAATTTACAAGAAATAAATAAATAAACCAGTTTCCATTTCTTCCAGAAATTCAAAATCTCTCCTTTTTAACAGCTCTGAGTTCAGTGTGTTCAGAAAGGAACTAGAACATACCAGCTATTTGTTGTTCTCCTTCCTCATCTTTTTTTTTTTTTTTTTTTTTTTTTTTTTTTTTTTAAAGAAATACGGCTTGAATACACATTTCTCCAGAAGGGAAATTAAACTGCTATTTAATTTGACTTGATCATTTCTGTCCTGAATTGTTCCTTCTCTTGTATTGCTGTATTTTAGGTTCAGAGTTCAATTAGGCAAAATTATAGTGTTGTTCTCCAGTGGTGAGTGCCTTTTAAATAAAATGATTTAACCAAGAAACTGCTTTGTGAGTGATCAAATTTATCTCCACACGCATTCTGGTTTTCTCTGGTTTAGACAACTAGGGACATAACAAAACCCTAGAACTTCCGTCACTTCTACAAACTATAGTGCTTAACATCAAGCATTTAAACCCCTAACCCCCTCACCATGTAAATGTTCCCGTTTCTATATACAATTTATAATTATGATGTCCACCTAATTCAAAGCAGGGGGCTTAAGAACAGTGGTTTCCATTTGCTTGTGTGCATGCCTTCCTGGGTGACACTGTCTCTAGTTCAATGATACATTTAAAAAATGAGAAAATAAATCTATCCATACATGTCTGACATTATGAGGTCAACAGCTGATTTTTCTTGTGTAGGAATTCTTCCTATTCTGATTTAATATCTTTTCCCCTTTGTAGTTTTAAAATATCCTTTCTTTAATAATGGTGATAATGCTGAGCGGCTGCCTTGCCATGATGTATTATGTTGGATTGGTAACGTAAATTTTGTTTACAGTTTTGTTATGATTTTATATATATATACATACATATATATATATACATATATATACACATATATGTGTATATATATATATGTATATATATCAAACCCATTCTTTTGTTTATGTATTTTACTGTCCTAAGAAAACTCAAGATCTGGGAGACATAGTCCAACACGGTTGGACTGGAGATATTCTGATTACATTTTTCAATCTTCTTACCAAATTCCTATGGAAAAACAAAATAAGTATGGGCTGACATGTTCATTAAAAAATAGGGGAAGTGGAAGAGTTTCACCAAGTTTTGTTCCTTAATTTTTTTACTAGCATCTTGAAATTTTTTTTTTTTCTGAGAGCATTGAAATTCACAGCAAGTTTTATGAGAGCAACATGGGCTGGTGCCTATCAGGCAACAACTAGAAATGGGGAAATATCAGAGACATTAAGAAGAAAATAGGCTACATTTTACATATGAGCTAAGCTCAACTTTTATTCTGAGGAACATTATGTGATGCCTTAGAAGAGATTAACACTTATGACATTTAGAAAGCAGTAATGACTAGAAGAAGCTATTCTCATGCCTGACTAAATTTCATTTCTTTTAAAAATTATTGTGATATTTAGAGTTATATAAGTAATATGCATGTATAGCCTGAAGATTAAAAAACAACAATAGATACATGTGCCCACCATCTGGCCACAAAAACAACACCCCCCCAGAGACCTTGGAAATTCCAGTGTCCTCTTCTCCCCCTGTTTCTACGGATGCCTGCACCGCCCCCCCCCCCCCCCGCCTTGTTTGCCATTAGCTCAATCTTTATATTCTATATTATTTTGCAGTGTATGTATGCACTTCTGAATGTATTAACCAAAGCTATATATATTTTCTCTTTAATGCAAATGACCTCAAATTTTATCTATTCTTATGTAACTTTCTTCCTATTAACTGCATATTCCATTACCGTAATGCATCCACAGTGATACAGGAAGCAATAATTTATGAATATGACTAAATATATTAATCCATTCTAATGTTAATATCATTTGAACAGTTTCCAGTTTTTTCCCACTAACAATAATACTTTGAACTTCGTTGTACATGCCTCCTGATCAACGTATGAAGTCTGTACATACAGGGCTTGAATTACCGAACGACATGGAACCTGTATTTGGAACTTTAACAAATAATCCTAAATTGTTCCCATGGAAGTGTAGTAGCATTTCCATTGTCCCACATCTTTAGTAACATTTGTTATAATCACATTTCTAAAATGTATCTTATCTGTTAGTGGCATATTGTATCGCCAAATCGCATTGTGGTTTTAATTCAATTTCCTTATCAGTATGATTTCTTTGTAAATTACTATTTAACATTTTAGCCAAAAGAAACATTGAGCATACTTGTGCATCCTGAGTTCAAAAAATCCACTGCAATTCTCTTATGTTAGCTTGAAAGACAAGATAGACAAAATGTCATTTGAATTTGTCAAACTGGAGGTAGAAAAAGTGGGTTTTAGACTCTTGGTTTTGTGTGGTTTTTGTTTGTTTTGTTTTGTTTTGAATCTCTACACCCAACGTGGGGCTCAAACTCACGACCCTGAGATCAAGAGGTACATGCTCTTCTGACTGACCCAGCCAGGAACCCCATGGACTCTTGAATTTAGTTATTGGCTATGGGCCAGCATGATATGGAGCGATATAGTCCCCTAGGAGTGACATTGGCCCCTAGTAATGAAGCTCGGATTTCTAGTGGGCCATCTCCCCTAGAAGAGTAACAGCTTGGCTGTTAGAGGGAAACAGACACATTGAAACAAGCAGAGAGGCACATAGAAATAGTACCAGGAGTTCCCAGGCATCTGAGCCCAGCACCAACAGCGTCCTCTACAGGTGATTCAGGGAAGCTTGCTGAACTGGAAAGAGGTTCTAACCAGTGTCCTCAACTGAGAACGGATTCTCTGAAGCTCTCTTTATGAACCCTGTTCTATACCCAGCTGTAGTCAACATTTTGATCAATCCATTTAGTGAAGGCATAGAAACTATACATATAAAATACGAAGATAACTTCAAACTGGGGAAGATAGCAGGTCAAAAATTGGTCAAAATGAGATTCCAAATCATCTCAATAGGCGTGAATGGCAGTAACCAAGAAAACAAATTTTAAAACTATTATTGATATTTTTAAATTTGCCTACATAAATACAGAAAGGAGAATTGGCTTAAGAGAAATTGATGAGTTTAGCTCAGCATAATTGCCTAGGTGAGTCAAAACTATTCTGAATTGGCTAAAATAAAGTGATGGAATAATCAGATTCCTTTAGTGGAAGCATACTATCTAAATCAATTCAGTTCCATTGTTCTGTTTACATTATACATTATATTGAGGTGGTAATTTGTCTTGGGGTGCTATGGCTTTTCAGAAATAATATTAAATAAAAGTCAAGCAGAACTAAGAGTGGCATGAAAACAGTGTTGAGATCTGGAAAGAGGTTACAGGAAGAAAAAAATGTCACAGAACCTGAGGATATTTAACTTGGAAAATAGAATTATTAAGACAGAGGACTCTTCTTGGGGCACCTGGGTGGCTCAGTCGGTTAAGCGTCCGACTTCGGCTCAGGTCATGATCTCGTGGTTTGTGAGTTTGAGCCCCGCATTGGGCTCCCTGATGACAGCTCCAAGCCTGGGGCCTGCTTCGGATTCTACATCTCCCTCTCTCTCTGTCCCTCTCCCGCTGTCACTCTGTGTGCATCTCTCTTAAAAATAAGTAAACATTAAAAAAAAAAAAAAAGGACTCCTCAGTAGTTTCCAAAAAGTTTCATAGCTTTCTTTCTTTTTTTTTTTTTTAAGTGAGATCAACAAGGAAAATGTACTGAGCTGTTACTGTGAAATTTTACAAAAATTAATCAACACTCTTAGGTTGTATAGACATGTCTTATTCGTGAAATAGAATATTATCAGCTTCCAGTAGGAAATACAAGTGTGGCACATCCCAATCAGAATGGACTCATTTCTCCTAGAGTAAAACATATGCTAATATTTTTTTTTTCTGGTTCTGCACTAATGTATCCTTAAATAACACTGTTGCATTTTTCTTAATTTTGAATTTTATGTAAATGGAATCATACTGTGTTTCCTTTAGAGATTTATTTCTTTCACTCTATGCTATTATTTGTTAAAGATTATTCTTTTATTTTTTAAGCTATAATTCACTTATTTTTATTGCTATAGTTTGCCACTTTAAAAATAAACTATAATTTACCTATACATACTAATGTGGATTGGCATTTCAGTTGTTTTGAATTTTTGCTAATTGTGAAGGGTGCCATCATAAATATTCTCATTTGTGTCCTGTACACATGTGCAAGGAGTTCTGAGGGTATATAACTAGAAACAGATCATCTCACTTTGTGCATTTGATTCATTTTGGTCATGGTGTTTCTCTACAGCCTTTCTTTCTTTTCCTCTTATGTCCTGATTACTTTTGTCATTCCATTCTTTCTCTTCTCTATTAGTGATAAATTCTGTTAATTTTCATTTAATAGGTAGCCTAAAAAAGAAAATATGCATAGTCGACTTATAATAGCTTACTGATCATCATTTTACCCTCCTAACAGATACTGCAGCAGCATAGATTTTAAACATCATTTAACTCCTTTGATTTGTGAGATATTGTCATTTTTTAAATTCTGCCTTTTAAAAAATACTTGTAAGAGAATACTACTATTTAATCTAGCTATCTTTCACTTCAGTTACAAGCATATATGGTTTCTTTCTTCAGGCTTCATGGACCCCTCCATTTAGGGTCAATTTTTTTCTTTAGTTAGGATCTTCTAATAGAGCAAGCTTCTCTTGTTTTATTGTTTATTTTTGTTTTGTTGTTGTTCTTATAAAAGTAGCATCATTTAGGGGCACCTGGGTGGCTCAGTCAGTTAAGCTTCCAACTTTGGCCCAGGTCAGGGTCTCGCAATTTGTGAGTTCGAGCTCCATGCCGGGCTCTGCTGATAGCTCAGCCTGCTTCGAATTTTGTATCTCCCTGTCTCTCTGCCCCTCCCCTGCTCATTCATATTCTCTCTCTCTCTCTCTCTCTCTCTCTCTTTCAAAAATAAAAAGCATTAAAAATAAGTAAAATAGGGGCGCGCCTGGGTGGCTCAGTCGGTTGAGCGTCCGACTTCGGCTCAGGTCATGATCTTGCGGTCCGTGAGTTCGAGCCCCGCGTCGGGCTCTGTGCTGACCGCTCAGAGCCTGGAGCCTGTTTCTGATTCTGTGTCTCCCCCTCTCTCTCTGCCCCTCCCGTGCTCATGCTCTCTCTCTGTCTCAAAAATAAATAATAAAAAATGTTAAAAAAAATTAAAAAAAAATAAGTAAAATAAAATAAGTATCATTTAGTCATTTTTTGAAAGACTTTTCCATGTACAGAATTCTACACTGGAGGATATTTTCTTTCAACATCCTGCCTACTTAATCCCACTACCTCATATCATCCAGTGTTCATGTTGTGATATAAGAAATCTTTCTAACTGCCATGTTCCGGAAGGTACTCTTCCTTCATTTTCTTGGTACTTTTAAGATTTTCTTTTTGTCTTTGATTTTCTGCAGTATTATTATGATTTGACTGGGCTTGGAAATCTTCTATGTATTCTGTACAGGATTGGTCAGGCTTCTTAAATCTATGGATCAGTGTCTGTAAACAATTCTGGGTAATTATTAGCAAAAATCTCCTTAAATCCTCCCTGTGCCTTGTTCTCCCTCTGTTCTTCTGGCCCCCTAAGTAATACATGTTACATCTCAACATTCTATTCTCTAAGTCTCCACCCTTTTTCGTGAATATTCAATGCCACTGTCTCTCTATGTTGCATTTCAAAACTTTCTTCTGACCTGTCTTTTAATTTACCAACTGTCTCCTCAACTGGGGATAATTTACCTTTAAATCTGCCCAGTGATATTTTCATTACAAATTTTTTCAACTGTTTTTTGTTGTTATTTCTCAAATCTGCTTTATTATTTTTTGTAGCTTTTTGGTCTCTACAGATTTATAACATCAAAATTACTTTAAAATTCTTTATTTTAAAACATAAAGTAATTATTCTTCAACAGAGGTATGGGAATTTAGAAACAAATTGTTCATAACCAAATGAACAATTACCTATACCTAACGTATACCTATACCTATTACCTAACATAACCTATACTTACCTTAAACAATAAGCAAATAAAGAGTTTGGCCCCTGCTCTGCTGGATATCTCTTATATCAATTTTCCACACTCTTCCATGATGATTTGAGACCCATTTTGACTATTTCAATGGGGCTCTATGTTCACTGACTTCCACTGTGTTTGTCTAGTTAGAGGCTTTGGAAGGCGCTAAGAGGGCAAAATGAGAAGCAGGCTGCAATATTCATGGTCCTGGATCTTCTGTTCTATTTCATCAGAGGCTGGATGTGACACTTTTAGGAAGGCTAGTTAATACTCTTGTCCAACAAACAGCCTGTACTATAGCTATAATCTCCAAGATCTGGGGATGGTTGTATCCTTTGCCTCTTGAGGCCAAGAGCTGATACCAGCTTCCTTGTTGCTGGACCTGCACACAGAAGCAGTACATGTGACCTCAGCTCTCCTCATACCTTTGTAACCACTCATTTTATTAAACTTCTTTAGTTACTCATTTTTCTTTACCATTTGTTTTCTGCTGAGACTGATAAATGTGGATCTAGAAGAACACATTATTTTTCTCTGTTTTTTATTATTTAAAAAATTTTTTTTTAATCTTTGTTTATTTTTGAGAGAGAGACACAGTGCGAGTGGGGGAGGAACAGAGAGAGAGGGAGACAGAGAATCCGAAACAGGCTCCAGGCTCCAAGCTATCAGCACAGAGCCTGACGCGGGGCTCAAACTCACGAACTGCGAGATCATGACCTGAGCTGAAGTCGGCCGCTTAACCGACTGAGCCACCCAGGCGCCCCTATTTTTCTCTTAATCAACATTGAATAGGTACTATCAAAACATTTTAAAGAGATCTATTGTCTTTGATATGCACACAATATATATATATATATATATATATATATATCACTATTGTATATAATACATAATATATTTCACTATAATATATAACATAGTATATATATGATATGTAATATTCTATAATATTTTATTGACTACAAAATATAAAATATGTATTAAAATATAACAATACACTAATAATGTGTACTATTTCATTCAGAGGACCCTTCATTTAATTAGGTTAAGTTATACATATGCATAATTATATTGTTTACAAACTAATGTATAGAAATGCAGAAGACAGAAAATTGTAATATTTCACATGAATATGTTAAAATCATGAACGTGTTAAAATTAATAAATCCAGATCACTTTCTAAATGTCATTTTATGTAATGGTCATGATAATATAAACTAGGATTTCATTCATCCCATACAGACTGGTGAGTTGAGAGTAATACTAAGAAAAATACGGAGAGAAGATAGAATACCTATATTTCCTAATCCATTTTCATATGTTCTCTGAGGGGTCAGCCAAATTTGCCACTGAGGCTGTCTAGCAATATGATCTGCAAGGGTTGAGCATACATCAGGGAGATCAAGGCTTGAGGTACTGATTTGGGTTTAATTTGCGTAGATGAATGATTGAAATTATTAATAAGTTGTAACAAGAAAATAACCTGGTAATAGAAAGGCTACAAATACATCATTATGGAAGGGCAGAAGGAATAAGAACAAGACAATAATATAGGCAAGAAAGAGGATAAGGATTTAATTGTAAAAGGACTACCTTGTTAGCTGACCACCAATCTCCTAGCCTGCCCAGGTCTTACTCATACTGTCTTCTCTCTTACCACAGTGTGTTAATTGTCCCACTCAAACTCAGCCTTTTTGTATTTGCACTGGATTACGTCCCTTCTTACTTCCTTTAATAAACCCAGCTCCTACATTGTAATATTTCCCCTTCCCTATAGAATCAGTCTCATTAGGACACGATCATGCCATTACACTCCAAAGTGTGGGGGTGGGGGTGGGGGGGGAGTTTACTTGATATAATAGTCCTGTGGTAGATTTCATTATATTTTTTATATGAATCTTTAGTACCTTCTACAGATTTGGCTATGAACATTTCCCAGCCCTGTTCATATTAGGCTTGGACACATTGCTCTGCCTAATGGAATGCTAATGGACGTGACATAAGCAGAAGCTTTAAAAATCTCTTCTGTCATTCTGCTTGCTCTCTTGAATTCCTATGAGGTCACCTAAGAAGCACATGTGATATTTAAATGCTGGACCTTCAGCCTGTGCCCTAGAATGAAGATGTACAAAACAAAACTAAACCCATCTGGAAGCTTGGAGTCTTACCAGATCAAAAATAGGACTGATACAGGGACTAATGTAGCTAGCTCAGAGGCTGGACCCTGCCTCAGATTCTGTGTCTCCTTCTCTTTCTGCCCTTCCCTTGCTTTTGCTGTGTCTCTCTCTCTCCTTCAAAAATAAATAAACATTAAAAAAAAAGCATAGGACTGATTTAAATATCAAATAAACCCAGCATACCTCAGCAAAACACAACCAATATGTAGACACAAAAATAAATGCTCGGTGTTGTAACCCATCAGGCTTTTAGGTACATTAATCCTCAGGTTAAATCAGTAGTTACTCTGTTTCCTTTTCTTGCTGTCACTTCTTCACTTTCCTTTTTTCTTAGTAATTATACTGATATCATTTTCTGAAACTACTCAGGCACAGGTCATCAAGGACCACTATTCTGACTAATCTGAAGGTTGATCAGCAGCTCTCTTCCCTCTCTTCCAATGCATTGATCACAAACTTCTTCAGGGAACACTTGGCTTCCAGGACATTCCGCTACTTAGTGGTCTCCTGCTCCACTACCACTAATTTTCCTTCTTCCCCTTCCTGGCATCTCAGTGTTGAAGTACTCAAAATTTGGTTCTCAATTCCCTTCACCTCCCCACATACACTCAACATTTTTCTTTCCTATAAAACTCACCTAGATTATTTTACTTTATCGCAGATTACCTATCATCATTTTGATAATGACTGCCAAATTTGTAGATTCATCCCACATCTCTCTTTGAGTTTTAACTCACTATTAGCCTTCAGCTATTAGCTGAGATTCTAACAGGCTTCTTGAGTTCACTATGTTATTTATTAATTAGGACAAATGCACCATACTCATATACGGATTTAACACAGAGGGAACTTGAGGTTGGTGTACATAGGAACTCTCTGGACCACCTTTTCAACTTTCTATAAATCTAAGACTACTATAAATCTAAGACTACTATTAGAGATAAAATGTTTAAGAAGATGAGACCCTTCTTCCTTAAGGCATTTAAATGATATTTGATTTAACACTGGCAGTGAATGCAGTTATATCAGCTTTAAGGCAGAACAGGCCATCTCCCTAAACGTGTAGCCTTTTCCTGTTTTAAATGACCACATCTGAAGATCATGATCCACATAAAATAAAAGCAGGAAAAAAGGGAAGAAAATGAAAAAAAATAATAAAACCCTCATCCATTAATACCTCAAAATAAGCATGAATTACACAATGCTGCATGAAATTACCATTTGATATATCCTGTGATTTAAAAAACATCTCAAATTTAGATCTTTTAAGGATTATAATTTTCTTCCACAAAATATGCAAATATTTAATATAAAACTGATCACAAAGTTGAAATTGCTGAACACTGCTTTACAGAGAATGTTTTCCTCATCAAATATTCTTTAGTCATTTTTAACAAATCCAAGACAAGCAAAAGTAAAGATTCATCTGTATTATGTATTTAAAACAGTAAGAATCCCAAAGATCTAATATATTTACTTGTGTGAGAAGAATGCTTATTCACTTACTGTGGTTTTTTTTTTCCCTAGGGAAAAATATTTACTTTTTATTAATAGCAATTAAACATTATATTTGTGGTCCAGCATCTACATATTTTCAATACAGTCCACTCCAGTAAGGGCCTATTTGCAGTTCTGTTCTATTGTATCGTGTTTCCGTGTTTCCTTCGCTTTTCTTCCCCTCAATTTCAACTAAGTCTCCCTTTTGTCTCATACATTTCTCTTGACACTAAAGCTATGTATTTTATTCTATCGGCGGCCTGTCCCGAGGATAATTGTAAAATCTGTCTTTTTCCAATTATGAGAGGTGTTCTATAAATTCTTTGGGGTATATTCATTTTGAGATGTGTGCCCATAACTCCCATTAATGTTGCCCATTTAAACTTGATCTATTGCTTTCCTTTTCTAAGTGACTCCAGCCTCGTGTTAATGCAGTTTTGTTTATAATCTCTAAACTCCCCCTTACCTACGTGCAATCTCTCACAAATGCTTTGCATGTAGGTCATTTATCAAATTGTATAGCACAAAGCAATATAAGACCGACTGCCTTTCTTGAAAGGTGGAATATTATGGCTTCTTTTTTGGTTGCCATAATCCTACATTCTGTAAAATATAATATTTAAGCGTAGTCAACTGAAAAAAAGTAGTATTGAGCTAAAGTAAAGTTAGGTTTAAAAACAACATGTTTAGATTTCTCAATGAAACAAAGACCTATGGTAATTAATATCACAGAAGTTAGGTCCTAGATAATATTAAAAAATGACAAACTCCTCATTTTATACTTGATGATATATTACTAGCTAATAAATCTATTTATTACTGTGAATATGTGGTAAAAATTCTTTTTGATACACGTTCTCTTAAATGCGGCCAATCTGTGAAAAGTTTCTGTTCTTCATATACCATCATTTTCTTATTTTTTTAATGTTTATTTATATTTGAGAGAGGGAGAGAGAGAGAGGGAGGCACAGAATCTGAAGCAGGCTCCAGGCTCTGAGCTGTCAGCACAGAGCCTGACGTGGGGCTCGAACTCATGAACTGCAAGATCATGACCTGAGCCTAAGCTGGACACTCCACTGACGGAGCCACCCAGGTGCCCCAATATTCTATCATTTTCTTAAACTTTTATTTTCTAACTTCCAAAATACCTCATAATATACATATTTTTTTAATGCACACAGCTTTAACTCATTCGCTACCCTAGTTTCCAGAATACTACTCCCCATCATGACCAATGAATTTCAATTCTATTCAATTTAACTTTTCTATAATATGGATAGGATTATAAATATTATATAGTATTATTCATCTGTAGATACACTCAGATATTGTCATCATCCAGGATATACAACTTTTAAGAACTGGACAGTGGTGTTACACACTTACCTAGATTTCCCTCCTAGCTAACCCTGTCCTTTGATGAACCTGGTCTCCCAGTGTCCTGTGCCCTCTTATTTCACTTCACAAGCTATCCAGCTTGAATCTTGTGCATAATGTTGACCACTCGAACATGCCTTTCACTATCAGCCTTAATTATTTGCCACTCTGATTTCCTACCACAATCGTGTGGCCAAAATAAGCCTTAGGTAGCCCTGACCATTTCATCTCTCAGATCTTGCACTGGCAGCTGAGGATGATTAAGAGAAATATTCTCAGAAAGTTTCCATTACAAACACAAGGTTCCTAGCTGTCTGTGGAAATACAGTTACATTCATAGATTAGTTCTGGGGTTTGTTTGTTTGTTTTTAATTACCTGTGGCCAATTCATCTAGGCCTTTTTCTATTTTCCACTATGGCTGTTTTGAAACCTCAAGCCCCTGATCCCACCAGCCTTATTCTCAATTTATCACCTAGCCTCCTGCTCACCAAAGTAAACAGTACTTTTTTTCTTCTTCTTCCCTATCTTCTATCACAGAACTAATTTTCGTCTTCACTTTGTCTTCCCTCCAGGCTCAGGTGAAACTACCCCCTATCTTCTCCCGAGGTTGTAACATTCTGCCTTCTCCAAAATCGTGGAAAATTTAATTTCCTTCTTTGCTGTGTCTTTAATCTTCTGTCATCTTTCCTCTTCTTTCACATCCTCCTTGTCCCACTTTCACGAATTCACAACAACAATTTTAAGTGTTTTTAATATTTCCTAAATCATTTTCTGACATGCCTTCCTTTAAGTATCACCCTATATAATGCTTTCCTTCCACTGCCAGGTTTATTTAAAAAGATGATTTGACTTTGTTGCCTTCATTTTTAGCCCCTATTCTTTCCAAAATCTACTGCAGTTTGATTATTGTTCTCCCCATTTTACTGTTATTATTGAAAATAATATTGATGGCATTTAACAAGCAAGATCTGACAATTTTTACTGACCCTCACTCACTTAGCTTAAACTCTATTGCTGACTTTACTTTATCTCAAACTTTTCTGTAGGGCTCCCTCTTCCCTTGGCAACTGGGACACAAGTATATTCGAATTGCATTTAAACACTCGTTTGTCAACTCTGTTAACAAATCCTAAATGTGTATATTTGGGGTTAATATTTTCCCTTAGTATCAGAACTATATGTATAATACTTTCTAAAATCCCACATTAACTTCAAATGGGTAAGTATAACCCAATGCTTCTGATGAAATCATCACCCTTAACTACCCAGAAGCCATGCCATCTTTTGTTTTCCCTCTTTTCGTTACTGTCTTTGAAGTAATAATTACATTTCTTCCTTATCTTCAAATGTAATCATTATATCCTTCTAATTTTATGTCAAAACTCTCTGCGTGCTTTTACTTGTTCTCCTAATTCAAGTCCCCCCCCCCCATATCTGGTTAAAAAAATTATACCTTAATTGTTTTTCATAGGATTTTAATTAGCTGCAATTTTTCGGTTGAAAATGGCAAAAATTTAATGCCAGTGTGTGTGTGTGTGTGTGTGTGTGTGTGTGTGTGTGTGTGTGCGTCTGTGTGTGTGTAGTTTATTTTTGAGAGAGAGAGAGCACGAGCAGGGGAGGGGCAGGGAGAGAGAATCCCAAGTAGGCTCCATGCTGAGCATGCCAGGCTCAAATCCACGAACCATAAGATCATGACCTGAGCTGAAATCAAGAGTCGGACACTTAACCAACTAAGCCACCCGGGGCCCCTAATTCCAATTACTTTAAACACACAAACAAGAAAGAGCTGGGTGGGTCAAGTGACTTCAGAAATGTCAGCTTCAGGCATGACTGGATCCAGGCATGGAGACAACATCATCTGTTATCTGTTTCTCACCACACTTCAGTTTTGCTTCCCTCTTTCTGTTTGTTCCCATCATGGCGCTCTCAGGTGTATTTTATCAGTTTAGTAATGCAATCAATGCAAAATGATAGTTATCTGATAAGTTATGACTATTATCTGATAGTTCCAAGTAATTCGTTACCTAGAAATATTTGATTTGTTCTTCGCCTCATTAGAAAGACCAGAGGAAGGTGTGTGTGAATTGACCAAGTCTGAGACTCATGCCCATCCTATAGTGAGGAGTATGTTATATCTATTCAATGTACAAGAACTATGAACGGAGAGGGCTTGATACCCAAAAAGGAAAATGCTTGACAAGCTAAATAGCGGATGCCTCTTATATCTAACATACAAACCTGATACTTGATAAGCACAGCCCGTATTCTTGAATATGGCATTCAAAGCCCACCACACACTGCCCATCCTGCATTTCCGCTTCAACTCTCACCAGCCCCTGGCTTCCAAGAGCTCAGTCCTAGCCACACTGGGACTCTTGGCTCCCTGAAGTACAAACCATAAATGACTTGCTTTTTAAGTTTTCAGCATTGGGCATAATGCTGAGAAGAGTCTGCTAGCAGGGTATGAGCTCAGTAAATATTTATTAATTCAAGTCTCTGTTAGCAGCTGAACCTGTGCGGGGAGTAGCTGAAATGAGCATTTTAATTTACTGATGCACATGGCGGGGGGGGGGGGGGGGGGGCAACTGTGTATTTAAATGGACCTAATTTTTATAGGGACAAAATGTTTTGTCTATTGCATTTTGATATTTGAAGTTTATTTCAGGGACACATTGGTGAGGGAGACAAAAAGGACTGGATGTTCTCTATTCTCTCTGAATGCTTCTAAAATTTAGTGTAAAATGTACTTTTCCATCAGCCTTCCCTAGGTTAATGATCCACAGCTACTCTGAACCAGCATCTCGCTGTAACACTTTGGCATGGTTTTCTGCTATGCAGAACACGGTAATTTTCCAAAGATGAAATAATCCCCTCCACCATATTTTGCACACATAGCTCTGCCTCTCCCCCCAATTTTAAGAGAAAAAAAATTAAATGAAAAAGGCCATTATATTTTGAATGAAAATTCCATGCAAAAAAGTGACATTAAAAACTGTCACAAAACACAATAATCTACTTTATAAATCTGGTTCAACACAAGTATGCTTTTTTCATAAACCTGTATTTTATATATGATGTTGGTTCTTTCTGATGTAGGAAATTCATCTTTATAGCTTGATTAATGTAGGATATAGAATTGAATACAGAACTTCACATATGATCTCAGAAACCACTAAAAGCACATCTGACAGAGCTTGGGCATCTATCTGTAGGTCATATCTAAGTCAAACACAAGTAGACAGATATTTTGGCAGATGATCTCAAGGAAAAATGTCTGGAATCGCAATAAATGTTCTATTGCAAAAGTTGATATGCCAGGTTATGATGAGCCTGAGATCAATTTACCTTTCACAGTCATTTTTCCATTAGCCATCCATCCAATGGAAAAAAAAAACCTAGATAAATAGGGGTTAAATGGGAGTGATGTAAGTATACTTATTTCCTACTCAGGATAATGTGAGTCATGGCTTCCATGACTTTTTCTTATTTGATGTTGTAACACGATTTTACCTACTTTACACCTAGGATTTGGTATTAACAGTATGTGGAATTTATGAACAGGTTTCTATTTCAACAGCTATATGTATCTTCAAAACCCTCTTTAATTAATGTGTCTTCTACTTCCCAAACTGGTGATCAGACAACCTGCAATTTGTATCTTCTACGATAATTGTTACCATGCTTCATCTGACAGTACAGTCATCAGTGGTTGCCAAACTTCGGTGCAATTAAAATCATCTTGAAATGAATAAAAAGAATCCACAGGCCCAAGCCTAGTGAAGTGAGATAAAACCTAGGCCTCTATTTTTACCAATTTGCCTGAGTGATTCTGACCCACACCAAAGTTGGATAATTGTTGAATTAGTCTTTCCATTAATATGGAGTTAAACAACAAAAACCAGAGCAGCAACAACAACAACAACAAGAAACAACAACAAGAGTCCCCACTATGCATTCTTTGCTCTAAAAACTTACATTTCCACAAATCAAAATCACTCTCTAGGGTTAAACAACCTTATCCCATATTTAAACGTTTTCTCCCTCCTCATATTACATGTTATATTCTATATCAACATAATTTAAGCAAAATGTATAAAAGAAGAAAAAAAAAACACCTATCTTAAGAAACTCAGCTTAAATTAGCTAAATTTAAGTCTAATAAAACATGCAATTTATGGGCAAAGTAAGCCACACCTTTCTAACTAACCAAGCTGGGCATGAGAAGATTGTATGTAAAGAGCTCGCTTTTTTTTTTGGTTTTTTTGGTTTTTTTTTTTTTTTTAATAATAGGTGCACTTGTCTCAACACTCCACTGCACATACTGTACCCTGGTCTTTGTACCTCTGATCCTTATGCCTGGACTCATCCCACCCCCACTCCCACTAAACCATTCCACGGCTGACTCATCATTCATGACCTAGCTCAATAGATTGCCTTCAGAGCATTTATTACTATCTCAAGTTTCCTCATCTATTTTTTTAACTTGTGTTTTGCCAATCTCTTATGTCAAGAGCGTTTGTTCCCAAACACCTAAAATAGTTCCCCACAAATAATAGGTAGTCTATATATACTTGTTAAATGAATAAACAAATAAAAGGATAAATGAATGAATAATTCATCCAAGAACCATCTTGCAATAACTAATACAGATTTTGATAATATGCAAATGTTTTCATGTGTAGTCTTTCAGCTATAGTAGGCATTTCCTGTAAATAGGAAATTATTTCTTTCATAAGAGTAACTTTACAAAATAAGAGTACACTGTAAAGATTTTTCTTTAAAATGGAAAATATTTGATAAGTTAACTGCATGAAGTGATTAGTAAAGAAGAAGTTTGGGAAGAGCCGGCTCTACTCCCAAACAATTGACCATTTTCACACTGCATAAATTTGAGCACTAAACTTCAGATTAGGAGAACTGAATTCCTTTTTTTTTAAGTTTATTTATTTATATTGAGAGAAACAGGACAGCACCAGTGGGAGAGGCACAGAGAGAGAGAGAGAGAGAAAGAGCGAGAGAGACAGAGAATCCCAAGTAGGCTCCATGCTGCCTGTGCAGAGCCTGATGCAGGGCTTTGAACCCACGAGGCCACATGATCATGACCTGAGCCGAAAACCAAGAGTCGGATGCTCAACTGACTGAGCCACCCAGGCACCCCAGGAGACCTGAATCCTAATTGTATCAATAACCTAAACTAAATTTGTGTTTTCTGTGTGTGTCTACAATTAAGGGCTTAGATGATGTAATCCTGAAATCCATTTTGACTTTAATGTTCTGTGAATGAAATGAACTTCAGGAAGAAAAGATAACTTTGTCATATCCCTGTGAATATAAAGATAAATATGTATTGCTCAGTGAATTCATAAATTCCTGAGTTTTTTTTTTTTTTTTGCAAAGTAGACAAAGCTTATAATCTCTCCTGTTTATATAGCATTTCAGTTATAATTTACCCATGAGTTAGCAATTCACAAAGAAATTTCACCTACATTATCTTAATTGACCCTCAGAACTATACATATATATACATGGCCCTATGTATAATCAGAGATGGTATCATCCTTCCATTTCCCCTCCTCACCTCTGCATCCCCCACAGGAAGGTAATTGATGTTTAGAGAGCTTAAGTGATTCACCAAAGTGTACACAGCTGGCAGTCATTGACTTTTTTTTTTTTTTACTAAGTCAATATTCTCACTAATAATATCAATCTATTTCCTCCTTTATGCTGGATCTGTCTGCAGCCAATTATGCTATATCTGCTCTCATTTGTTCTTAAACTTGAATGCCAAAAATCAGAATCTTTATTGTTTAGATCTCTCGTAAGATGCAGACCCATATATTCAGTAGCCTATTGGATATTATAAATTGGTTATCCTGTAGCTACCGAGAAGTCGACGTTTCTGAACAAGTCATTCCTAAACCAGTTTAAACATAGTCCCTGACACAGAAAATGACACGATCCATTATCCAGTGGCCTGTACTAAACACTTGATAGTCATCCTTTTTACCATTCAATCAATCTTGAGTAGAGGAAAGAATACTTATGAGATTTAATAATGGGAAAAGCTGGTAGTAGAGAGAACAAAAGCACGTGGAAAATAAAACAACAAGAAAGACACTATGTATCCCTCTGTTCCTAATTGACAATTTTTCTTTTTGAATATTTCTAGTCTGAGTGACATTAATAGCACTGGATAGAAAATTAGGCACTTCCTGTAAATTATGGGGAGTTATCTCTTTCATAAAAGTAACTTTAAAAAATAAAAACATACAATTGAAGCATCAAAGAAGTAAAAAAAAATATATTTGACCAAACATTTGATATTTGATTTCTAGCCCAGAAAAATCCCTTCTGGTCATTCCCCCAATATATCCTTGTGATATTCTGATAAATCACAGTAAAAATATATCTTCCTTTTTTTTTTTTTTTTTTTTTTTTTTTTTGGAATTTGGCTACATACCTTATCATTTGAATCTTATGGTTTTGGATAGAGAGAAGGCTTTTTCATATCTGCCAACTCTATAAAATGAAACTACTTCTGGATTATTAAAATACTATAAAAAGATACCAATTTAGAGTCAGACACCACTGGGATTGTATGAAAGACTGATACAACTACTCAAGAAGAAAACACACAATCTGGTCAAGATGAACATTAGTTCATTAGAACCTAATAAATATCTGTATATAAATATAATATGTATATTATTTTATTATCATTAGGATATGTATACTGCACACTGTCTTTTGCTCTTAGTAAGTAAACAAAGAGATCCCAATAGAATTTTATGTTGTACATTCTTTTCTCAGAAGATAACACTTTGGAAAAAGTTCATTGCTATGATTCTTATGGATTTTGGTAGCTCCCAGGCACATATTACATTCTTGGTTTTGACTTTAACCCATTTTTAAAACTAGTATAGTAATAAAAGTAACTTGAACATCACATGGACTTCAGGCTTTGTCTCAGTAATGAAGAACATAGAAGATGTTTTGGGTTAAATCTAGGTTCTGTAGGACTAGTTGTGTAACATTGGGCAGACTCTTTCATTTGCTTAATCTGTCTGTATGATGGGAGTGACAGCAGCATCTGTTGTATGAGATGGTTATGAACATTAAATGAGTTACTATATGTGAGACACTTGAAACAGAGTCTGTCACACAGTGCTATTAAATGTTTGCTGCCGTACTGATTTTGCTGCTGCATCTACCTATTTAATATTCTTCTATTTCATCCACTTGCTTCCACTCCACCCATACAAGTGATGACTGTAGAGGTGACTGGGTGGCTCAGTCAGTTGACCACCCTACTCTTGGATTCAGCTGGGGGTCATGATCCCAGGGTCTTAGGATCGAGCCCCGCATGGGCTCCACACTGAGTGTGGAGCCTGTTTGAGAGTCTCTCAATCTCTCTCCCTTCCTCTATTGCTCTCTCTCTCTCTCAAGCAAACAAAGTGATGACTATAAAATATGTTTCTAATTTTATCTTCTTTATAGTCTTAGCAGATATGCATGTGTCTCCAGTTTTAACAGGTATATGTGTATCTCCTTTTTCTACATTTCTGTTCTTCAAAACTGCTGCATTACTATACGTAGTTGGCATAAAGTTTTTGCCACTCTCACCGAATACTTTTTCTAGCATTGCCTATAGTGTTGATGTAGTTTATTGATTTTCACATTTTATATTATTAGTTTACTCCATGTGTCACTATAATATAAACTAATGTTCTATTCTCTTATGAATATACATTTGGTTTTAGTGCTATTTTTAAAATAATTACGCTGCATATACATTTGGTATATGAATATACCAAATACCACTGAATATACATTTGGTTTTAGTGCTATTTTTAAAATAATTACACTTTCATTTGGTAATTTCTAGAGTTTTTTTTTTTTCATTTTTAAATTACATCCTTTACAAAATTGTGTATTCTAGTGGACTAAGCTGGAGGTCCATTTATGCTTGATATATGTGGAAAACACAACCCATAATATGCAGGATTCACATCTACTACAAACATTTGGACTTTCAAATATTTCAATTCCAGTAGATTTACTACAGACAAAATTATGTCTTACAAAATCTTCCCTCTAATAATATGTACTATGTAGAATTAACACATACAATATGACACAACTGTTTATATTTAATATTTGAAAATGAAGCTATATGAGGGTAGGTATGGTCACTGAAGAATTTTATTGTGAATCTGCAATACGACCGGAACTCTGTTGAGTAGATTTTTTTTTTGAGTTTTAAGTGTTATATAACATTTCTATTGACACATGGCACACATTCAGACCAGTCCTAAAAATAAGAATAAAACATAAATTTAAGAGAAGGAAGACTTACTGTGTTCGGAGGCTCTGAAATGAGAAAGTTCAAGGCAAATAAAGGGGTACAAAGAAGTGATACTAAAGCATAAATGTAATAACATATGAAATATTAGAAACAATGTCTCCTGATATGCCAAGAAATTGAGCTAAACGCATATTGTTATGTGTTTACTAACCAAAAGATCTAACTCATTTTGGGGGAAGTTTTCTCCCATTTTGAAATAAAATTATCTTTTGTAAGCCATTTGTTTGTAAGTCATTCTACTGGATAGTTTCTCTATATTTGCGATCACATTTAATCCTTATATCTTACAGAGGTGTAGTTAGTACCTTCAACAGCTGTGACAGACAAATGACGCTACAGACTCTAAATTTACATGTAAAATGGGCAGTTATTAAGAGACAGAGATGGGGTCAAAATGCAGGTCAACCTTACTGTGAAGTAATGTTTTTACCTTTTAAAGGAGAAAATGAGTTACTATCTTAAAGCCCATTACCCCCTCTATTATCAGAAATTTTCTCAAACACACACACACACACACACACACACACACACACACCAACCTTACACCAACTGTACAATCAGTATGCAAGATCTCTAAGAACACTCAACATATATCATAATCACTATGTATGCAAGTCAACCATTAAGTAAAGATTCAAAGTAAATATTTTCCTTTTAATATTAGCATTTGAATAGGATGGGATTTAAAATAACTTCTAATTATTTCCAACTATTAACTAACTCATAACTTACTGATGGATGTCAAAACAATTAACTGTCAGAAGACAGAAAAGCTTGTGTTATTCTTTAAAACAGCAGAACTTCTCTCACTATGACCTGTTTTGATTTTGTTGATTCAAATAAGTGCCAGACGTTTTCATTCAACCAAGAATTCATGTCTCTTACAACTATCAGGATGATGGACTCAGTGTGCTGCTTAATCTTGCCATTCTACTAAGATTAACCATGTGAAAGAAAATAAGCCCAGCATGTCAGAATAATTCAACAATTAAGGGAAAATATTATTACCTTATAAATAACTAAAACGAGTAGTGAACAAAAGGAAAGCAAAACAAATCTTGCTTCTTGTTTCATTACTGGCTCCGGATTCAAGGTCAACTTATCAGCAATTCATTGTCTTCCTAATGTAATAATCAAGCCTTCCATGGAATGAAACCATAAAAGTCATGCAGAAGATTCAAGAAAAGTGCCAGGTGAGAGAATATTATCTCCTTATGGAGATGACAGGTAATACATTCTCATGTCAATAAATGTGCATTACTATTACTGCTAGCTAAAAGCCCTTGTCACTCACAATACACTCACATACACTGCATTATATCTGGCATTTTGTGATGCCAGTTCCTTTGGGATTACAAAAAAAAAATAATACCCTCATTAACAGAGTGATAAGTATTTGAATGCTGTGCCAACATTTAACTCATGTCTGCCAATCGAAACAGGAAAATGTTCTTTATTGATTGGAGAAAAGATCTTGTTTGAAGATAATTGACTCTGAGTCTTTCATTGACATAACACCACCTCCGGAAGAAACATATGCTCAACTTAGAAAACAAAGGTTAGATGTAAGAGTCTGATCACTTTCTCCTTACTCAAGCACAGCTCCTATTGACTTGAGTGAAAATTCTGTCTGCCTGCGAATCAAAGGATTATAGATCATCTGGTCCACTTTAGAAGCAGAAGAATGGTCTTCAAATAAGAAGCTTATACAGAAGCAGGGCTACAAAATATAGAAAGGCAGGATTCTCTCATAGAAAACCGCAGGTAAAGGGTGAGGTGGCCAAGAAAATAATAACTATTCCGAAAAAGGACACACTCACACAAATAAACACTTTACTGTACTAAAATAATCACTGCTGAAATGTTGGTACAAATCAGATGCTCAGTTTTGGAAGTGTTAAGTTTGAGACACCAATGAAACGTCCAAATAAAAATGCCCAGTGCCCAAAGAATAAAAAATGTTATCGAGTGTTGAGGGGGAGAGTGGAAATAAACATGTATACCCCCCCCACACAGCTACCCAACGGAAAGAAGCCTTAAGGATGGAGTGCCTGCCAGGCATTCAGGGAGTGAATGTCGGGGAAATCGGATGTATCAGCAATGAAAACTGAGGCACGGTGGGAAGCAAGGTGAAAGGGAAACCGAGGTGACTGCTGACCCAGAAGCCAAGGCGAGAAATGCTCTAAGGAGGAGGCAGTGAGGTACTGTTTAAAATGCTGTCAGGAGCCAAATAGAGCGATCAGAACAGACCGTGTGATTCCACAATACGGCTCTAATAAAAACAAGTTTGGTGAAGTTATGAGTACGAAAGTATGATTTTATGGGTTTCCAAAGAGAATGGGAGGTGAACAATGTTAGATACTAGGGACAGCACTTTAAAGGAGCTTTCCTGTAAAGCAGAGCAGGAAACTCGCTGGTCAAATGGGAAATGGCCTCGTGAGAGGGATTTTGTGCTAATAGAAATGGTCACGGAGGGTGATGCTGGTAAGGCAGGAAGGATGACAGGAGAGGTCCTTGAGTAAATGAGGGGCGAGAGAATCTAGTTCACAGCTCGGGAGCCTGGCATCACTAGGGAACACAGGTGATTCACTACAGCCGTGGGATGAAAGAAAGCATACTCGGGCCATGTCCTAAAATGTAAGAAATCCAGAGTCTGTGGATTGGACACATAAGATGCATCTACCCAAGTGACTGTGAGCATGACAGATAACAATTATAAAGTTACAGATACGCAGTTAATTTTTACAGGTGGTAAACATATCAACTTTTTTAATGCATATGCTAAGTACCATTAAACCTATTGAAATCCATTAAACCCATTAAGTAATGGGTTCCCTGGTGCCCAGAACTTGTGGCTAAGAGGACCAGAAGGGCCAAGGTTCTGTACACTTTCACAAAGCTGCTGTGACCCCTAAGTCCACACATTCCTTAACCAAGAAATCAACACACAGTGAACTGTCCTGAACCACCCATGAGGCTGCAAAGGATCCTGACCCTTCAGCTGTGGCTGCTGCTTCCCTTCTCCAGATGAACAATCAGCAAAAGTACACTTTAAAAGGGAAAAGCATTATCAAAAAAGAAAACAAAAAGCCGTAAGATTTAAAAAAAAATACATATACTGAAATCAGCATCATTAAAACCAAAATGTCACTTATATGTTTTAAATAAAATATGAAATAAAAATATTGCATTTTTTAAAACCCTCAAAAAGGGTAAAACTGTCACAATGCTCTTATGTTATAGATCAGAGGGTTGCTAGCTTGACCTACGGTGCTTTGGGAGACCATGTGGCAGTAAGGTACCTCCCTGTCCCTACTCACCTTGCTGAGTAGGTTCAAATATAACAGGAGACAAGGTACACTTTACTCCTGAGGGCTCTCACCATACCTAGCATGGCCACGGACCCTGGATCACTTTCCTCCACTATCAGCTTTAGCTACTAACTCCCAGGAAAGGGCCGGAGGTGAGGACATCCTCTTTCTTCTGGGCTCCTTTAACACCTGGACAGGGTGTGGTTTTCCTCACAGGAAGTCTCATTGGACTGAAGTTGCTTGGAAGTCTAAGGCCTCTCATTTACTACAGTATTCTTAAGGGCTGCACACCTACATTCCCAGAGCTGTCTCTCCTGAACACAAAGCCAAAAGGGGCTCTTCTGGAAAGTACTCTCTCTGTCTCTCTCCAATCTCTCACCCTTGAAGGGGAGGTGCGAAGGCCAAGGTGAAGGCCAGGCAGGAAGTAGACAGATCTCAGGGGTGTCCCCCCACAACCCCATGGAGGGCTGCAGGCTGACCAGGGAACAATGGTGGCTCCTCCCCTCCTCCCTGGAGGACCAATGAGTATAGAGAGAAATCTGGGGCTTTTCTTTTTTTTGGGGGGGGCACACAATGGCCAAGGTGCCATCTCATTTAGTCCATATGCAGTGGGTTGGGTCCCAGCATGTGCTTGGCAAGGCCAGGTTCATTCCAGTGCCTGAGAAAGCTGACATCAGTGACAATTTGCATTTCTCCTCCCTCACGCCCATGCCCTTGACCAACAGGCTGACCAGCAAGAACTGTAACTCCAAAGGGGCAGCTGTTGGCAGGTGCCATGGTCCATGGGTAAGAACATGTCTTCTGAGGGGGACCTCAGAGCATGGTATATCCAGTTGAGGATGCCCAGCATGTGTATCAGTCAGATGCCTTCCTCTGTGGTTCCCAGGGGCCCAAGGGAATCTCGAAATGCAAGAGGGCCTCCTAGCTCTGGGATCAGTTTATCAGCAGTCAGGTGAGTAGAATCTTGCACCCGCCCCCCAAAGACTCTTGCAGCAGTCGTTGAAGATGGCTGTTCTTTGTCAGGTCACCCAGGAACATCAACATGGAATTCAGGAACATGACCTGGCTCTTCTTGTTGGACTGGTAGGACCCAGCTGATCGGGAGCTGGTTGGGGGTACTGCTTGAAGCACGGGAAGATGCCAGGAGCTCAGTGTACATGTAGTATCCACACCCTGCCCCATCTGGGTGAGCTCCAATGCTCTCTCAGCCATGGCACACCACTGCAAAGCAGAGACTAGCAAGGAAGCCAGACGGGGCACAGCCACAGAATCAAGACACATACCTGGTCTGTCCCAATACTAGAAGAACCACCAGATGAGGGTAGTGGTCGCCTGTTTCTCAGCTTTGAGAGGCACATACTTCTTACTCTCTCCAAGGTGTCAATATCTTCTCTTTTTTATTATGGTCTTTAAGGTCTCATCTCAGCCATGCACCCCAAGATACTGTAGGCCCTCTCCTCCACTTGCTCAACCACTCTCACTAAACTATTTTAGTGCTTCATACACGTCATTCCTTAAGCTGGGAAATCTTTTCCTCCTCTTGGCATCTGAGGGATGCCACCCCTAATATGGAAGCTCCTTCTTCGTATTCTTATAGCACTCATAAGACACTTCTGTTGTAGTGCTTACGATATTTACTAAAGTTTCTGGCCTAAGTGTTTGCCTTCTCTGCTAGACTCCAAGAATAGCTGTTATATATTATGTATCTTTATATTTTCAATTCTTAGCTCACTGCTTAGAATATAAAAGTTCAAACATGCCTGCAAAATCCTACACGTGCAGAAATATATGTATAAGCAGCCACATGGATATAGTGGCAATGAATGCTAAAATGTAAGCATAAAATCAGAATTCCTTTTAAGAGAACTGCCTTTGTTTAAGAAAATGTTTTGATGGGGCGCCTGGGTGGTTCAGTTGGTTAAACATCCCACTTCAGCTCAGATCATGATCTCACGGTTCTTAAGTTGGAGCCTTGCATCAGGCTCTGTGCTGACAACTCAGAGCCTGGAGCCTGCTTTGAATTCTGTGTCTCCTTCTCTCTCTGCCCCTCTGCTGTTCATTCATTCTTTCTTTCTCTCTCTCTCTCTCTCTCTCTTTCTCTCTCTCTCAAAAATAAATAAACATTAAAAATTTTAAAAAAAGAAAATGTTTTGATGAACTGTTTTTGAGTACAAGGCATGATGCCGAGGGTGGGAAGGAAAAGACCATATTGCTAGAAGACAGAAGGAGACTCCTTCATGCATCTTATCCTGGAGGATAGCCTCCCACCAAATTGAACACTTATCTTAGATTTCAGGTAAGCAAGAAGTAAGCTTTTATTCCATCTGGATCATCATACATTTAGAATCTTAAGGGAGGCAGGCAAATATACAAGATTTACTATCAATGCATATAAGGAAAATACTCGATTAAAAAAAAATAAAAATAATCCAGTTCCTACAGATGTAGGACAATACAGTTGTTACACTACTCTACATCCTAATTACATCAAAAATTCTCAAGTGATCTTAGTTTATACTTTATGCAATCTCAAGAAGTCTGCTACCTGTTCATTTAAGTAATGAGAATAAGGTCTCCTATGTACTATTGTTAGTGTAGAAATGAAAGTCTTCATCATGTCTATAATTGCAATCAACTCAAAGAAACATTAGGTATTTTAATTTCCAATTTTAATGTCTTATTTTAACTTTCATTTTAGTTTTTCTCACTTGTTATGCTAGTATATTGAATATACATTTAATAAACTGTTAATAATTGGACCCAATTCTCCTACAAGGTGAAGAGAAGAAAAATAGTTGTTGTTTTTTTTTTTTTTTTTTTTTTTTGATCACTTACAATGACTCAGACACTGTGGCAAGTGTTTTTATATAGATTTTAAATTACATTAGTATTATTACAATTCTCCATGTTATTCTATTTGAGATATGAGAGTAGACAGGAACCAATGACTAATTTTCCCAACATTACACAGAATTCAAATCTAACTCTATGATCCCATACCCAATCTCTTTAAATGTCAGCTCTAGTATCTAGCCATCTCTTCAGTCTTCAACAACTATATTGTGCTCATTGTTGCTGAAAAATTTCATTGCTCTCATAACTTTACATCCTATATTTTAATGATGTGAAAATATATACCTTTATCTTAAAGATCTCATTTTCAGATACATATTTCTAACCATCTCCTAGATATTGAGATATGGAAGATACTGTGGCATCACAAACTTAATCCCAAACCAAATCTATTTTATATACACTTAAATTTTCCACTCTGATATTTAATCCTGAGTCAGTTGCTAAACCATTCACAAACTTGAAAATCACCCTCAACTCATGTATCTATTTTGCTCCACAAATTTGACAATTGGGAAGTTCTACCAATTCTGCTTCTGAAATCCTTCTTGGTGTTGCCCGTGCATCTTGAACTCGGTGTGAGGTGGGATGCCATGGGGAAACAGGTGCATCACTAAATCTGCTACATTTGGATTAAGACAGGTTAGGGCAGGATTTAGGGAGGTCAGCAGAGACAACGCATCATCCCCAAACTATCAACCCTAGAGTAGTTCTTACCACTACTCACGGAAAGAGAAAGGAGAGAGAACTTACCAGAAACCAGAGAGGCTATTAACACACAGAGGGTGGCTTGATACAAGTATAACCTAGGAGGGATACAGCTAAATAAATAATTATTTTTACCTGGCTCCATGCCTATTGCCAAATTTCCTACCACTACTTCCCACTGGCTGAACCCAGAATCGAACTGGAAATTAGAAGACCACAGAATGCAACCCACTTAACAGAATGCAACCCACTTCAGCCTTCTAGGGAGAAGACTAGGATGTAAAATGGTGAAGAGTAGATCTTTGGGTTCTCATCTCTTTTCCTGACTTCTGCCCTAGCCCCTAATTGCCATTCCAGGTTAACGTCATGCATTCTTTCAAAATGGGAAATCTGATTTTTATTCTTCATGACATTAAGTTCTGAATGGAATCCCTGCATCTTCAGAGAGAACTACAAAATATTTAGTCATCTATAAAAAAACGGTTTACTTCCAACTCTCAGTTTTGGCTCAGGTCATGATCACATAGTTCATGAGTTGGAGCCCCACATAGGGTTCTACACTGGCAGCACGGAGCCTGGTTGGGATTCTCTGTCTCTGTCTCTCTGTCTCTCTCTCTCTCTCTCTCTCTCTCTGCCCCCCCGCTCACTCTCTCTCTCTCTTTCAAAATAAATAAACATTAAAAAATTTATTTTAAAAATCTGTTGAAATTTGTCCCCTCTTTAAAATGTGTTATAGCTCTCACTTTATGGTCTAAAACCATGATATTTTATTTTATTTTATTTTATTTTATTTTATTTTATTTTATTTTATTTTAATGTTCACTTTTGAGAGAGAGAGAGAGAGAAAGCACACAAGTGGGGGAGGGACAGAGAGAGAGAGGGAAATAAAGAGTCTGAAGCAGGCTCTGAACTGACAGCAACGAGCCTGATAAGGGGCTTGAAGTCATAAACCATGAGATCAGGACCTGAGCCCAAGTCAGATACTCAACCGACTGAGCCACCCAGGTGCCCCTAAAACCATACTATTTTAAATAGCCATGCTATAATAAATCCTCTTCAATACATTGTTTCTGGTGAGCTCCTTTTCTTCTTTTACTATCTTGCCAAAAGTCATTTCTCTGTGAACCTTCCATTCGTTTTCAGCAAAAAGTGATGCTCATCATCTACATTTCTGTATGTCTATGTACATTAATACTTGTCCTATTATAGCCTAATGTATGCATATCTGTAAAATCTATACTTTATTCTCCTTGAATTTGGGAACACTGTTAGTTACTGTGAGATATCTTGTACTTGGTACATAAGAGATATTCAGAAATATGGTGGTTGGATGAAACTAAGAAAAGAAAAACATCGTGGCAATTATTGGTGATCCTGTGTCTCTCTAAATACATTTATTTTCACTTACAAATTTATCTTTCTCTCTCTTCATTACTTCCCTTTTATGGAACCATGTTATGCTAGCAGTGGATGCAAACATAAATTTCACTGGTCGAGCCTCCCCATTTTGTATCATAAAGTTAAGGTGCTGTGAATTTAAGTTATGTGTTTAATATCACACATATTTAAGTATTCGAATCAAGATTATAACTCAGTATTTCTGACTGCCTCGTGTGTTCTCCACTACACTCTATTATATAGATCTCTGTCCTTGTTTGCCCTTCTCTCCTGTTTATGTGTGAGATTTTCCAGTGCCACTCAACAATATCCACAGACTTTTCTGGAAGCAATCAAGGCAAAAAAATTTACTCCTCAAACCTGACATACTTTATTTAAAGGTTAGATGACCAAACTATTGGGTTTATTTAAGGTTAGATGACCAAATATTAGCCAGTTGAAGGCAGAGAAATTATTTAGAAGAAATTAAGTTACAGAAAGTTACAAATAATAAAAATTGAATATAGCAGGACATAACTTACTTTATTCAATTTATCTATAGACTCTTCCATATCATTCATATTGTTTCAGAGAATAGATGAGGTAAGAAGGGACAAGTGGGTGATAAGCATCTTAATGTGATGGCATCCATAAAATCTACATGTCACATTTAATCCAAGAGCTAATTTTCCATTTGAATTATGAACGTCTGTAAATAGGAGACAGAAGTGGAAAGCCTGAAACATCTACACTTTTGACCCTTGGCTGATCGAAATGTGACGACCTCAAACAAAAATAAGTTTTGGTTAAGTTCCAAACTAAATCGTCAGATAAAGGGATGATAACATTTTTAAATACAGTAAATGTAAATATTGATATTGACTTTAATGCATCTCTATTGAATCACATGATGTATACAGAAGTATATGTAAAAGTTATTTTTAGGTCACTGTAACTCTGCACAGCCAGCCACACAGTAGACATCCCTCTGCAGGCTTTCACAGCAACAATGAAAGGCAAAATGCTCAAGTGCTCTGACAAGGGTGTGATGATTTATGCAACACAAATCTTTCAGTACATAGTAAATAAACCATTGCTTTAACCTACGTATTTGAAAATACTTAGTATAGATCTGCAATTGCCAAAACATCTTCACATGCTATTTCCAAAGTGTTACGTATGTATTTATGCATGTCTTGGCTTGTTCCAGAAAGGATTAAATGCGATCAAAATACATAGATGACAAAATAAAATATACTTTGGCAAGGATGAGTGTGAATGCAGTGCGGAACGATACAGAGAGGTGACTGCTTTGATTAAGGGTAGAGGCATATTTTGGCTAAATATCTTCTTTTAATTCACTGGGAATGGTATGTATCACATATGCGGAAATAGACTCCCAGAATGTAAGAGTATAGCTGCAAAACTTTCATTCAGCATCTTTTATTAGATTCACTCTACATTTTAATTATGAAAAAGAATATACTTCTTGATTTTAAAAAGTCTAAAGCAGGCATAGAGGAAGTGAGAGTCTGTCTCCTCCCCGATGTTATACTCTGCATATTTTGTAAAGTATAAAATATGCAGTAGGAATCAGTGTAGATGGAAGGTCAGGTTCCACTGATGTATTCAACACACATTTATTACATGTCTATGATTCCCCAGGCTCTCTTTTGGGCTTCTTGCAAAACAGTGGTGAAATTGTCACCTTCCCTACCTTCTGAGATCTGGGAGGGGCAGGCACACATTATCCAAATGTACTAACAACTATGTCATTACATGTTCTGGCTAGACACCATGCAGGAGAACAGCAGGCTACAAATAAAGTTGGAGCCTGACCTCACCTGAGGCATGGGGTTATTTGGACTGGAGCCATTATGGATTAGATCAAGTGTACAAAGAAGACAGTGGGAAAGGGGATTGTGGAATCATTATCTGAGGGGGAAACAGCATTGCAAAGGCTCTGAAGTTCAAAAGAGATAAATTAATTTGTGAAAATCCAATTGGGAAGACACTAGTTAATTTAGGAAAATCTAAAACACATCAGCATGTTTTAAGTGTGGAAGAGAGGGTTATGAAAAGGAGTTGACAGAGATGTAGGAAAAGACCAGATCATGCAGTGGGAGATGGGCTGTGGGCGCTTCTGGTGTTTGTACTTCCTTTCCTGGCTAATCCGTTATAGAATTTCATTTAGATAAAATGTAAAACCCAGACTCTGATTACATGCAATAACAGAAATTCCATGACTCTCTCATCACATTATTTGATTAGGTCCTTACATTAGCGTATTGGATGAATCTCAAATTAGCTAACCACAGTTTTGAAGTTCTTTAAAATCTTAATTAATCACCGAAAATAATATATTTTTGGTTCACTACTTGTGTTAGGCTCAGGTAAAATGCTTCTTTGTGGTCCTAAACTGTTTCTATATCTACCTATCTACCTAAAGGAAATATCACTCATTGTGCATTAAAAAAATTACCGAAACCTTTCCCACTTTTGTATTTGGAAATATTCGGAGAAGAAAGTTTCCCAGTTCTTTGGAAATGTAACGTCATAGCAGAGATTTCATGGGTGGGGACTTATGCTACTCTCCCTGTTGAACAAAACCTCTATCCTGAGGATTAAAAGGAAAGACGTAGCCAAACAAACAAACAAACAAATAAACAAACAAAAGATAAAATAAACTAAGAGAAAAAAGCCACAATTAGAAATGATTATTATACTTACATTCTTACTCTAAAAATTTATAAATGAAAAGAACTATTTGTCCTGCCTTTCCTGCACAAACCACTTTTCAGATTAATAAAATAGCTTCACTGATGAGGAAAAGTTCTTTATATAAGAATGCCAGCTCATGAATGTGTGGTGAATGATGACACTGGAAATTAATTTTTGGCTTTTGAGGAAGTGGATAATCCCAACATACTAAAATCTTTGTGTAAAGGATTAATGGAGGACCAGATATTCACATGGTATCCATAAGCTCAGAGCTTATGTTTTTTGATAGGTGAGGTTTTACAGGGATCTGGTTACCACTGCATTGACTGATGATTAGTCTTGGAAACATTATAGGTGAGATGGCCAGAAATTTGGATGCCTTGTGATCTGAAATATGTAGGGCACAAAATTCCCTAAAAAGTATGAGTGTCAAAGACATTTAAACTGTATTGAATAAACATCTACATATCAACTCAAGTGTGTCTTCAGCAAATCAGTGTTACAGAAAAATAAATAAATAAATAAAGAGAATTAAGAGTCATAGCAACAAAATGTAACCTGTGATCCTTGTTTGTGTCTTTTTTTAAACAAAAATGTATAAAAGATATTTTAGGAAAAATAAGGGATGTTTGAGTAGGAACAATGAGTTAGATGGCATTAAGGAATTAGTGTTAAAGTGTAATTGTGAAATGTAGGATCCCATTCTTATTTTTTAGAGGTGAATACTGAAGTATTTGAAGAGTATTTGTCATATTTAAAATTCTTTAAAAAAATCCATTAAGCATATCTAACATTTGATAATACTTTTATGAATTTTAAAGATATTTTCTATTTACTTTTCTGTATGTTGGAAGTTTTCCAAAATAAAAAAAAATAGAGAAATCTTCAAAGAATATCAATAAAAACGACCTCTTTTTTGTATTGTGAAAAGAAAGGAGAAAGGGAAGGGGAATGAAAGAAAGGGAAGATCATACATGTAAATAAAACTTTATATTTCTTTATAATGTCTAACAGTTTTCCTAAGGCTTTGGTCCGTAAGTTCCAAGCGTCTTTGCATCTGAGGTCTGCCCGTTACCATATTTCTGCTTGGTCCCTGTGGCTTTACTTTTGCCCAATCCTGTTATATGTTCTCAGCACCAGATATTACTTTCAGAACTTCCAGTTTCAATGTCTTAACCTGATCTTGACTGACATCCAGGTTCTTCATGAATGCCCACTAAGTAGACTGTGTCCTTGTTTACTTCTGTCTGAACATCGAAACGGATTCATTTCACGCAAGGAGAGCAACAGAGAGAAGTAGTTTATCCACAACCCAATTTACGTGATAACTTGCACACTCAGTTGTAATCTGTGTTTTCTAAAGCATGGGATCTGGCCAATTACTACAGTTTTACAACTGCAGGAAATTGCTCTCACTGTTCCCCATAAATTGGGAAAAATAAACCCTCAAGGTGATACAATAGCTAATACTATTTATAAGTACTCAATATATTATTGATGCTAAGTTGAATGTTTGAGATAAAGGATGCCTATATCACAGATGCAGAAATAGAATCAGAAGTTAACCAACTTGCCTAATAAGGTCAATCTCCTAAAAGGTATCTGAGCTGGGTCTTTTATTTCAGCTTTCTTTGCCTCTAAAATTAATGTACTTTTATATATATATCTCATATTCTAAGTTAAAAAGTACTTAGTTTGCAGAACTCAGAATAATATTATTTTCCATTAGAATAATGATTACAATATGATTTCTAGGGCATAGATAAATTCACTATATTATACAACATTTTGCTTTTTTTCTGTTACAACTGCAAGTTGAGAATAGCTATATCCTTAGGCTATTATGGACTTTTATCGGTGCATTTCCAGAAGCCTGGGCCCCAAGGCTAGGAATCCTCTATTATCTAAATTGCAGAGACCCACAGCAGCCTCAGTCAGGGCTGTGCTTGTGATAGCAATTGTGGACATAGCTCTAGATTTACATTTGGGAACTCTAAGAAGCTTCTGTCAATACCCAGGGCATCCTTCAGAAAGCTCTTATTGCATGGTGCCTGAACTTTGAATTGTGTGCTGACAACTGGTAGTAAGACTCAGTAACTGAGTACTTTGCTGTCTGAGTATTACCCTACATATTGAGAAAATCTCGGGGCGCGTGGGTGGCTCAGTCGGTTACGGGCCGACTTCGGCTCAGGTCATGATCTCGCGGTCCGTGAGTTCGAGCCCCGCGTCCCGGTCTGTGCTGACAGCTCAGAGCCTGGAGCCTGCTTCCGATTCTGTGTCTCCCTCTCTCTGACCCTCCCCTGTTCATGCTCTGTCTCTCCCTGTCTCAAAAATAAATAAACGTTAATTTTTTTTTTTTTAAAGAAAAAATCTCACATTTCTTGAATAGCAAAATGTAAGGGGTCAGTCACTGAGGGGTGACACCTGCTTCTGTAGGTTATTCAAAGATAAGTTTTAAAAAATATCTTAAACATGAAATTCTAAAGCCCTTTAATTTTCTATTATTTATTTTTCCTATTTGGGTTAGCCAGATGTCTAATGGTAGACTCAGAAAAGATTCATTTATGTCAGTGAGAGTTTCTTTTCCTTGTTCTATCTCTCTCTATGCCTCTCATGTATCGTTCTGCTTTTCAGATAAAGGTTATATATTTTATAGGTAGAACATTACCAAAACATTTGGCATAATTACTTTGAAAAGAGGCACAAATTCTGTGAGAACTTGTCTGAGGAGATTGCCAAGACCACACAGCACGTTCTGTTACTTTGATCCAAATGAATGTCAGCACCTCCTGCTTTTAAACACTGACCAGAGTCCTAACTATATGGGCATCTGGATTTCCAATTTAACATTTATTATCTTCTCTCTGAGTCCTGAATACACATTTATGGGTAACAATTTTGTACCTTGTATCTTGTAAAAATTAACCAGGATTTGTACAATTCCTTTTTTGATGTTTTAAGTCTTTTTTTTCCCTAATCCATCCCTTTTTAATGATACCAACACATATATACTTCAACTCATTTGACTTGTATATAATAGCAAATCTCCAACCTTTTTTCCATGCTTCTCACTAAAACCTAGTCTTCAATTCTGGTATGGAGTGAGCTCTACCTTGATATACTGAGACCTGCTATAAATTAATTCAGTATTTTCTGAACAAATAATTTATCTTTGTTTACTAGTGTTCTGTTTCTCCCTAATGAATGTGTACAGGATAGCTTTACCAACATTGTAAATTAATCCTTGTTTGCATCATGGCATACTCTAGAAACAGCAAAGTGCTTCTTTATTTTATCAAGAAAATCAGAGTAAATTAATTTTTTAATTTAATGTATACATTAAAATTGGAACCAAAATCCTATCCATATAGTCATTTTTGCAAATAGATATTGAACAGAATTATGTTATCTTTAGGGAAGGAAAATCCAAGAAATTATTATTTTACTCATGATGATATTTTCAAATTCTTTCAAGATTTTGGGGAATATAATATTAACCAGTGTTTTATTTTATTTTAATTATCATGAAGTTTGAAGATATGAAATGAAATGAAACTGTAAGAATGCAAGTCACAAATTTGAGTTATTATTACATCAATATGGAAGAATATATACGCATAACAGTCATTCCACATGAAAGTACAAATTAGGTACTGACATACACTTCTAAAACAGATCACTAAATTTACTAATGAAGAAGAATTGTAAGGAGTATTTGTAATGAGGAAAAATGGTAACTGAAAAATAAAAAGGGTGGCTATATATAATGGTTAAAATTTTAACTTATGAGGAACATACAACAGTTCTAGATGTGTATGCACTTAATAACCTCATCTAAAAATAGAGCTTAAACACAAGTCTGAAATCATATACAAAAATAATTATATTACATGGGGTTTAGTACACTCATCAGTTATTTGAGCGAAAAGACAATCTTTCTTTAAAAAATAAGATAAACAAAAATATAGCAATTTAAAATAGAAAATATTAACAAGTCAGTGTACTTCCAGTTTATAGAATATTGATCCTTCCTATTTTAGAGTATAATATTCTATTTACAATAGATAAGCCATGAAATTAATAGTAAATGATCCAATAATAGGCCACATGTCATTAAGATTAGTATTATGTAGGCCCCTTTATTGAACCATAATATGATGAAGTTAGAAAAAATATTATTGGGGCAATAAATCAAACAGAAAAAACATAAATCTGTAAAAACATGGTGAAAAGAAGACATCAGAATGGATATTGCAAAGGTTATACCTGGTAATCCTGCACTGGTTTTGGATGCAGCAAAAACACTGTATTAGTTTGCTATTGCTGCTGCAACAAATCACAACCAGGCTAGCTGCTTAAGTAACACAAATTCATTATCCAGAACGGTGAGATCTGGAGGACTGAATTCTAATGTGGGCATTACTGGGATAAAATCAAGGTGTCAGGAGAAATGCATTCCTTCTGAAGGCTCTTAGAGAGAATCTTTTTCCTTAACTTTTCCAGTTCTTAGAGGCCACTTGCATTTTTTGGCTTGTGGCCCCTTCCTTCATCGTCAAAGCCAAAAACATAGCATGTTCAAGTCTCTGACTCTCTGATTCCGTTTTCTACTTAAAACACATTTGTCATTACATGCGGTCAGTCCAGCTAATACAAGGTAATCTTTATATATCAAGGTTTTATTTTTCTTTTTAATACAAAGGTCTTGAATTCAACCACACCCTTTTGTCATATATAAGTCCCTTTTGTCACATATTCACAAGTATCAGGAGTTAGTGTGTGGATATCTTTTGGGTGATATTATTCTGCCTCCTACAAACAGTATTCACAGTAACATTTGACTTGTAAATGCCTGCACTGGAAAGTAAGAAAGGCTCAAAATTAATGAACTGAACATGCAACATGAGAAATCTTAGAAAGAACCTCAGAATAAACATAAAGAAATTTAAAGGAATAAAATACTAGTTAAAAATTATGAAAAAAAATGTATTAAAAGAGAGCACACAAAACTCAGCAAAGACCAATATTTATCTGAACACATTAATAAAATGAATAGTCCTCTGGTAAGTTTAAAATGAAAAATGTGTACATATAAAACGTTAGGAATAAATAATAAAAGGACATACTACATTGCTGCAGTTTATGCCAATGGACAACTTGGTAGCATTAAATTTTTGAAAATTTAGAAGCAATATGTATGGTACTCAAAATACAGTGTAGCAAAATTGACTCAAGGTAATTATAAAGTATTAATGGTCCTGTAGATGGTAAGTAAACAGGATTAATAGTAAAGCCCCTCTCCAACTCCCACAAAATAAATCAGATACTAACTCAGTCATTTCAATAATATTTCGCCAAAGATTCAAAGTTGAAATCATTTCACCCCACACTTCGATAAAAAAGTAAAAGAATGATTTATCCTCTAGTTATTAGCTGTCATCTAAAAAAAAAAAGGAGCCAAATATCGTTGAGAGAGAAAAATTGCAGACCAACCTCAATGGAGAATACATTTGCTAAGATTTTTGTATCTAGTACCAAACCAATCTTGAAATGGATTTAAAAATAAGGCATCATGGCCAAGTAAAGTTTAACTCCAGGAACAAACTTATGCAGGGCTAAATACTTACATAAGAGGATAGAAAGATCAGCAAAATTCAATGAGAAAGTTCTTCAACATAAAATGTCAAGGTAACATTTAACAATGGTTGGTAAAATATAAGAGAATGAGCTTATCAAACAAATATTTTAAATTATCCATTATAAATATATCCAAAAAATAAAGAAACATATATTTAAAGAACTAAAGGACAGTTTATAAACAATGTCTCATCAAATAGAGAATAACAATAAATAGACAGAAATTATTTATTTAAAGAGGAATAAAAAAGATTTGGATTTGAAAAATATAATAATTAAAAAATATACTGAAGAGCTTGTAAAGCAGTTTTGAGCTGACAGAAGAAAGACTCCATGAACATGAACACAAGTCAATTGAGATGATCCCAGGTAAGAACAAGAAGAAGAAATAATGAAGAAAATGAAAAGAATCTCAGAGATCTGTGGGACACCATTACTTATGCTAACAAATGCATAATGAGATTCTCAGTTTTAGAGGAGAGAAAGAATCAGAAAGAATACATAAACACATATGGCTGAAATATTCCTAAGCATGATGAAAAAAAATAATGTACACATCCAAGGAACTCAATGAACTTCAAAAAAGAGAAACTTAAAGAGATCCACACATAGACATAAATGCAAATTCATCAAAGTGATAAAGGCAAAGGTAAAAGAAAAATCTTGAAAGCAGCAGAAGAGAGAAAGACATACAGAGAGAGAGAGAGAGAGAGAGAGAGAGAGAGAGAGATTTACTACATATAAGGAATCTCAATTAAGTTAAAAGCTGATTTCTTATCAGAAGAACCAACACTAGAAGACAGTGGGAGGACGTATTCAAAATGAATGAAGAAAAGAGTAGTCAATCAAGAATTTTATACCCAGTAAAAGTAACCTCTAAAAATGAAGAGGAAATGAATAATACCCCAGTTAACAAATACTGAGAGAATTCATTGCTAATAGACTTGCCCTACAAAAACTCTAAAGGGAAAGATTCAGGCTTAAATGAAAGCATACTAGATATTAACTCAAATACAGGAACAGTGATAAGGAACATGAGTACAGTAACTACATAGGTAAATATAAAAGCTATGCAAATGTATTTTTCATGTTTGTAAATCTCTTCCTCTATATTGTGAAAAAGGCTGCATAAACCAAGAGTTACAAAATCACTGGGCGAGTTTGTAATATATAACCATGTTATCTGACAATAAAAAGGAAGAAAAGGGGCTTTATTGGAATAAATTTTTTGTATGCTATTAAATTAATTTTGCATTACTTGAACTTGATTGCCTTAAATTAGCATGGTATTTGTAATCCCTAGGCATACAACTAAAAACATTAACTTAAAAATATAGTAAAATATAATCAAACTGAGATGCCAGAAATTAAACATTTTAATACAAAAGACAGCAGTAATGGAGAAACAGATGAACAAAAAATGATCTAAGAAACGTAGAATAAAAATAGCAAAATGACAGAGTAAATTCTGCAATATTAGTAATTATACTAAAAACAGATTGATTAAGCCTCCCAATCTAAAGGCAGAGAGGCAGAGAATAACAGAATGGATTAAAAATGCTTTTAAATGTTTGGTGTTATCTACAAGAGATAATACTGAGATACAATTTAAAGAAACCAAAGGCTCAAAGTAACAGGATGGAGAAAGTTATGCCATGCCAATAGAAACCAAAGGAGCAGAAGAGAAGAGAGTGGCTCTAGACAAAATATACATTAAGATAAAAATTGTTACAATATGAAAAATATAATGATAAAAGTATCAATCCATCCTAAAACATACAAATATGAATTTATGTGAAGCTACAACATAGCCACAAAATACATGAAGCAAAAAACAACAGCAATGAAAAGGGAAATAGATAATTAGAGAATAATAGACAGAAGCTTCAAAAACCCATTTTCAATAAATGATAGACAACTAGGAATTGGAAGAACTCAAACAGCACTATAAACCAAATTGACCTAACATATCTATACAACCCTCCACCAGCAAAAACAAATACATATTCATCTCCTGTATGCCAAAAATCTTCTCCAAAACAGACCATATGCTAGGCCCAAAAGCAAACCTAAATAATGTTATAAAATTAGGAATAACAACAGAAAATTTGCAAACATGAACAAATTAAATAAGACACTCCCTAATATCCGGTAGATAAAAGAACAAGTCACAAGGAAAAGTAGAAAACACTTTGAGATGAATCAACATAAAACCACAAAACATCCAAGCTTATCAGATATAACTATATGTATATATATATATATATATATATATAAATATATATATATATATATATATATAACTTATCAGATATAATCAGTTCAGAGGAAATTTAGAACTACAACTGCCTATATCAAAATTAATGAAAGATCTCAGCTAAATAACTTACTAATCCATTTTTAGATAGTAGATAAAGAAGAGCAAATTAAACCCAAAGCTAGCAGGAAAAAAAAAGGACACATTAAAGAAGAAACAGATATAATAACTTCTAAAAAGAGACAAATCAATAAAACCAAAACTTTGTTCTTTGAAAAAAATCAATAAAGTTGACAAACTTCCAGCTAGATTGACAAAGAAAAATAAGAGAGAAGCCTTAATTTATCAATCAGGGAAAAAGTATGGGACACATTACAACTGACCTTATAAAAAACAAGAAGGATTATAAAAGAATACTATAAACAATTGTATACCACTAAAGTAAATAACCTAGATGAAAAGAAAAAAAAAAAACAAATGAAAAACCTGCAAACTATCAAAACTGACTCAATATTAAACAGAAAACAGGAATTAACCTATTACAAGTAAAAGCACTGAATTACTCATTTTACTCCTTCTTACAAAGAAATGTTCAATTTCAGATCATTTCACTATTGAATTCTAACAAACATTTGAAGAAGTAATACTAATCCTAAAATTTTCAAGAGTAAGAGAGAACTTTTCAGTTCCTTCTATGAGACCAATATTACTTTGATAGCAAAACCAGACAAAGGCATTGTAACAAAGAGGAAAATAGACAGGCATCCTTTGGGAATACTGATACATATATTATCAACAAAATACTAGCAAAATAAATCTAGCAACATATAAAAACATTTGTAGACCATGACCATGTGGGATATGTCCAAGGAATATATTTTTGGTTTAACACCTTACTGAAAATTAGTCATTGCAATACACATTTTTAAGTAGAATAAATGGGAATAGAAATCCTCTCAATAGATGCAGAAAAACATTTGACAAAATCCAACACTCTTTCATTATAGAAATATTCAATAAACTAGGAATGTAAGGGAACTCTTTAATTTGATAAAGGATATCTGTGGGGGAAAAACCCCACACATATAGCATTATATTTAGTGGTGAAAGACTGAAACCTTTCCTTTAAAATCAGGAATAACACAAAAATGTTCCCTCTTACCACTTCTATGAAATATTGTACTGGAAGTTCCAGCCAGGAATATTAGGCAAGAAAAGGAAATAGAAGATATTCAGATTGGAACGAAGATTTAAAACCCCCTTTATTAAGAAAAGTCATGATCTTTTATATAGAAAATTCTAAGGAATGTTCTAAGGAACACACCACACACACACACACACACACACACACACACACACACACACACACACACATCTCTTAGAACTGATAAAAATAGTTCAGCAGGTTTATAGGATATAAGTTCAGTGAACAAAAATTAGTTGTATTTCTACATGCTAACAGTGTACAATCTGAAAATACAAACGAGAAAATTTCATTAAAATAGTATCAAAATGAATGAATTCCATGGTAATAATCTTATCGAAAGAATTGTAAAATTTATACACTGAAAACTATAAAATATTGTTGGAAGATATTTCAGAAGACCCAAGCAAACTGAAAGATATCACTTGGTTACAGATCAGAAGGCTTAATATGAAGATTACAATATTCCCTCAGCTGATCTACACATTTAAGAAAATATCTACTAATATCTCAGCTGGCTTTTTTGCAGAAATTGTCCAGATGATCACAAAATCCAAGGGTTCAGAACAGATAAAACATTCTTAAAAGTGGGGAAGAAAGTTGAAGGATTCACATCTCCCCATTTCACAACTTCTTACTCTGCAGTACCCAAGAGAGCATGGTACTGGCCTAAGAATAAACATATAAGCCAATGGAATAAAACTGAGAATCCAGAAATAATCCCTAATGTTTATGATTAGCTGATGTCAAAAAGGATGTGAAAAAAATCCATGGGGATAGAAGTTTTCTCAATATATGATACTACAAAAACTACCCACATTCAAAGAAATGAAGTTGGAATCTTTCTTCAAACCACATTCAAAAATTTACTCAAAATGGATCATAAACAGAAACAGATGAGCTAAAATGTTTATCATATAGAAAAAAAGGAGTAAATCTTTGTGCACTTGTATTAGGCAACAGATTCTGAAATAGGACACCAAAACACAAGAAACAAAAGAAAAATTAGTAATTTGGATTTCATCAATATTGAAACCTTTGTGCCCAAGGACATCATAAAGAAAATGAAAATTCAACCCAGGGAATGGGAGAAAAAATTTGCAAATTATATATCCAGTAGGACAATTTTATCTAAAGTATGTAAAAAGTTTTTCCATCTCAATAATAAAGAGAAAACCCAATGAAAGAAAAGATTGACAAAGAATTAGGATAGCCATTTCTCCAAAGAAAATATACAAATTGTCATTAAGTGTATAAAAATGTGTTCAATAGCATTGGTATTTAGATAGCACAAATCAAAACCACTCACACTCATTAAGCGGCTATCATCAAAAGGAACCTCATGACAAGCATTGGTAAGGATATGGATAAACTGACACCCTTACACATTTTGAATGGGAAAGAGAAAGTAAAATACTGCAGCTGCTTTGGAACCCATTTTGGAGGTTCCTCAAAACGTGGAACAGAATTATCATATGACCTAGCAATCCCACTACTAAATATAGTAAGAGATATGCAAGCATATGTCCAAATGAAGACATGAGTATGAATGTTCACAATAACATCATTCATAATAGGTATGATGTATAAACTACCCAAATGTCCAAAGAACTGCTGCATGGATAAATAAGGTGTGGTATCCCTATAAAAAGGAATATTTATTCAGCAATAAAAATGGTGTCTTAATACATGCTACACTGTGGGTGAACTTTGAAAACACCATGCTAAGTGAAAGAAACCAGTCATAAAAAGTCATATAAAAAGTCTTAATAAAGTTGCTTTTAAAAACATAAATCCAAGGGCTCCTTGGTGGCTCAGTAGGTTAAGTGTCTGACTTTGGCTCAGGTCATGGTCTCACGGTTTGTGAGTTCAAACCCCATATCAGGCTCTATGCTGATGGTTCAGAGCCTAGAGCCTGCTTCGGATTCTGTGTCTCCCTCTCTCTCTGCCTCTCCCCTGAGCATGCTCTGTCTCTCTCTCTCTCTCAAAAATAAACAAACATTAAAAAAGGTAAAAAAATAAATAAATAAAAGTAAGTAAACCCACTGGCCCCCTGTAGGGCACTAGAAGAGGACAAGTGAGCACAGGTGAGCAGCTGATGTATATTTCAGGAAACTGATACCAGTTTTGCTCAGGATGGTGATGTTACAAAAATGACAAAAATGTCAGAGCTATGAGACTTGCTTATTAATTGGCTATGCAGATGAGGGTCACTAAAATAACCCTGATAGCACTGATATTTCTTCCTTTATGTTACTCTGACAGGCAGCAATTATATATCTATAAATATAAATATATTACTTAACCTTTAATGCATTATATGCTCATGTATAATTTCAGTGTATGAACACAAAAACAGGCATTCTTTAGATGTTGAACAAAACTTTTTTTTTTTTAATTTTTTTGGTGGGAAGATGGCGGCGTAGGAGGACACTGGGCTCACCAGGTCCTGCAGATCACTTAGATTCCACCCACACCTGCCTAAATAATCCAGAAAACTGCCAGAAGACAAGCAGAACGGAGTCTCCGGAGCCAAGCGCAGACGAGAGGCCCACGGAAGAGGGTAGGAAGGGCAGAGAGGCGGTGCGCGCTCCACGGACTGGTGGGAGGGAGCCGGGGGCGGAGGGGCGGCCCGCCAGCCAAGCACAGCCCTTGAGTCTGGCTGGCAAAAGCGGAGGGGCCTGACGGACTGTGTTCCGACAGCAAGCGGGACTTGACATCTGGAAGGTTATAAGCTAACAGCTCTGCTCGGAGAACGGGAGGGCTGGAGGACAACAGGAGGGAGAGTTGTTGAGCCCCGGACAACAGACCTCAGCTTGGCGGGGAACAAAAGTGCTCGCCAGCGCCATCTCCCTCGCCTATCCCCCAGCCAGAATCCCAAAGGGAACCAGTTCCTGCCAGGGAACTTGCTTGCACAGCACAAACACCCAAAGCTGTGCTTCTGCGGATCCAACCCTTCAGTGGGTCTGGCTCCCTCCTGGTGCCGCAGAGCCCTTCCCAAAGCGGATCTCCAAAGGAAAAGCGAGCTGAGCCTGCCCCTCCTGCCCCCGTGCACCCTGCGGATCCACCCCAGCTGATACACCAGATCTCCAGCACCACAAGCCTGGCAGTGTGCAAGTAGCCCAGATGGGCCACACCACCCCACAGTGAATCCCGCCCCTAGGAGAGGGGTAGAGAAGGCACACACCAGTCTGACTGTGGCCCCAGCGGTGGGCTGGGGGCAGACATCAGATCTGACGGCAGCCCCGCCCACCAACACAAGTTATTCAAGACAGCACAGGGGAAGTGCCCCACAGTCCTGTACCACTCCAGGGACTAGCCAAAATGACGGAAGGGAAGAATTCCCCTCAGAAAAACGTCCAGGAAATAAGGACAGCTAACGAACTTATCAAAAAGGATTTAAACAATATAACAGAAAGTGAATTTAGAATAATAGTCATAAAATTAATCGCTGGCCTTGAAAACAGTATAGAGGACAGCAGAAAATCTATTGCTACAGAGATCAAGGGACTGCAACAGCCAGGAGGAGCTAAAAATGCTATTAATGAGCTGCAAAACAAAATGGAGATGACCACGGCTCTGATTAAAGAGGCAGAGGAGAGAATAGATGAACTAGAAGATAAAATTATGGAAAAAGAAGAAGCTGAGAAAAAGAGAGGAGATAAAAAAATCCAGGAGTATGAGGGGAAAATTAGAGAACTAAATGATGCACTAAAGAGAAATAATCTCCGCATAATTGGGATTCCAGAGGAGAAAGAGAGAGGGAAAGGTACTGAAGGTGTACTTGAAGAAATCATAGCTGAGAACTTCCCAGATCTGGGGAAGGAAAAAGGCATTGAAATCCAAGAGGCACAGCTAACTCCCTTCAGACGTAACTTGAATTGATCTTCTGCACGGCATATCATAGTGAAACTGGCAAAATACAAGGATAAAGAGAAAATTCTGAAAGCAGCAAGGGATAAACGTGCCCTCACATATAAAGGGAGACCTGTAAGACTTGTGACAAATCTCTCTACTGAAACTTGGCAGACCAGAAAGGAATGGCAGGAAATCTTCAATGTGATGAACGGAACAAATATGCAGCTGAGAATCCTTTATCCAGCAAGTCTGTCATTTAGAATAGAAGGAGAGATAAAGGTCTTCCCAAACAAACAAAAACTGAAGGAATTCGTCACCACTAAACCAGCCCTACAAGAGATCCTAAGGGGGATCCTGTGAGACAAAGTACGAGAGACATTGCTACAAGCATGAAACCTACAGACATCACAATGACTCTAAACCCATATCTTTCTATAATAATACTGAATGTAAATGGACTAAATGCGCCAACCAAAAGACACAGGGTATCAGAATGGATAAAAAAAAAAACAAAAACAAGACCCATCTATTTGCTGTCTACAAGAGACTCATTTTAGACCTGAGGACACCTTCAGATTGAGAGTGAGGGGATGGAGAACTATTTCTCATGCCACTGGAAGTCAAAAGAAAGCTGGAATAGCCATACTTATTTTTTTTTAATTTTTTTTAACGTTTATTTATTTTTGAGACAGAGAGAGACAGAGCATGAACGCAGGCGGGTCAGAGAGAGGGAGACACAGAATCCGAAACAGGCTCCAGGCTCCGAGCTGTCAGCACAGAGCCTGACGCGGGGCTCGAACTCACGGACCGCGAGATCGTGACCTGAGCTGAAGTTGGCCGCTCAACCGACTGAGCCACCCAGGCGCCCCTGGAGTAGCCATACTTATATCAGACAAACTAGACTTTAAATTAAAGGCTGTAACAAGATGAAGAAGGGAATTATATAATCATTACAGGGTCTATCCATCAAGAAGAACTAACAATTATAAATGTCTATGCCCTGAATACGGGAGCCCCCAAATATATAAAACAACTACTCACAAACATAAGCAACCTTATTGACAAGAATGTGGTAATTGCAGGGGACTTTAATACCCCACTTACAACAATGGATAGATCATCTAGACACATGGTCAATAAAGAAACGAGGGCCCTGAATGATACATTGAATCATATGGACTTGACGGATATATTTAGAACTCTACATCCCAAAGCAACAGAATATACTTTCTTCTCGAGTGCACATGGAACATTCTCCAAGAATGATCACATACTGGGTCACAAAACAGCCCTTCATAAGTATACAAGAATTGAGATCATACCATGCGTACTTTCGGACCACAATGCTATGAAGCTTGAAATCAACCAGAGGAAAAGGTCTGGAAAACCTCCAAAAGCATGGAGGTTAAAGAACAACCTACTAAAGAATGAATGGGTCAACCAGGCAATTAGAGAAGAAATTAAAAAATATATGGAAACAAATGAAAATGAAAATACAACAATCCAAATGCTTTGGGATGCAGTGAAGGCAGTCCTGAGATAATTTTTTTAAATATTTATTTATTGTTGGGGGAGAGAGACAGAGCATGAGCAGGGGAGGGGCAGAGAGGGACACAGATTTGGAAGCAGGCTCCAGGCTCTGAGCTGTCAGCACAGAACCCGATGCAGGGCTCAAACCCATGAACAGCGAGATCATGACCTGAGCCAAAGTCAGATGCTTAATCAACTGAGCCAGCCAGGCACCCCAAGATGTTGAACAATATTTAAAATAACACATTATGTTTCTTTTTTCCTTGAAAAACATTAATGCATATTTATTTGAGTCACAAAAAGTTATAATTTTGTTATATCAAAAAAGAGACAGGGTGCCTGGGTGGCTCAGTTGGTGAAGGTCTGATCATGATCTCACAGTTTGTGGGTTCGAACCCCGGGTCGGGCTCTGTGCTGACAGATCAGAGCCTGGAGCCTGATATGGATTCTGTGTCTCCCTCTCTCTCTGCTCCTCCCCCAGTCGCACTCTGTCTCTATCTCTCTCTCTCTCTCTCTCTCTCAGAAATAAACATTTAAAAAATTTAAAAAGAGACATACACGATGGAATATTATTTTGCCATTAAAAAAGAAGGAAATCGTACCATTTGCAACAACAGGGATGGTGTTTGAGCCTAAAGGGCATTATGCCAATTGAAATACTTCAGACAGAAAAAGACAAATACCTTTGACCTCACTTACATGTGAAATCTAAACAACAGCAACAATCAAACTCATAGATCCAGAGAATAGACTGACAGCAGAGGTGGGGGTACAGAGTGGGTGAAATGGGCAAAGGTGGTCAAAAGGGAAAAACTTCCAGCTATAAAATAAATAAATCCTGGGAACGTAATGTACGGCATGTAACTATAGTTGAAAATATTGTGTATTGTATATTTGAAAGCTTCTGAGAGAACAGATCTTAAAACTTCTAACAAGGGGAAAAAAAAAAAGCACAAACCTGAGTGGTGACAGGTGTTAACTAGACATATTGTGAGCACTTCACAATGTATACATATATCAAAGCATTATGTTGTACACCTGAATGTAACATAGTGTTATAAGTCAATTATATCTCAATCAGAAAAAGAGGTATTAGGACACATCCTAACTATTACTGACTGAAACAAGGGAAGGTTATACTTTTTTCAAAAGAATCTATAAAAGGTGATATTATGACAGCAAGTCAACTTTTCTGTTAAATGACATTCTATGACAAACATGCAAAGAAAACTCTTTGTGCTGATGTCATCTCCAGGAAATTCCAACCATCCCCCACCCTTGAGGTGGCTATTAGCCACATGTCATCAGCTACATGTTAACTCTGAAAAATCCTTCATTCCACTTGTGATACTCATTTCAAAGAAAGATGAATGGGGAACCGAAACAGAAACGAAAACATCTACTATGACAGGCACCAGATGCTATGAAGTGCGGCATAAGCATGGGACAAAAGTACGGAATTTCAGTCAGGGAATAAAGTACAGTAAATTGCCTAGCTAGAACATCAGAATGGCGCAGATTGTGCTTCCTCTCTCGTAATCAGCAGATGATTAAGGAGCATGGTTTCATCAAAACTTCTTGCAAAAAAATCAACAAACTGGTATGTTTTTCTAGTTGCCGTAAGAGTGGTTTATCTTCTTAATTGTAATTGGTTAAAAGTCTCAATCATCAAAGCATATTGAATATACTAATGAAGACGTATTCCTCTTTGGTCAGTTACGATGGTATTCAGAGAGGGAAAAAAAAATAACAGCAATATCAACTATGTAAACCAAATGGAGATTCTGTACAGTACTACTTTTTCAACTTCAAAATGTTGTTATTATTATCTATCTTGTAAATTTCTCTGGCAGAAGACATTTTAAGAAATAAAACCTGATGGAAGAACCAAAGGGTAAGGCTCAGACTGATTCTCTCTCTCTTTCTCTCTCTCTCTCTCTCTCACTCTCACACACACACACAATAATAATAATAAATAATAGTAATAATAATAATTTTAAAAAGATAAATCATGGATCAGTTTCTATATATCAGAAACTATATTGAGGTTTGGATTAAGAATTGCCAATACAGGGCGCCTGGGTGGCTCAGTCAGTTAAGCGTCCGACTTCGCCTCGGGTCATGATCTCGTGGTCTGTGAGTTCAAGCTCCACATTGGGCTCTGTGCTGACAACTCAGAGCCTGGAGCCTGTTTTGGATTCTGTGTCTCCCTCTCACTCTGTCCCTCCCCTACTCGTGCCCTGTCTCTATTACTCTCAAAAATAAATAAAAAATATAAAAAGTTTTTTTTTAAAGGATAGCCAATACAACAAAGAAACAGAGAGTCTAGTGGGAGAGCTTAATCCATAGACAAATATATGTTGATGCTAGAGATGTGCTCCGAAAGTTACACAAAGGGTACTGAGCGCCCACCCTCTCAGGAGTGATGGTTGTCAGGTAAGAATGTCTCGAGAAGGAGACAGCTCAGCCCAACTGTCCATTAATGAGTAGTAGTTACCTTTAAAGAAGATGAAAATTATGGAAAGGGCATTTCATGAAGTGAAAATAATACAAACCAAAGTAGAAAGCTGAGCAGTAGTGAAGAGAGAAATTACAAGCAACCCAGGACAAGCCATGAGGCAGAGAACAGTGCAGGCAGTAAAAGTTGTATCAATTCATGCTCCCAGAGTTGTATACAGTCGCGTAACTGAAGTCCTTTTCCCAACATTGCCTGGAATTACTATGGTGCCTGGGAAAACTTTGAAATCTTTCTGAGATGACATCTAACCTTTCTTTCAAATCCCCAACGACTGAACTGCAAATCATATGAAAGTGGCCATCTCGGCCCTGCCACAACCATCGTGAGTCAACCCGCAAACTGCCTTAACAAGCCACAGAGACCCAGACTGTCATCAGGCCACCAAGAGTTCTGAATATGCTAGTTTATGAGATTTAGAAATAACTTGTTGATTTTCACTTTCAAAAAACTAAAATCTCTGTAAGTGAACAGATCATCTCATTTTCAGTTGTTTAAGCTCAGTATTCAGACTCTGTCTTCACTGAATACCTCCATTCTGGTTAGCGTTCTGTGTCCGTATGGACCTGCCTCAGTCCTAGAACACGAAACATTTGAATCTGATTTACCTCAGGACAGTGGACTCAGGGTTTTGCAAATATATATCACTTCAGGGTCTCCAAGGATTCATATGTAGTCAATCCATTAATCTGGAAGACTTAGCTGAGGTCAGTATTTTACATAATTTCTGCAAATAAAACCATTTTTGCTGCTCTTCATTCTTTTCAGATAAAGACATGAACTAATTTCTCAAATGTACGGAGTTCCAACCATATGTCAGATTTTGTTCTTGGTGCATGGAATATATCTGTGAACAACAGGGATAAAAACATCCACTGTCTTTAGCTAATATTCCAGTGGAAAGGGGGAGGCAGAAGCAGAAAATAAACAAGGGGATTTGTAACAAAATATTTTTTAATATTATGCTGTTTTGTGGCTGACAGCCATACAGTGAAAACATATCTCCATTTGATTCTTTTGATATGGGTCCTGCCCATCACACCTTGCCCAGAAAATTATAGTTTTGCCAACTTGCAGTTTATCTTTTTGTTGGCATCCCTTGTGAGTGAGGATGTAATTTCTTTTTTCTCTGCCTCCACAGTATAAGCCAATGTAATCGTGTATATAAGAAGCCTTTGAAAACCATAAATAAGTATAAAAAATCTAGGGGCAGCTGGGTGGCTCAGTCAGTTAAGCGTCTGGCTCTTGATTTTGGCTCAGGTCAGGATCTCATGGTTCGTGGGCTCGAGCCCCCCATCGGGCTCTGTGCAGGCGGTGTCAGAGCCTGGCTGGGATTCTCTCCCTTCCTCTCTTTCTGCCCCTCCTCTGGTCACCTGCTCTTAAACATTTTTTAATCTAGTATCAGTTTTTCTATTATTTTAATAATCTTATAAAACATGTATTCTCTGTATTCCTAATTCCTTCAGGCTATGTCCAAACTCCTCAGCATAATCACAGCCCCGTTCTAATTACACTGTTTGTCTCATTCTTCTCTACTCTTGGTTCTCATCACATTGGAGTACGCAGAATGATCTGACCATGATAGCTCCATCCTTGGCTCATTTCTGTACCTATAATTTAACATCCTATGTTGGCGGCTGCTGAATTTTCAAGAGTCCAATTGTAATTTTCTATGGGAAATATGTTTTCATTTTCCTCCCACAACATTAGCTGATCATTCCATACTATGCCAACAACATTTAAAACTGTGTATTTTTTTTTAACTTTCTCTTTACCTCACACACCCACATCGTAATCAATGAGCAAAACACAAAGTCCACCTACTTCTCATCTTCACGATTACGTAAGCCCTGTTCTGTTTTGCTTGGACACCTGTAACAGTCGCCCTGCTGTTTCCTCTTGGCATCATGCATACATCCTCCACCAGCTACCAGAATCATCTCTGTAAAATGTAAACTAATCATTTCATCCCTGGCTTAAAGTCTTTAGCCTCCACTTGAAATTGGGTTAAAACCTTTGATTTTAAAGCTATTCCTGGCATGTTTCCTGTGTACCACACCTCCCCGCCCCCCCACACACGCATTTTTATCTCACAATTACCTGTTCTGCCTCAGCCATACTGGACTTGTTGACCTTCCTTAAAGACACCGAATTTATGCTTTTTCTTTGTAATGTTTATTTTAATTTTGAGAGAGACAGAGAGAGAGCAAGCAGGGGGAGGGGAGAGAGAGGGAGCCAGAACCCCAAGCAATCTTCACTCAGTCCTCGCAGAGCTTGATGTGGGGCTTGAACTCATGAACTGTGAGATCATAACCTGAGCCGAAACCAAGAGTTAGTCCTACACTTAACTAACTGAGACACCCAGGTGCCTGACACTGAGGTTACTCTTGCTGTCAGACCTTTGCACTAACTAAAGCTTCTGTTGGGTTGCCCTTCTTTTTTGTTGTGTGTTTGTCTACTTGTTTTTGCTGTTTTTTAAATTGTTTAAAATGTTTATCTATTTTTGAGAGAGAGAGATGGACATAGCGTGACCAGGGGAGGGGCAGAGAGAAAGGGAGATAAAGAATCCGAAGCAGACTCCAGGTTCTGAACTGTCAGCACAGAGCCAGATGTGGGGCTGGAACCCGCAAACTGCGAGATCATGACCTGAGCCGGAGTCGGATGCTCAACCAACTGAGCCACCCAGGTGCCCCAACTTATTTTTGAGAGAGAGAGAGAGAGAGAGAGAGAGCAGGGGAGGGGCTGAGAGGGAGGGAGACATAGAATCTGAAGCAGGCTCCAGGCTCTGAGCTGTCAGCACAGAGCCCGACACGGGGTTCGAACCCATGAACCGTGAGACCGTGACCTGATCCAAAGTCAGATGCCTAACTGACTGAGCCACCCAGGTGCCTGTCTGCTTGTTGCTTAGGATATTCTTCTCACTGATAGTTACTTGGCAAGCTCCTTTTGTCATTCAGGGATCAGGCAAAGTATTGTCTCCAGAAAGATCCCTTCCAAAACACATGATCTCATTTCTCACACTTTAAAATTTACTTGTATTTGCTTATCTATTTCCTTACACTAGAATATAAACCCAAGAGAGAAGGTCTTTCTCGGCCTTGTTCACTGCCGCATCCCCAGTGTTTTGAATGATGCCTGACACGGGAGGAACTCAATACATGTTCTGGTGAATGAATGGATATAGTTATTTATTTATACAGCCCTGTCTCCTGCGTTTCCATCTTCATAGCCCAGCTTTATGCACAGGACCTGGGATGCAGTAAGATTTCAAATATTTCTCAGATAAATATCCATATAAACTTACTGCTCATGAGAAAAAAAGCAGTGTATCATTTACCAGTGTTATACCAATAACAGCAGACTCATGCAAATAATTTCAAATGCTTTTTTAAAAAATGATAATTTGTAGCTTACCCTTCCCCCATTCATAAATAAAATATTACATAAAAATAAGTAATTTACCATTCATGGCTCACTCTTGAGCTAAATGACGTATAAATATTTCATGTCCCTAGGCTACTAGGATAACACAATTTGCTCATCGGCATGAGAATAAGGCATTTGGGGCAGCTACTTTAGGAGGCATGATCTCCACATCTTTCTGCTTCATTTGCTCTGATTTTCTGTGATTCCTAAGTTTTCTTTTCCCTATGACCTTGGAATGACATTCATTTGAAAAAGAGTCAGGTGGATTTAAGAGTAAAATCCATGGCCTTGATATTAAGAGGAAGATAGCTGGCTCATAAGAGAATAAAGTTCATGCTATTTATGGTACCAGGTTAATCTCATTTGTGAGCATGGTAGCTATGAATGAATATGAGAATGACAGAAATGTTAAGTTGTAGCACTAGAAGGCTCATCGAAAGACCAAGTCAGAATTTTCATCATTTGCTTATATTTTATTAAAAACAATTTTGAAGTGAATGTAGTTTACTAAGATTTACATCATCAAAATACGGCTTTCTAAGGGTTCCTCGAAAACATCTATTTACTGAACCTTCCAAAGCTGAAGTGAAACAATTATATAAAAATAAGTACAGGTCAAAATGCTACATTAAAAGGGATAATTTAATGGCTATACACAATCCAATTTCATCCCAAACTTATTATTTGAGTTTTTGTCTCTAGAATTGACTTTTCTTTTTGTTACTGTGCAAGTGAATAGGACTCTCATTGGAATTTATGTCCAGGATGCCCCATAATTCCCACAGGTAATAATGGAAAAATAAATCACTTTACTTCACAAGGTGCCTATGAAGCTTTTGTATTGATGCTTAAATCAAATTAAAGTAAGGTCACAGAGATACCTGACTCTCCTAGCATTGGGGGGAAAAAAAGGGCAAGGGAGATTGAAACAGACCGCAAGTATTTTACAATATTAAGACTTGATGAAATAGATCCAGCATTTAATGATGACTCCCAATCGTTTCCTCAGCCTATAAGTCTGTATTGTAATAATGTCGATTATTCGCTCTGGGAAGTTATCTGGTTTCACGTTAATGTCTACTTGATATCGTGATTTACTTTTTTGGGGATCCTAATTGAGCTCCTAAATTTTGTGTGATCTGCCTATCACTGGTTAAAAAGAGAGTGTCCTTTTGCCGCAAACACTATTTCAATAAATCAGTAACAGTTCAGATGAAGGGAAAAGAGGATTACTCTAAATCTCTTCTACCTTTTTTCATAAATACATGTTTGGATACTTATATGTGAATGTACAAGAAACCTAAGTTTTAATTGGCACAGAATTGTGGACAATGTCATGCCTCCGATGTATTCAGCACCTTATTGGTGATGTACACAAACAAATTAATGATAAGTTCTTGCCAAAAGAATCTAAAGTCGAGCACATGAAACATTCTAAGAATTGAAACAGCTTCAGCAAACTTGTAAAAGGAAATAGATCAGAGAAATAAAATAAAAACAAACTCCAAAACCTTCTGCGTTTTTTTTTTGTTTTTTTTTTTTTTTAATTTTTTCCCAACGTTTTTTATTTATTTTTGGGACAGAGAGAGACAGAGCATGAACGGGGGAGGGGCAGAGAGAGAGGGAGACACAGAATCAGAAACAGGCTCCAGGCTCCGAGCCATCAGCCCAGAGCCTGACGCGGGGCTCGAACTCATGGACCGCGAGATCGTGACCTGGCTGAAGTCGGACGCTTAACCGACTGCGCCACCCAGGCAACCCCCCTTCTGCGTTTTTAAAGGAATAGGTTGCTCCACCCAGAGAGACATACTTTGTCACACAGTCAGGAGATGGTTTGCATATGTCTTTTACGCATCCATTGATAAAAATAAAAGCTATTGATTATGGAAGTGGAAAAATCCACATTAGAGTGTACTTCTGGTCTTTTCTCTCAGAGAAGAGGGATGGGCTAAGTGAGAATACAACTGCTGAATATCAATGAATCACTTAATCAATCAGCCCATCAATCCTTCTAGTTTTTATACATGCCCTAAAAATTAAGCGGTAGGTTAGCAACTCACGCATAAATTGGGTATGATTTCAATTCCTGAAGATGAACCGCATGATCAGTAAAACCGTTCTGAGTTGTAACCGTGCTCTGACCGTGATGAGCTATGTAACTAAGTGAATCAATGCATCGTCATCTCCATTCCCAAAGGAGAGGATTAACTACTTATTTTAAAAGTATCTTTCAACAACAGAATGGCAAAATATGTGGGTTAATTTCTCCTCTCCTTTGATTCCCAACACACTAGCAATTATCAAAGTAAACAGTAGTGCAACATTATAGATTTGAAGGAAATCTGAAATAATTTGCGTGGCTCAAGTCATGATACTAGTTAGTGAGACAAATGCAGGGCACTGAGTCCCCTAAATTTTAGTTAGATGGCTTTACACCACACTAAAGTGTAAGAATTGGAATTTTTTGCCAGATGCATTTAGTGCATTTAGTGTATTTAACTGCTTATGAAATTACCATAATATCTATGGCCTGGATTATTTTCTTTTTTAATTTTTTTAATATTTATTTTTGAAAGAGAGTGAGTGGGGGAGGAGTAGAGAGAGAGAGGGAGGGAGGGAGACAAACAGAGAATTTTAAGCAGGCTCCAGCTGTAAGCACAAAGCCCAACATGGGGCTCGAATCCAGGAGCCCATGAGATCATGACCTGAGCCAAAGTCAGATGCAACCGACTGAGCCACCCAGGTGCCCAAGTGGTTTCTCTTCTTAATAAAATATATAACACTTTAAAAACTAGTCACACATTCGATTTGGTGATTACCAATAAGTGATCGGTTAAGAGAAGTAATGAAACTAATTTTCTGAAACAGAACTCATAAATTACTCTGAAGATTTGGTCTTTTCAATTAACCCAAGAGAACATTCCAAAAGTAAGTATTTTAAGTAAATAAGGCATTACTGGAGGATAACTTCACAACAGGAATAATGTAAAGACCCTCATTCACTTATAAGAAGATAGAACAGATTGCCAGATTGCCTAATTTAGAGCCTTGTCTCTCCCACATCCAATGTGTGACTGATTTTGGAGATGTTACTTATCTTCTCTGTATCTCAGGTTCCCCAATAGTAAAATGGAGAAAGTAATGATGTGACCTCATATGAGTAGTGACTTGTGCTTTGTTAAAATTCAATAGTGGTATATTTATTAATATGTAAATCCTGTAACATTTTCTAGTATGAAAACATGTTTATTGTGTTCTCTATAATAATTTATTTCTCTGTTAGTTTGCTTGGGGTGCCATAGCAAAGTAACATAGACTTGGTGACTTAAATAAGGGGAATTTATTTCTGAGAGTTCTGAAGACTAGGCAATCCAAGATCAAGGCACCAGTATAGTCTGTTTCCGATGACGGCTCTCTCTGTGGCTTACAGGTGACTACCTTCTCCCTGTGTGTTCACGTGGAGGGGAGACAAAGAGATCTGTTCTTTCCTCCTCTTCTTTCATAAGGACAGTGGTTCTTTTGGATTAAATCCTTACCTTGGTGACCTTATTTAACCTTAAATACCTCTTAAAGGCTCTGTCTCCAAAGATAGTCAAATTGGGAGTTAGGGCTTCAACATATGAATTTGTGAGAGTCATAATTTAGCAAATATCAAGTTCCTACCAAATTTTCTAATGCTGATGTTACTATTTTCTATTATAATTACCATATTTATTCGTCAATTAATTCTAACAGATATTCGATCAAATTTCATTCTTAGGCAACCCCTGAACTTAAATTTCTATGGAAGGCCTCACTTCATATTGTCTTACAAGTGCTTCCTTTCTTCTAAGTTGAAAATGAGCCAATATTAATGTAAGTGTGTACATGTTTAACAATAGACTTTGTTTTAAGTACATCAGAATCTCTGATTAATCCACATTTAGAAAGCTCATTTCTAACTCTGAATTCTTAATTAACATTTGTGAATTGTCAGTAATTTACTTTATAATAGTTTGTAGTGGTTCTTAAGCTTATTTGACTTTCCACCATAATATAGAAACAGAGAATGAATTTTGACAAACATTGATACAAGTAGCTCCTTTTGGTTTCAGTGCAACTGTTCACCTAAAATATGGAATTTGATGTCAGAAATAGTAGTGTAACAGTTGACCTTTGATTACATATGAATTGGCTAATTATAATATGTCACTAATCTCTGTAGCCCAGGTAAACACAAATTTTCCTAGATAAATGGAGTTACTTCACAGACTGAAGTTTAATTAGCTCACCACATACGCTTGCCTCCAGCACTTCTGGTCCCTTAGAAATATGGACACTCTCCACCAGGTATCCCTGGGCATTACCAAGTAAGACACATCTAACTCAAGTACCGCGATTCTTCACCCCGTGATCTCCTTAGCTGCTTTTTCCCCATCACAGAGTCCTTCTGATTCATGGAGTACAGCTCTGACATCTTCCTCAAGACTACACAGCAATGTCTACTGCAGTGATTTACTACATATTGAGTAGGTAAATTCCTTTTTATACATATTTTTTAAGTTTATTTATTTTAAGAGAGAGAGAGAAAGAGAGGAGAATGTGGGGAGGGGCAGAGAAGGAGGAAGAGAGAGAGAATACCAAGCAGGCTCTGCGGTGTAAGCACGGGGCATGACATGGGGCTCAAACTCACAGACTGTGAGATCATGACCTGAGCCAAAACCAAGAGTCGGACATTTAACTGACTGAGCCATTCAGGCGCCCCTGAGTAGATAAATGCCTATACGTTTTTTGGTCAGCTCCTACCTTACGACTCACACAGGTACCAAAGGGGCTGGGTACCGGAGCCAACTACTAGCAACTACGTTCTGCCCCAGTGACTAGGGTTTCATGCTCTCTTGAGCTCATTGTTTTGGATTGAGGAAATCTGGCTGTATTTTCTTCTAGAAGATCCCTTGGGCTCCTCCCAGTGCCTTTTGACAACACTTCCTACCAGTTTTTCACACATGATCAGGAGTAACTGAAACCTGGCAGTTTAATTTCATTTTATGCTGATACAGGCCAGACTGTATGATTTTTGACCAAACACGATGTTCAAGGTATTCAGAGGCAACGTCTGTGAGTTGGAGCTGCTTCTTGAGGGGCTTATTTGACCCACCATTTCAGTGCAGGGTCCACTGTTCATGCGACAGAAAAGGCTAAGTTCTGACAACTATCTTTTACTCTTCCAAGAATTATATAATGTATCCACGATAGTTTCCTCATTTTAAAATGAGAACTTTTTCCTGCCAATTACTTTATGTTAACAACAACAACAAAAACCTATGAATCAGAAAAAGAAAGACAAACGTGAAAATACTGGGACTTGGGCTGTACATACATTATTCAAAGGAAGGCCAGTTATGAAAATAGGACATTTTTAATCTCTAAAGTGGAAAATTTACCCAACGATGAAGCTCTCCGTAGAATGATAATACAAAACCAGACAATGAAGGGCAATAAACAAGAGATTATAGCAGAAGCTAACAGGTAAAATAAGAACCGAGGTCTTAGAAATGAAGTCCTCACAATAAAAACATTAACTACCTTTTATTAACTGCTGAAAATGGATCAGGCACTCTGCCAGACTTCTGAGTACAATATTTCCAGTGTTTACAACAACCATTATTATGAATAGGCTTTCTTACTTTTCCTTTATAGATGAACTGACTGAGTCAATGAAAGGTTAGGTGATCACCCGAGGGTAGGAGAATTCTCACTCAGATGGATGTTTTCCTTTGCCAATGACCATTTTCTTTCCATGCACTGTATTGAAGAGTAAAGAAAGTCATATTTCTTTACATAATAACCCAAATAGGGCAGCAGGAAAAAAAAGGATGAGGAGTAGCAGCAATATAGAGTTGAGTTTTATTTCTGTGTCATTTCGCATCGTGAAAACTTACGATCTCACAGGTAAGATCCACCATATGGCATTTAGGTAATTCGACCTGTGCATAATGTGTTATTATCTTTCTCAAACAGATTTAAAAAAAAACCTTAAAGTTTCTTTGAAAACAATATGACAATGTCAAAATGTAAAGAGTATATATCTTATAAATTAATGATAGTACAAGTTTGCTAAAATCACTTTGGAAAACATTTTTTGGCATGGCCTAGTCAAACTAAAGAGGAATCATGATAAAATCCAGACATCCATTCCAAGAGAACCTCAATTCTCACCGGAACATGCATGAATATTTATCGCAGCACTGTTTTAATGTATAAATAAAAGTTATATACATACACACGCCAAGTAGAAATGCTATATTTATATTCCTTTGATCCATTTTAGTGCATATATACATATACACATATATGTGTGTGTGTCTGTACATAAGTATCAAGGCAATGTGTACAAAATTAAATTATAAAAAATACTCTTAGTATGCCTCCACTTATATAAATATTAAAACCAGTAAAAACATAAACAAAATAAAAAATATATTGCTTAGTGATGTTTATACCTACACGAAAAAGTATAAAGAAATGCTAGAGAATTATTCATAAAACATTTAGCATTAATGGTTGCCACTGAAGGGGGACAGGAAATCAAAGTCATTCTTCAGGTAGCCTTCAAGGGGAGGGTTTATATTCTGTCTTAAGCTTGGTACTGGGTATATGCTTGTTCCTTTTACTAAGTTGTTGTTGTTGTTGTTGTTGTTGTTGTTGTTGTTAGGTATACATAACAATATGTAGTTTGGTTTTGCTTTGTGTTTTAAATCAATGAATGTCCTCTTTATTTATTTGTTTTTTGAGACAGAAAGAGAACAAGTGAGGAAGGGGCAGAGAGAGGGAGTGACAGAATCCCAAGCAGGCTCCCTGCTGCCAGCGCAGAACCCAACTCAGGGCTCAAACTCATAAACCAAGAGGTCATGACCCGAGCCATTGGACACTCAATGAACTGAGCCATCCAGGCATTCCTCTGGTATTTTTTTTAACTTTATTTATTTATTTTAGAGAGAGAGAGAGAGAGAGAGAGAGAGAGAGAGGGAGAGAGAACACAAGCAGTTGAGGGGCGGGGGAGGGGGGTAGAACCCAAAGCAGGCTCCATACCATCAGCACAGCGCCCAGTGTGGAGATCGAACTCATGAACTGTGAGATCATGACCTGAGATGAAATCAAGAGTTGGGCACTTAACCAACTGAGACACCCAGGTGCCCCAACAATATCTAGATTTTTAATGCATATTTCGTGATAGCATTGTATAAACAAACAAGAAAGCAGTCCTTGGGAATATTACAGATTTTTAAAACTGGAAACTTTGAACAATCATAGTGCCCTTTATATGGGCAACTGCTTATCAGTTCCTTACTCCTTTAGAATTGTTATTTGCACACAAAATCATATGTATACATGTTTAAAAGAATAACCACAAGGATAACATAATTGCTTCAGGCATTTAGAAGTTAGAGGGAAAGAAAGATTCTGCTCATTAAGCTCTACCAGGACGGTTCATGCACGTTAACCTCTTTCATCTTGTGCCCTCCACTCATGCGCAAGACATAACAAGTATGAGATGATCTGGGGGCATAAACCATCCCTCTCTGCATGCTATCCATCACAGAGCCACTTTCAACATCCATATCAGAAGTTACTGTGAAGGGAAATGTCAGGTCCTTATCAGCCACTGAAAGTAGGTTACAAGCAGAACTTAAATTGTGATGATAGCCTATTTGAGTGGGCATCTCTCCACCAGGTGGTGGGTCTTTCTTGGAAACAGATAAGAAGAGGTCACTGCTAATATCCACATTGCCTGTTTTTATTGTTATTATTACAATTAATACCTGTATTTAGTAGATTTCCCTATTTAATATCAAAACAAGTCTTTCTAGATCAGAAAACTGTAATTACAAGACACCTTGCTCAGAGTATAGTGAGACTTAGTCCCTTTACATCTTCAGGTACCACCACACCCAAAAGACAGAAAAACCTTAGTTTGTGAGCATAATTTGTTCCAGAAACATGCTTGTAATCCAAAGCACTTGTATATCATGCAAATTTTCTCATAAGAAATAATGGAAACTCAAATGATTCATTCCACACCCCAAAAATACACATATAAAAATGATTATAGTACTGTAATATAATACAAAATAATAAAGGAAATACAAAATAGAAAGAAAAATAACAAATTCACCTGCACTTATCTTTGAAAATCTTCGTGGCTGGTGTGAGGGAGACAAGAGAGGGGAGGGTTATTGTGTAGGACGACTTTCACTATCACTAACTGAATCACTGCTATCTGTTGGCTCAATGGGATCTTTTGCTTTTTGTGCAGGTTTAACAAGGAACCTATCCAATGACACTTGCTTTTGCCTCCTTTTCATGATTTCAGAGGAGTGTGACATTGCATTGAAGATCACTCACAATCACGTAGCAAGAGAGAGAGACAAAGAGACAGAACTATCAGTTCATTTGTGATCATGTGACATTTGATGTCACGTACTACTCATATTGCAAGACATTGCTCATTTGTCAACTGAAAATTTATTAGAATTGGGGCGCCTGGGTGGCTCAGTCAGTTAAGCGGCCGACTTCGTCTCAGGTCACAATCTCACGGTCCATGAGTTCGAGCCCCGCGTCAGGCTCTGGGCTGACAGCTCGGAGCCTGGAGCCTGTTTGGGATTCTGTGTCTCCCTCTCTCTGACCCACCCCCTTCATGCTCTGTCTCTCTCTGTCTCAAAAATAAATAAATGTTAAAAAAAATGTATTAGAATTGTTTGCTTGTGGAACACTCGCAGAACAAGTTACTCACAATCCAGGGTTTTACTGTGGCTTTAAAAGATTATAGACAAGGCCATGGCTTTGAAAGCCATCTCACTCTAAGTAAAAGCCACAACTAGCTTAACTCTTTCAAACTTTGACTTAATAGCTATCTTCTCAGCCTTCCCTGGCAACTCTATCAAAAAATGCATACTGCATTTCCACACTCAAAACCCACAGTCTTGTTGTGACTTCTCTGCTTTAGTTTTCTCCTATTAATAGACCCAATGGCTGTGTGGCCCAGGATTCCTTTTGGGAGCAAATCAAATGTTCTAAAACAGGTTGTGAGCACAGATGCACAAATTTGTGAATATTCTAAACACCACTGAGTAGTATACTTTTAAGGAGTACGTTTAAAATTTGAATGAATCATATGGTATGTGAATTCTATCTCAAAAAAAAAACTTTCACAAATATGAAGGAATAAATCTTTTCAAGGTCTAAGTTCCACGTTTTGAAGATCATAGGCAAGTTCTCTCTGTGATGCTGAAGCATCAGTGTCTCAGTCTGGGCTGCTATAAGAAAATATAATTAAATGGGTAGCTTAAACAACAAACATTTATTTCTTACAGTTCTGGAGTCTGGAAAGTCTAAGATCAAATCACAAGCAGATCTAGGGTCTGGTGAGAACACTCCTCCTGGTTTCTCCATGTATCCTCATATGGTGGAAGGAGAGAAGAGTATCAAACTCTCCACTGTCTCCTCTAATAATGGCAGTGATCCCATCATGAGGACCTCACTCTCATGATCTAATTACCCCCCAAAGTCCTCCTTCTACATGCAATCACATTGGGAATCGGGGTTTCAACACATACATTTTGGGTGATAAAAACATCAGTCCAAAAGAGTAATGGCAATTACAATTTTAAAAACTAAACTCAAGTAGAGTTTAACTTATACCACTGAAGGTAAGATACACTCTAAAAATGGCAGAGGATTAATCTAAGCTCCAAATTATTGTTGAATACTTCCTGGATGAAGTCCAGATACACAGAAACCATGAAATAGGGAACGACTAAAATATGAAGTATGGTCAAAGTAATAAAGACAAGATGTAACAGATATTCTGAGATAAAGACAGTAACAATGTAACAATAGAGTGAAGATTTAATTTAGATGGAGTAGATGAGTGAGTTCATTATGTAAATGGTCTCCTGAACTGCACTTAAGAGATGATATAATAACATATAACCACAGAGCACAGTGGTAATCAGCACTAGTGTTTGTTCCAGAGTTAAAATTACATATGATATATTAAAAAGGGAGCCTCCTTCTTGACATTCTTTAGCTCACTGTTATCAAAGAGTAAGTGAGGCATATCACCAGAACTATCAGTCAAACTGAATTATGCTCTCTATAACTGGTTCTTGAATTATGAGACAGTATTTTGAGTAGCTGCATTTCAGATCAACTCCTTTTAAACAACTTCAAGTGATTCCATAAAATCTGCTTTGCCTTTTATTTCCTCTTCCCTCACTGTTTTCTAAAATTTCATCATGTAGTAACTCCTCAAATGTGTTAAAAAAAGCAGCTGAAATTAAATTTTATTAGATTTAATTTTTAAACTTTGTATGTTAATTGCACAGCTATATCAAATACAGGATTTCACAGGCACAAATGAGAGTGAAAATCACATTTGTATTAGTCAAAATATATGTCTGAAAATACACAGGCATTCCTCAAAAAATGTATGCGTATTCAAGAAGTAATTAGATAAACTGCTTCAGGTGGGAAAAGAAATTCTGAGGGGGACTGATAATAAAAGACAATCATTTACAGAATAACCAGTGAGAAATTTTAATCTTCCTGAGAACCACCTAGAAAATTCTGTATGTGAGAGCATTGAGACTGGTTATTAATGATAGAAAAGGTCAGGGGGAGGGTGCTGAGTGCTGTATGTTCGCTCCCCCAACCCCCTGCAAAAAAAAGTAAAGTAGAACCAAATATTAGATGGAGATTTTATAGGGGGCACTAAACACGTTGCAATATATTCACTTCCTGTAAACCCACAAATGTTTAGAAAATAGGGCTAAATTTTTAGATACTAGAACAAATGGTATATTTGTCAGATTGGTAGATTTTTTTTTCTATGTCCTATAAATAATAAATAGTGCGACCATGATCAGTATTATTCTCTTCACCAGAGCCATGTATGCTTATTCTCATACATATTCATTACAAATTCATGGGTCACCTTGCAGACCCATGGTTTTAAAAAACTCCTAACTATAGTCTCTAATTAATACCATCAGCCTAGAGCTCTTGATTAAGTTCCAAATTTGTATATATTCAACTACCTTTTTAACATCTTCACTGAGGTGAAAAATAGAAATTTAAAAATTAAATTTTAATTATACCACCTTCCCGACAATCCTGCTCTTCTCAAGGCCCTCTAGTGCAACTATCATTTATGTAGGACCTCTGAGTAGAAAGTAAAAACCCCAGAATTAACCCCCAGAATTCAGAAATGCTGTAACAGGTGTATCAACAGGTTATATTAGCTCTACCTTTATGATAAATGCAGAATCTCATATCATTCCCATTACTAATCCTTTTGTTCTCTATTATCATCCCTCACCTGGGACACAGTGATACTTTCCTAAAATGCTTATAATGCAGCCACTACCTCCAATGTTCTACAAAGCGGCGAGAGCCAGAATACTGTTTTAAAATGCAAGGGTGCCTGGGTGGCTCAATCAGTTGAGCATCCGACTTTGGCTCAGGTCATGATCTCACAGCTCGTGAGTTCAAGCCCCATGTCAGTCTCTGTGTTGACAGCTCAGAGCCTGGAGCCTGCTTCTGCTTCTGTGTCTCCCTCTCTCTCTGCCCCTAACCCACTTGCATTCTGTATCTGTCTCTCTTAAAAATAAACAAACATTAGAAAAAATTAATTAAAAAAATAAAATAAAAATGCAAATCAAATATTGTCAGAATCCTGTTTTTAATCTTTCAATAGTTTTCATAACATCCCGCAGATAAAATCCAAAACTTATAACATGGTAGATATGTGATCAGGCTGTATTTTAACCTATCCAAGCTTTTGGTTCACCTAACTCGCTATACTCCATTCTGATCTTGCTTTTTCTTTAACATGTTGTATTTACTCTCATCATATATGTCATTATGAATTAAATATATACATATATATATGTATACACATATATATGTGTATATTTATACACACACACACACATATATATATTTAAACACAAAATCTCTTGGATACTTTCATCTATTCTTGTGGCTTGAGATATGATCAATGTATTATTTCTAACCTTTTATTTCCATCTAATACTTCTCTTTTAACCTCCAGATTACAATATCCAATTTCTTCATAAGAAATTTCACTTGAAATCTTTTAAAATTAACTAAATTCTCTCATTTCCCCTTGTCTTGCCAAAAACTCTCTGTCTTCATTTACTAGCACCATCATTAACTATTTATGTCAGCTTTATCCAACCAACCAACCAAGAGTTCATTATATTTAGACAATTTTAACTCATGAATATATCTCAATTTGCTTTATTTTTCTCAGCCTGACAACACTCTGGATAATTCAGTATTCTCTCTTCCTTATATTCTAATAATAGCTTCTTCACCAATATCCCTATGTCCAGATCTGCTGTCATCCAAGCCATGCCAGTGTGATTATTCTAAAATGCAATGTACAGGCTGTTGCTTCCTTACAGAAACTTTCAATGGTCCTTCTCTATACTCACCACACCCCTAAAAATATTTAAATTATTTTTTTTTAATTTTTTTAACGTTTATTTATTTTTGGGACAGAGAGAGACAGAGCATGAACGGGGGAGGGGCAGAGAGAGAGGGAGACACAGAATCGGAAGCAGGCTCCAGGCTCTGAGCCGTCAGCACAGAGCCTGACGCGGGGCTCGAACTCACGCTCCGCGAGATCGTGACCTGAGCTGAAGTCGGACGCTTAACCGACTAAGCCACCCAGGCGCCCCATATTTTTAATGTTTATATATTTATTTATAAATATTTATTTTTTATTTATTTATTTTTGGGACACAGCACAAACAGGGAAGGGACAGAGAGAGAGCGGGAGAAAGAGAACCTGAAGCAGGCTCCAGGCTCTGAGCTGTCAGAACAGAACCTGATGCGGGGTTCAAACTCACAAACCATGAGATCATGACCTGAGCCGAAGTCAGCAGCCCAACCGACTGAGCCACCCAGGTGCTCCACCAAGACACCTAGCATAGTATTCAAAACATTCATTACTTAGCACATAATTACTTCACTTATAATCCACCCCCCCCCCATATTTTACATGATCTAGATGATCTGCCATTTGCCTTAATTTATACTCAGTTATCATCTCTCATCTCACAATCCCCTTCCTTCAGCCACACAGATCCCTGAAGATGGTCTACATATAGGAAGCAGAATCGTAAATAATTATAACCATATGCATTTTTCTTGTTTATGACTTAATTACACTTGGTTTTATACAAGATGTTGCAGTGATGATGAATATACCAATCATCAAGGCACAGAGCACTGCTTCAGAAATTCAAGTGTTACTTGTGGAAAAGAAGTCAAGCAAACACTGATCTGTATCACCTCAGACCTCAACCAAAGCAACAAAATTTGTTTCTGTTTTATATGTTGGAGCTTAGTGTTAAAGCCTCTGATGATATAAATAGGTGTATGTGTGTATATGTGATTTTTTTCTTATATTCCATGACTCTTATCTATTCTATGTTTCTTGGTATGAAAATATTTATATTTCAAGAGTTTTATTATATTAATCAAATTACTATGTTCTGTATATTTGTTCTGTATAATTCTGAATTAAAATAGTGGTTATTTTTATTACCTCCTCCTATTTGGAGGGAAAAAACAAAGTTCAAATTGGATATTATTTTGTATTTTATTTTATTTTTTAAATGTTTATTTATTTTTGAGAGAGCATGAGCAGGAGAGGGGCAGAGAGAGAGGGAGAGAGAGAATCTCAAGCAGACCCCACATGGTCAGTGCAGAGCCCAGTGTGAGGACCAAACTCACAAACTGTGAGATCATGACCTAAGCCAAAGTCAAGAGTCAGCCACTTAACCAACTGACTACCCAGGTGCCCCTGGATTATTTTTTTTAAACTGTATTCAAGATGAACTACTCAATTTAAAAATGTGCAAAACACATGAATGGGCAATGCACAAAAGAAACTAACAAATTGTCAGTGAGCATATGTATCCAACATCACTGAATCATCAGGAAAATTCAAATTAAAAACACAAGAAAAAAGAGCACGAGGAATATTTCTTCTTGACTGTATGACTAATCTGTATGACTATAAGAGTAGCTGATACTAAAAGGTTTTTTTTTAAAGACTTCCAATATCAGGAAATTGGAAATTCCAATATTAGGAAATACAGGAACAACTGGAACTTGGACACATTGCTAATAGAAGTGTAAACCGGTAAAAAAAAATCACTTTAAGAAAATGTTTCGCCATATCTACCAAAGCTAAGCATAAACATACTATATGATGAGCAATTCTACTCTTAATATAAATTCAAGATAATTCATTGTATATATTCTCCCCCAAAATATATTAAAATGTTCATAGAAGTCTTATTTACAATAGACAAAACTAGAAATAACCAAAAATATCCATTAACAATAGAGTGAAAACATTTTTTTTCTGTTAAGCAATTAATATATCCATAAAACAAACTATTTCTAGTTGAAGAAACACAGATTAAACTATTAACTAAAAGTTTCAGAGAGAAAAGATGCTGTAATTAGGATTTTGTCCATAAGAAATTTTAAAACCTGGACAAAAACAGACTAAGAATAATGATTATATTGAGTGGAGGGAAGTGTACAAGTATTGACTGGAAATGGTCAGGTGGGATACTTGTGGGGTGCAGCAGCTCTGTACCATAATCTGGAGACCAATTGCAAGAGGTTTTTTTTTTTTTTTTTTTTTTTTTTTTTTAACGTTTTATTTATTTTTGAGACAGGGAGAGACAGAGCATGAACAGGGGAGGGTCAGAGAGAGGGAGACACAGATTCTGAAACAGGCTCCAGGCTCTGAGCTGTCAGCACAGAGCCCGACGCGGGGCTCGAACTCACAGACCGCAAGATCATGACCTGAGCCGAAGTTGGCCACTTAACCGACTGAGCCACCCAGGCGCCCCTAGAGTTTTTACCTATGTAACAATTATTGAAGCCTCACTTAGGACTTGTGTGTTTTATTGTATATAAGTGAAACCTACTTAATAGTAAACATTCATAGTTTACTATAGTAGTCAAAAAACAAAGCTCTTTTTTTAATTTTTTTTTTTACTGTTTATTTTTGAGAGAGAGAGACAGCACAAGTTGGGGAGGGGCAGAGAGAGAGGGAGACACAGAATCCAAAGCAGTCTCCAGGCTCCGAGCCATCAGCACAGTGCTGACGCGGGGCTCGAACACACGAACTGTGAGATCATGACCTGAGCCAAAGTTGGTCACCTAACCAACTGAGCCACCCAGGCACCCCCGAAGCTCTTCTTTAAAAGCAAAGAAATCATTGGGTCTTCTTTTGTCACACAATTTTACATCACTTATTACTGGATCCCTCTGGGGCTTCCAGTTAATTGCCACAGATACATGAATTTTTATTACTCTTATTATTCACAGTATTATTAGTTCACTAGTCCATATTTTAAACTAATTTAATAGGAAAATATCTCTGCCAGTTATCACCAACAAATAAATTATATATCTAAGTTTATTCTATAATACCGTATAACAGAATTTTAAAGATTATAAGCTCAAATTCATTCAAAATAAAGCAAATTAAAGACAAGGAAGAAATAAAATAATAATTTGAACATAAAAATAACAATATTTGATGAAGAAGAAAGCAAGAAACATTATGTCTAATATTTCTCTTAACTTGTCCTTCAAATCAAATGACTTTAATATTTACTAAACATAATCTTGAGGAATACTTTTTACTTACAAATTAGAAATATAAACAATGAAGATTCATAATTGCTCAGGAATTGAAAAAGAACTCACCTTCTTTGAATAAATTCAAATCTCATGGTCTGAAAAGAATAAACATGCAACGTAATATTTCAAAGTAGTGATAGGACTTGCAAATGAGTTCTCTTAACTGTCAGTGATTCCAGTAGCAATTTGTAGGTAGAGTTTTAATTTTATATATTGTATTACTATTTGATGGCACTCATAAAAATCACCACAAACTTTATGACTTAGGTGATAATAATTTACTATCTTAGAGTTATGGAGGGAAAAGACCTTCATAACTAGCTGGGATGAAGTCAAGGAGTCAGGAGGTCTGCTTTTCTTTTTGGCGGCTCTAAGGGATAATCCATTTTCCAGCCTTCTCCAACTTTTACAAAGAAAGCTCATTTTTTGGGCCTCTGGCTCCTTCCTCTACTTCCAAATTAAGCAAAGTTGCATCTCTCTGATCATTCATCAATAGCCATACCTCCACGAGGCATGGAAAGGTTCTCTACTTTCAAGGACTCATATGATGTATATGTAGAATCCATCTAAATAATCCAGAATAATCTCCCCATCGATGTCCTTAGCTTTTCCCATGTGCAAAATACCTATTGCTATGTAAGGTAACATATCCAAAGATTCTATATTAAGACCTTTTGGGAGTCATTGTTTTGCCTACCATACATATATCAATTTTGCACTATCTCTTCAACATCTCAGTGATAATATATGTAAGCCATTGAATGCATGGAGCTCAAGCTCAGGGTAGAACTTTGGCTGGGGAGATATATACATACATATATACATACATAATAACAATACATATATAGAATGCATACATATATATATACATACATATATAAGAATATAATGTGTTCTTTTCTATGTTTATTCATTTTTGAGAGAGAGAGAGAGAGAGAGAGACAGAGAGACAGAGTGCCAGCAGGGAAGGGCAGAGAGAGAGGGGGACACAGAATCTAAAACAGGCTCCAGGCTCTGAGCTGTCAGCACAGAGCCTGACGTGGGGCTCAAACCCACAAACTGTGAGATCATGACCTAAGTCAAAGTTGGATGCTCAACCCACTGAGCCATCCAGGCGTCCCCTTATATACTAGAAAAGAATCATATAGTTTGGATGGTACTTAAAGCCTGGAGAATGGATGACATCACCAATAAAGGAAGTATAGACAGAAAAGAGGACTAAGGACCAAGTCCTAAGACACTCTAACACTAGCAGATCAGGGAAAGGAGGAGAGCAGCACAACAGATGAAAGGGCTCAGAAAGGGAGAAGAAGTGAAGCCAAGAATCTGTGATGATCTAGAAGCTAAGTGAAGACTGTGGGTGAGGATGAGAAGTGGCCAACTATTTCATTGGCCAAGTGGGATGAATACTGAGAACTGATCACAGCATTCGGTGAAGAACTATGATATCCTTTAAGAAGCAGTTTCACTAGACTGGGGAGAAGAAAGTGGATTAAAAGTAGTGTAAGTAAAACATGACAGGAGAGGAACTAAATGCGATCTGTAAAAGCAACTGTTTTAGGAACTTTCCTGCAGAGCTGGAAGAACTGTAGTGGCATCTGATAGGGACATAAAAGTTTATTTTACTTTACTTTTAAGTTTATTTTATTTTGCAAAGAATTGGATAATAGCATGTAATCATGTCAATGAAATCATTCAGAAAAAATGAAAAAAAAAATCCTGAGAAAGTAGAAAAGTGTTGAAATAATGTCCTTGAGTATTTAAGTGTTGGCTTTTCAAACATACATGAAGAGGTCAGCCTCAGATGAAAGTTCAGGAAGTTCACCTAGAGAAACTAGAGAGAGTACAGAGGAGTTGGACATAATGGTGGTAAGTGGGTGGCTATGTTGATCTATCCCAGTGGATTTAATTTCTATAATAAAATAGTAAGGAAGGAAATCAGTTGAAAATGAGAATAGGGAAGAAAGCACTGGGGGTTTTACAAAAATATAGAAGTTGTGATGCAACTGTCAAGAAAGAAGGAGACAGCACAAAAATGCTGGCTAATTACTGGGCAGTGTCATGTGCTCAGCTAAAATTTATAAAATTGCATAATACACATGAAGAGACACAACTTCTATGTGTTCATGCATTTATACATACATGGATGTTTTAGTTCAGAGTAGGAATGATGTATTCTTAGAACTGGATGTGGCTGTCAAAAGAGCTAACCTTATCTTCAACTGCCATGATCAAAAATACAATTATCCAGAACACAAGTGTCAGTATATTTCTTTCCATTCGGTACCATACTTTAAAAGATGAAAGCTTCAGAGGGAGGCAAATAAATATCACCATCTACTTTGGGTTAATACAATAGGTGTTATAAGCATGGAAGCAATGGAGAAATCAGTTTAGATTCAAAAGTAATAGGATTAGTTCATGCTACTTCCCTATAATGTTGATAAAATTTCAAAAAATAAAAGAATCGGAGTTGAGAAGCATGGTATGGATCAGTTAGGAAAAACAGGAGCTGTGATTCTGGAAGAAAGAACACCGGATTAGGAAGGATAATTTCAACCCCAGTCCCTGGTCTGTGATGTATACCGTGAGGAAACTGCCTCAGTAGGTTGTTATGGTGTGTTTTCAAGTAAGTAAATAAATGAAAGACTGAATCACTACATAATATCCCTGACCCTCAGTGGGGTTTCCCCCTTATGTAAAAATGGAATCATCCAAATTGCTTAATCTATCTTGTGGATATTCAATTAGAACATTGTTGATGCTCTAACATTGGTATAAATACTGTTTCCAAAGATAAAAATTACACTATTATATACTCTACATTGTTTTTATTTCACTAGAGAAAGACTTAGGCTCTATCTCCTAAAATCCTAATCATATTTGGAGGTCCTGTGAGTAGAAATCCTCAGTATCAGAGCTTACTGGATAAAATTTTAGAACTACTAACAAAAATTTAAAACACTTAGGAAATTTCCAGAATGTCCTGCCTAGATTAGAAAACCCTTGCTTATTTGTCTTTGAATGTTCTTTATTCACATCTTCAATATAATTTGTTTTGTTTTTCTGTAAAAACACTAAATATATTATTTATCTCCATAATGAATTTCAGGGACTGGTAGCTCAAGTTTCTTTACACTCTTGAGACCCAAATTAGGTTTACAAAAAGGCTAGGCACCGACATAAAAACAACATAAACACAGCAATAAGTGATGTTCTGGAAACTCCTTTAGTTCAGGAGTTCCTCTAAGGGAGCATGACCCTATTTCATGATGCTGCTTATTTTGGGTTAATGAAGAGTTAGGGAGCCCTTGCTAAATAGTTATTTGCACTGCTCATGGATTTATGTCCCTCAATCAGGTGTTCTGAACCACTGAGATGGAGAAAATATAGCTTATCCATATAATCATTTTGCGTATGTAATTGTAATCTGTAGTTTTAATGCAAAGAGTTATGCATTTGCTTCTGTAGTATGTGTGTAGAATGTTGATATATTATAGATATCTATTTAAATTCAATAGAATTTACAAGTCTGACTAAAAGAAAACATGATAAAAAATCACTTATAATAAAACAAATGTTCTTATTCTGGAAGAAATAAAGCAATCCTCACCAATCTTTCATTTTAGTTTATGCTTGTCTTAGAGGTAATGCAAAGGCAGCAAACAGGAGTAATCCCAGCTGGTCCCAGTCTCCAAGAAAGAAGACATCCTTGCACATCAGAAAAAAATCACCATGTCTCAAGAGTTCTATTGAATCTTTATTGCCCAACCCCTTAATAAAACTCCTTCATAGCTCTGTCAAGATCTGCTGAATGAGTCAGACTCAGGGATAAACCAAAAAAATCTTGCTATGGAGCAAAAGTGAGAGCTGCTGTTCTCCATAAATTAGGTATATTTCACTGGAGGAAATGGTCTTCCCTGATACTATTATTTTCTCCAAAGCAAAGTCTTGTGAGAGGTGATTATTTTATATTTTTCATTTAGAGTTCAACAGTTCAAATATATTTCCATTAATAAAATCATCAATTAGGGTAACAGATGAATTTTCTAGCTTCTTTAGTACCCAAAGGGGCAATTTTCACATTAGGTTCCCGAATTAAAACATCAATGGGAATTAAACTAGAATAAGGTATTTAAACAAAGATCTAAATCTGTTTAATTTCCTCTGTGTTCATCATGGAACAGAATTTTTTCCCATATGTTGAATGAAACAAACCTCAGCCATGTTTTAATTGTACTGTTTGAAGTGGGAGTTTGATACTGTATGCGCATGGGAAAAGCACACACACAAACAGGATTGGGGAATCTACAATTGCCTATCAAGTCGACTTCTGTCATTTATTAGGTTGGGGAAATTCCTACATCTCAAAGCGTGGATTGTACATGTGATTAGGGGATATAAAACCTGACTCAAGGTGTTGTATGAAAGACATTCAGCAAATTAGAGAATACTGTGAGTGTGGATTTTATTTGCTTAATGGAAAGAAATTGTACACTTTGGAAAAAAGTTCCACTTGGATTTTCCAGCTCTATGCATACACTATCTGAAAACCTGAGCCAAAAAAAAAAAAAATATACACACACACACACACATACACACATATATATACACACACACACACACATACATACATATATATATTTATAATTTAAAAGCTAAACAAAAGCATTGCTTGAATGGAACAAAAAACACTTGTATACTACTTTATTACTGCATTTTCACCAACTGATAACTTTTGTATAGTTTTCTTTATCATAGTCTCTCCTTTCTTTCTCTTGTCTGTCTCAATAATAGAGATAGATAGATAGATAGATACATAGATAGATGACAGATGGATATGTATGTATACACACAAACACACATAGATAATATCTTTGTATATACACATGCATATCTACAGATGTATATAAATGCTCATGTTCTTTTTTAAAGCTCAAAATTTAAGTTGCAGACATCATTCACATTTATTCCTAAATATTTCAGTGATTTTCTAAAAATAGAAATATTACCTTACAATTGTGTAGCTGTGCAAATCAGAAGTTTTAACATGATACCACACTGTTACCTAAGTTATAGTTAATACTGAAATTCTACCATTAAATATTATCATGTGTTCCAGTAATGATCTTTATGGGAATTTACTGCTGACCAGGATCTAGTCCAGTGTAAATGGAAAGAAAGAAAGAAAGAAAGAAAGAAAGAAAGAAAGAAAGAAAGAAAGAAAGAAAGAAAAAGAAAGAAAAAGCACTAGAGTTAAATGAGTTCATTTCTTTGATGATTTCAGGGAAAAGATAATATATTATATATATTTCTCAAAAGCACTGAAAACTAGATCTTTGGAACTCATTTTACAATCACCAACATAAATGCTTTATTAAAAAAAAAAAAGTAAGCACAGGGGCGCCTGGGTGGCTCAGTCAGTTAAGCATCCAACTCTTGATTGTGACTCAGGTCAAGATCTCATGGTTCGTGAGTTTGAGCCTTGCCTCAGGCTCTGCACTGACAGTACAGAGCCTGCTTGGGATTCTCTCTCACTCCCTCTCTGCCCTTCCCCCACTTGTGCTTTCTTTCTCTCTCAAAAATAAACTTTAAGTAAAGTAAGCCCACATTTATATGCAAATACACCCATACTGCAAATAAAAATACACACAAAGTGTATTTAGAAAAGTTGCTCTATTTCAGGGCTACTCTAACTGCAAGGCTGGGCTTAGGTCCAATCATTTATTACTATGCACTGACAGTTAAATTACAGAACAGGATGTATAACAGGACAAGAATTCATATTCCTCACTACATTAAAACTTCAGCCTGGTTTCTTATTTAAAGATTGATACCTGACTGGCAGTAATTATTACTTTTTAATTCTCTCACAACAATCTGCTGTGTTAGAGATTATATACATTAGCTACAATAGATACTGACCAGTTTTGCACTACATCTGCCAAGATATTAGAAGTCCTAAGATCATATCTGCATTGGGAAAATAATGTTACAAACCGCAGGCGCACACACACACACACACACACACACACACACACACACACACACTCACACACAGCCAACAAAACAATGTAGCCAGTTTGTTTGCTAACTCAAAAAAGTATGGAGGGAATTTTTCTCCTTCAGGCTTCAATACTACTTTCACATTAATTCATTGTTTTATTAATTGCCTTAATTTTTTAAACATATTTTGCACCTCATTTACTCACAGATTTAAATACAGTGTTTCCATTTGGAGTATTTAAATGATACCACTGGGTTGCAGTGGCCCTTTAAACATTAAATATGATTTTTGATGTAGTGATAACCTTTTAAAATGCATGGAGTCAATGCACTTTGCTTTTCTGGGAGGAAAAACAAATGTAAACAAACAACATCCAGCTTCAAGTTTTTATTACTTCAAGGAATTGAGAAGTCTGAATTGGACAGCTTTCTAAATTCTTTGCAATTATATCTATATAGACCTTGTATTAGAATTTGGATTTCTGCTTCCCAGTAGTGCCTGATACTCCTAATGTGCAATTAGAGGAAGCAAAGAAAGCTTGTTTATACAAATCGAAAGCTAATGAGATGGTTCAATCAATGTGAATACATGATCATTTCAGAGCTGCACCTCCAGCACTTAATCTGATTCTTTAAAGAATTAGCTGCGGCCAAGTGAATATCCTGAATGAAATTAGCTTCTTTCCTGTTTGTCTTTTTATGATCTGGGTTGAATGTTAGAACCTCATTATTAGTACCCATCCCTTTTTGAAAATCATCTATTTTGTTTTCCTTGAAAGTTTCATCAAAGATGACTCTATTCAGTGCTGCTCTAATGCAAAATTTTGAGAAAAATTCCAAGTACATTTTCTGGGTGCAGAAATTATTTTTAGGCAAGATGGTATCTCATTGTTAACTATGCAAGAGTGAGTTTTTAACCTTAAAAACTTGTGAAGACGGCTTTGCTTTTAAATATGCCCTAGCTATAGATTTAAAAGCTTTAAATAATTTTAGAAATCATGCAACACATTCTTCAGTTTATAGATCAAGGAGCCAGAAAACTAAATCAGGTCACCCTACCGTAGTGTAAGAACCCTAGCTAGAAACAGATTCCTAGGCTCTCAGGACACACATTTCCACAACATGCTGACTCTGCGTGGTATCTTTCCTGAAACCCAATTACTAGCATTAGTAAATTGTTTCAATTTATACAAAAAAATGGACATTTAAATAAAATAATATTTAATAATTATTCTTTCACATTTAGAGAATGAACTATAACCCTTAATATTCTTTTCTTTTCACACAAGTTTCTTTAGTTTGTTTCTTAAGATGAATTTAAAAAAAAATTAAAAAATTAAAAAAAAAAGCTGAAGAGCAACATGGAATCAATTGTCAATATTACTTGTCTGGTTTAAGGAAAGAGATTATCTTTAAAATTTAAAACTTATTTTTAAGTGGTATATTGTCAAGTCTTTTTTTTTTTTTTTAATGTTTATTTATTTATCTTGAGGGGGGTGGTGCAGAGACAGAGGGAAACAGAGAATCCCAGGCAGGCTTCACACCATCAGTGCAGAGCCCCATACAGGACTTAAACTCACTAACTGTGAGATCATGACCTGAGCGGAAACCAAGAGTCAAATGCTTAACTGACTGAGCCACCCAAGCGCCCCTAAAACTTATGTTTAAGACATGCCGACCCACATCTTACCATCATCGTCTGGAAGTAAACTGTCATTTGGGGTCAGGGAAGACCAGAGCCCTCAGGGATTAAGGCATATGATAGCAAGGTTTAATTGAGGGAGAGGTAAGTTCAGAGACAGGAAGTGGACGGGGCAGGGGATGTCTGCTTGAACAACTTCATGTGCTAGAATCCTGCAGATAGAGGGGAACTGGAGAATTCATTTTTGTGAGAATAGAAGATATAACCAAGGAGACAGATGAAATAAAAGAGAAGACAGACATTAGCACCTTAAAATGGGTCCTGTAGGCGCACCTGGGTGGCTCAGTCAGTGAAGCATCCACTCAGGTTGTGATCCCAGAGTCATGGGATCGAGCTCCACATCAGGCTCTGGGCTGAGCACTGAGCACAGAGTCTGCTTAAGACTGTCTCTCTCTCCCTCTGACCCCCTCCCCTGCTCATAGTCTATCTTTCTCTAAAATAAATTTTTTAAAAATGACTTCTGTAAAAGAAACAATGACATATTTTAGCCAACATTTCATTTTTAAAAAAGTCAAACTGTCAGAAAGGGAGAAAACAATATCAGTTGACCTACACTAATATTTCATTTATGTAGCGATAGCATAAAGCCAAGATATGAATAGGTTATTGTAATGTTGCTGATTAGCAGTATGTCTTTTTAAAAGTTCATGAAATGTGTTGTCAGCTGTTCCCTAAAGATGCAGTTCTGGCACAGGATTCCATATCTTTTCACAGGGGGAAATGTTTGTTCATATGTTGCAATCAGACTGCTGGGCACAAAAGGAGAAAGAAGGCTGACTGCTGCCAATATTTGCAGAGTTCTAACTATGTAGTCACTCTCCCCATCCCTCTGGGGGGGGACACACAGATTTTAAAACTGTTTACAAGGTCAGAGAAAACATGGCAAAAACTAACTTGGTCTTTGGTCTAAAGTTTTACCAATTCTAATCTCCTCTCCTATTAAACAATAACATGGAATTTATAATTACATTAACAATCCTAAAAATGTATATTTATATACATGGGCTCACATTTTGATTCTGTGAACCTAGCCAGAAAAGTTATAGATACAGGAAAAAGAATTTATGCACAGAGATGCTCACTTCAACTGTACAATAATAAAAACTGGAGACGACCTAAGCAAAACATCGAGCGTGTTCAACTGAACTATGAAAACCAGTTCAATGACACAAGGTAGAAGAAAAATAAATATTTCTCAGAGAGCCATACATAGTCCATACTTTTCATTCAATCATTCTATCTCCTGCATAAAAATCTCACATACTGCCCGCAACGATTACCTGAGGGCTCGCCTTTGCATTTTACAAATAAGACCCCTGGTTGTCACCATGACCGAAGCCATCCATGTAAGCAGTACTGCTGACAAACCACGTGTGTCCTAAAGTCATATACTTCATTATTTTTAGTTTACTTTTTTAGCACTGAATATTGTTTTTTTATCAGAAATTCATCCCTTACATTGCCATGGTCTACTATGAAGAATCGTAAATAATCTACATTCTCTGAAGCAATATTACTCTTTACAAGTCCAAGTACTTATTTCGAGAATATGTTTAATGCCTCATACAAGTGCTCCATATAATAATATAACTGTAATAATTATTTGGTTCATGTTAATAACATTCGCTGGTTTGCTGATTTGAATAGTTGGTTAAAACGACAGTTTATCACCTACTTTAATGTGATAATATCTCTGTAGGCTTCTTCTGACTTTAGTGTGTAATTCTTTTGAAGTCCTAATTTCATCCATATAGATTTTGGGATCATACTAAAGAGGGATGGTGTGTTATATGAATAATTGTGTTTAATTCAGTGAAGATTTAATGTTAACATTAAACAAATTACAATCAGATCTGTCCAAATATTTTTATTTTTATTTTATTTTATTTTTGTAGGAACCTGGCTGAAAGGAGGCAAAAACAGACATGGGTAATATTTTAGCAGAAAAAGGAGGGGAGTGGAGGAGAGCGAGACAGAGAGAGAGAGACAGACACTAATTTCAGTATCAACAGTGAGGACAAGCACATTTGCTATAACATGTAAAGCATACACATTGCACGTACTAGGCACATAAAATGTGACCAAAAGAGAATTATTATTTGTTCCTATTATTTAATTTTTTTCACTTTTAAGAATTATTTATTAGAGCAAAATTTCAGAATAAATAAAAAAGAAAAATCTATCATATTCAATTTTTTGGTATAGTGTTTTCATTATTTAATGTTTTTTTTACAAGTAACAAAATTACATATAAAACCACAAAGTAATCAAGAAGTTACTCATTTGGGTCATATTTCAACATTTTACAACTTGCTACACTTTTCTTAACCTAGGCAGCTTTTGGCATACAGTTTTGTGAACTCCTCCGCATAAATGACCTGAGCTTCTGTGTTGTCATTTATGTAGGACTTAAAATCCTTTTCAATATGTTGATCAGCATACTTAACATAGTGTTTAATGGCATTACAATATAATTGAGATACTTAATGGATTTTCATACTTCAACAGTAAATTTTGAGTTCTGAATTCATCTACTTTCTAACACATACGGCATGATCTCAGCATTTGCTTATTAACACTGATTTGTTATTAATAATTGCTTCTTTGTGTGAATACACTATATTCTTCTCAACAACAGTAATAATAACAGTAACTGGGTATTTACTGTGTTCATCACATATTTGTTTTCTTTAACAGCTAACAGCTGTGTAACATTCTTGTCTCCACTCTACTTGTGAGAAAATCAAGACCAATCAAATGTGTCTAGGGTTATATAAGCAGGTTGCAAACCTGGGTAGTTCGAGTAAGCAATGTAGCCACCCTGCTCTGAATTCAGTAAGAATATCTTAGATTTAATTTAAATAGATTTAAGTTCAGGGGCAGCTGGCTGGGTGGTTCAGTAGTTTAAGCTGTGGACTTCAGTTTGTGGGTTTGAGCCCCGCCTCGGGCTCTGTGCTGACAGCTCAGAGCCTGGAGCCTGCTTCGGATTCTGTCTCTCCCTCTCTCTCTGCCCCTCCCATGCTCATGCTCTCTGTCTCTCAATAATAAATAAACATTAAAAAATAAAAAAAAATTAAATAAAATTGATTAACTTGATTTCTATACTATTTGAGTGACTCATTCAATATCCCAAAGTTACCTTTAAAAAACTATGTATCTTAAATATGTATAGCTATTATACATATATGCTAAATTGTGTAAATTCTTTATGTATCCTCTAAACATATTAATTTAATAACAATAACCAAAAATTAACACAGAAATTTCAGTTATACTCTAAGTCTTAGGATTGAGGCACTCTAAAGATCCTCAAAACACACCTTATGAATACTGTTGTTTTTGTGTTTTATTTGGTTTTTAATTTGAAATCTTCTGTTTATACAGGTAATGGTTTTTGGAAGGAGAGGTTTCTCATTCTTTTGTGTTCTGGATTCCCATCTTCTCAGCAACATTATGCTATGGGATTATCACCTTTTTCTCAAGCATTTTCACTTCTTCCTCCCACAGGATGATTCCTGTCAGTATTTCTAATGCTTAGTTTGTCCTTCTCAGTGAAAAACTCCTTAAACAAAGATCCGCTTTTCAGATACGTCTCTCTCTCTCCTCCCATCCCTGGATAACAACATCACTTACAGGATGTCCGCATTGTCAGGGCTTTATCAGCTGGACATACTCCTTCCACTTTAGAAAGGCTTCTGCACACTAAGACAACCAGTTATTTCATTTTGCTAAATCACATGAACTTGGTGGTTTTTGTTTGTTTGTTTTGCTTTTGTTTTTTGCTTGTTTTTCTCATTTGTCTTCCCATTCTTTCCAGTAGCTGTTGGCCATCTGAACCATCTCCTTTTCTTGCAAAGTATTTCTTCTTGGCCAAATATTTCTGTTTTCCTCTAGCTCTCAGAAAGGCTTTCTCGATCTTTGCCCTTTCTTCTTTCAAGCAAGTATCAAATGCTGAGACAGCTGACAGGTTCATCTTTAAGCTAGTTTTCTCTTGTCATAGGCAATCTCCTTAGACGATCTCATCATCGGAAACTGACTCCATTTTAACCCTCCTGCCCAGATGTCTTCTGACTCATCCTTCATGTTCATATTCCCCATCTCTACTCAGATGCCTTAGTGGAAACTCAAATAAGCATCTCAAGGGCTAACCCCCTATCAAATCTCGCAAACCTGGTATTCCTTTAATTACTTATCTCAGAAAAAGAAATCAATACAAATGTGATCATACAGGTCACACACTTGGGACTGCTTCTGAACACTTCCTTCTCAATCACCAATCATGTTTAGCCTATATTCAAGTTCTGTCAGGTTTAGGGGTTTTGTTTTGTTTGTTTCTTTTGTTTTGCTTTGTTTTGTTTTTCTGTATATTATCTGCTTTCTACACCTTTCTTCCTGTTCCTAGCCCTGGCTAGGCTCAAACGTGTTTTATCTAGGCTACTGCAAAAGTTACCTAAGTGATTTTTCTTTCTTTTCCTTTTTCTTTTTCTTTAAGTAGGCCCCATGCCCAGTGCAGAGCCCTATGCGGAGCCCTATCTGTGTGGCACCTCTGTTCTCCCTCCCCTCTTCTTTCTTCTCTAATCCCTCTTCCTCCCTTTCCCTTCCCCTCTCTCTCTCTCTCTCTCTCTCTCTCTCTCTCTCTCACACACACACACACACACACACACACAGTTTGATTCTGTATTCAGATTTTTTTGGTACTTCAGTATTTTTCAATCATGCCAGCATTTATAGTTTAACTTGAGGCGCCAGGATTCATTACTTGTACAGGTCTTCAAATACGTTATCATAACACTTGCTCTTTTCCTCTGGCTGATGAAAATAAAATTACATTTACCCTTTAGCCATTTTTCATTAAGAATACATTCTCAAACACAGCATACTAATGTATTTTCTCCTCAAGCAGATCCATGGATTGGTCAAAATATAGTTATTTATGTAGCCTGTAAGATGAAGCCCCAACTTAGGAACTGGTGCTGGATGAACTTTCTCATTCAATACTAAAGGCAACTATACTAGTTTTAAATGGTTATATACATATCCCAATTCAAGACTGGAGCCACTTACTGTAAAGGGAAAGGTGGATAGGGAGAAGACTGCTGAGAAAGAGTAGGTCTTACAGATTCAGGGTGTATGTGTTTGTGGCAGTCACAGCTAGTTGCCCACCCAATATATACCCCCCTTCTTCCTTCCTAAGGAAGCTTAGGGATGGAAATACATGCAATGAAAAGCTACATTGCCTGGACATTCTTGCAACTAAAGATGTCCATGTGACTCAGGTCTGACCAATGAAATGTAAACAGGGTCTTACTGGTTCCCAGCAAAGATTTTTGAAATGGTACAGGCTCATTCTGCATGCACCTTTTGTCTTTTGTCTTTCCCTAATCACCTGGACATTGAATGCAATGGAAGAGTTGATACTGTAGAATTCTAATGATAAGGGTAAAAACATGATGGACATTGCCAGTCTCTCATTTCACCATGTAGCCCAGAACCAAAACTGGATCACCATATCCTTCCAGATTATTATTCTTCTCTTCTTCATTGTCTTTCTCATCCTTTTTTGTCATAGCTTTATTGAGATATAATTGATACTCAAAAACCTGTACATATTTAAGGCATACAGATTGATGAGTGTGGATGTATGTAAACACATACGCCATCACCACAGTAAGTTTATGAACACCTCCCAAAGTTTCTCTGTCCCCCTTTTACTTATTATTTTATTTCTTGATTTGTTGGGTTCTTCTTTGTGTGTGGTAAGAACATTGAAGATGAGATTTACCCGCTTAACAAAGTTTGAAGGGCACAATACCATATTGCTAACTGTAAATGCCATTCTGTATAGGAGATCTCTAGAACTTCTTCAAGTAACATAACAGAAGTTATATATACCCATGGAATGGCAACTCTCCACTTTCCCCACCCATGACAACCTCTACTGTATTCTCTGCTTCTAGGCGTTTGGTTACTTTAGATATCTCATGTCAGTGAAATCAGTCAGTATTTGTCATTCTGTGACTGGCTCATTCCACTTAGCATAACAAGTTCACAAGGATATGGAGAAGTTGGAACACTTGCGCCCTGTTGGTAGAATGTGAAATGGTACAGCAGCTATGAAAATTAGGGTAGAGGTTCCTAAAACAAAAGTCAATAGAACGACCATATGATCCAACAATTCTACTTTCTGGGTATATCTCCAAAATATATCCTAAATATATTTTAAAACTATATATGCACTCCTATGTCGATTGCAGCATTACTTACAATAGCCAAGATATGGAAACAATCCAAGAGTCCATTAACAGATGAATGGATAAAGAAATTGTAGAATAGTGCGATGGAATATTATTTAGCTTTATAAAAGGACATTCTGCCATTTGTGACAACATTAATGAACAAAATTTCTTCTTATATGAGCAAAATACATTCTCTATTATGTGAGCCTCTGTGATTTAGGTCTTGCATTAGGAAGAGCTAAGCCTATTCCTAACACACGGTAATTTTATAATGGTGCAGAAAGAGGTCAGAATTATGAAGTTGTGTAGGAGACTGTACATTATATATTTGGTTATATCACCCCTCCAGTATTTTCTTGCATTGATTTTCACTATTAAGCTATTTTTCTTGGCATGTTAATGTGACCATCAGCCATAATGTTTGTGACGCAAGTTAAGCAAAGGTAAAATGCATGAAAAAGTTCCAAAAATAAGTAACTACTGGTGGGTAGTGTTGCAAGGTAAGTCCTACAGTGCTTTTCAGAGGTTTCATAGTTGGAGCAGGATGTAGACTCAGCAGCTTTTTAAAGGCTATTTTTTAGAATAAGATTTTATGGTTACCAAAGTAACAATTTACCCTACATTTACAATACAGAACAAAAGAAAGCCTTCACTATTCTATCTCCTAGACATAACCACCACTTTCCTTCTGGGTTATAAATCCCTTTCAGTTGACATGTATATATTTCTATATAATATGATAGGCCATTTTTAAATACCAATGATATTTAGTGGCTGACAATATTTCATCACAATGATAAGTTCCACATAGGGTTATTAAACTATCTTATTTTCAGAAATTGTGGTGTTTTACAGGTATCCCCTATGATAACTATTACTAAGATATAGATCATAAATCTTTCCTTGATATGAATTCCAACTAGAATCCATATCTTTTCAAGTTTTGACATATTTTTAAAATAAACTATAGACTTTTTACTTTAATTTGTACTCACCTCAGTAATGTGGGTGCTTATTTCCATCCATTTCTCATTACAATACTCTAAATATCAATCAAAATTAAAATTATCAATGTTTTAAATCCAGTAAAATCTTTATTTTGCATTGTAGGTTCATATTTTTTTTTCTTTCAAAATTCTTTCTTCAGCCACCTTTCACTGGTGATAGTCCCTTGTGATACTTTTGTGCATATATATAAATTAATCTATTTCTCTTTTAATTAAGTTAGGGCTACTACTGCAATTAAAGTATTTTAAGAAGTATAATGACAGAAATTTACTTTTTTCTCACCAACTTCTTAATATCTGGTTTTCAGGTTTGTTCTAAATGTAGGATATACAGGAAGCCATAGGGCAAACAGCAGGGTTTTGCAGCCTCAGGACTCCTGGCATTTGGATGAGATCACCTCCGTTGTGAGGACTGTCCCTTAGCAGCATCCTTAGCCTCTATGGAGATATACAGATATATAGCTATAGCTATAGATATAGATAGATATAGATTAGATATAGATATCCATATATAGATATAGATTATATATATATATATATCCATATATAGCCTGGCTATTGCCAAATGTGCCCTAGGGAGCAAAATTTCCTCAGGTGTAGAAGTGCTTAAATAGAAGAAGACGTTTATGGGCAAAGCTCGGAAATAGTGCTTACTCATCTCACGTTCCACTGGCTAAAATTCAGCTCTGAGGCCACATTCTCAGAAAGACATACAAAGAAAGGCAAGCTAAAAGTGAATCAAGGAAGCAGAGAAAAAGTGTTTGGTCAGTAACAGTAAGTCTCTGTGACTGGTTACATACTGTATCACTTTCCCCATTTTTCTTTTTGGGGGACATACTGGCCTTTCTTAGGGAAAAAAGTCATAATGTATGCTCTGTGCCTATTTTGCCATAGTCACTGCCTCTGTCCACTTTAGAGGTTTCAGCTAGTAAGCTTCCTCTATCTTATATCTTCCTTAAAACATTTTTTACATTATATATGTAGAAGACCCATCTCTTCTTTCTGCAACAAATGAAGCTAGACAATTACTTACTAGATTTTTAATTTGTTTTGCTATCTATCATTGTCTATCTGTTATCATAACCGAAAACCATCGTTAGTCAATAAAGACAGGGAAATCTTCTCAATCACATGCTGCAGGGCAGACATATTAGATAGAAAATGACTGGAGCACGGTCCAATTTCAATCTGTGGGGGTCTGAATTTTGCCATATTCCATTGCTGCTTACTAAATCACAATTTTAAACTTATGAATAAAGTCTACATCTATTTCCCTAGTTCTCAAGGTATTCCAAAACATTGCATCATATTCCATACCTAATGTCATTTTGAGCACTGCCTAAAACCCACTCCTACCGCCAATTTCTCTCCAAAATAGCTGAAATCGTCATACTTCTGGCTCTGGACTTTGTGTCCCTTTCCTCCTTGGACTAATACAACTTTCATTATAAACCAGTCTTGCATATTTCATAGACTCCTTGTACCAGAAGCCAATTATCAATACTCCAGCTCTTACTGTGCTGCCTCCCGTTCTTCTGTGATCATAACTGTACTTACAGTGTAAATTATGCAACACATAATTCGATTTTATTCTGTCAATTGGATAATTCCTTCTTAAGAACATTTCATAGTGGTTTCACTACAAACAAAATTATTTCTTTTTAAACAAATACAATTATATTGTTCCCACACACCTATGGTAAAGTACAGTTCCAATTTTTGGCAAAATAAAGGTTCTTGCTGGAATACTTAATGAATATAAAGTACTTACACTTTATTTTTGTCTTGTTGGCTTGTAAAAGACTACAGTCTTAAAAAGGCTGCCCCTGGTTAATATGCTTCCTGCACTATTACTTACTTGATTAATATGAACTTTGTATCATTTTTATTTCTTCATTGAGTAATGGTAAATTTTGTATCCAGGAGCCATTTTAACAGAGATTTCATATTAATGTACTTTTGATGCAATGGGTTTTACTGCAAATAATAGGCCTTGCAGAGTTTTTGCTAAGGAGCTTACTTCTAACTATAAGGAAAAATGAGATGTGTAGATTACCTGCATATCTAATTTACCTAAGTTCACCAGATGCCCCCAAACCATAGATAATTAGGTGTACTTATTAATGGTGCCTTTAGAAATTATTTATGTAAGTGAATATGAACTCAGTCTCCTGAGTTCTTTCATCACTTCTCCATCAATGAACTTGAGCACTTGCTATAAAGATCCTTTTAAAGATTAATGTTAATAAGTAAAAAGTTATCCCATACTCACACTCTGAAACTGATATCGAAAAGATCAATTACTGAAGGGATGCTTCTAAACAATGCACTTGAGTAAGCAAGTTCATATAAAATAAAGAAAAATTTAAGATCCTTTAGACCAGTATCTCCTTATTTAATAATATCAGATTTATAAGACTATGTGTACGTAGCAGAAAACTGTTTTGACTAGTTTTCTCTTGTAGAGGCATTAGCAAAATAAAAGAAAAATTTTCGTGATTCCTTGAACATAGAGATGTAAATACCAGTAGACTATCAAAAGTTCATTTCCTTGTAACTAAGCAATATTAATGCTAAAGCTCAAGCAAGAAACTTTATATGCTTTAGGGACAGTAAGACTAAATTAGTATAATATTACTAAATTTTACATTTTACTGTTTTATTATAAAGCAGGATCTGCATATCCATTAAAGGACATAGAAAGCACCAAAGCAGTATAAGATATCACAACCAGTGAATAAAATATATTTAGAGATAACACTATTTTCATAAATTATATTGTATACCAACTTTTAAATTGGTAGTCATTCCCGCTCAATTCACACACTCATAATATGTCCCCAATACTGTTGTTTTTGTTGTTGAGACATAAGGTGTGCAATATCCATAATAGGGGATAAATAAGACTGGGAAATAGTAAGTAAACCTTACTGAGGCAAAAGTCACCAGAAAATTAAAGTACTATAAACAATATTATTACCATTGTCGGGAATCATTAGATATGGACTATGAAGACCCTGCAATGAATGTTCAGATCATGATGTAACTTTTCATAAGAGAACACGTAACTCTGATTTTCCACTTCTTTGTAGCCATTTGTGATTTGTCTGTATCTCTCCATCCCCAGACTTAAGGGCATGGGCCATACCCATATCACTGTATCCCTACCACAGGGCCTTTTATACATTTGACATCCAGAATATGCTTACTAAGTAGACAACAATCCTAGTCAATGATTACAGCCAGATTAAAAAAAAAAACATTCTGAACATCAACCTTTTAACAAGGGATTGAATTCTAACATATTGTCAAGCACTCTGCCAAGTACTAGAAATATAAAGAAGTAATATAAACTGTCTTCAAATTTAGACCTACTTCTAGACTCTAGATGGTAAGGGGCCACATAAACATCCACAGCATTGTAAGTTCCATAATAGCTAGTTGCATTCATGAGGGTACTTTGTTAGATTTAATATTTGCAGGGGAGGGAAAAAAAAACCCTTCAAAAAATTCTACTAGTAGTAGGTGTATATTTTACTTCCTTTTAACTATAAATAGTAACAACTACGCTATCATTGAGAGACAAGAATCATCCATAATATGTGCATCTATGCAACCTATCAGGTATCTTGATGTAGATTAGAGATTAGAGAATCAAAAGTTTCTTCCATCTTAGTAATTCTGAGGTAGCTCTGTATTCTGACTAAAAATAGAAACTATGACCAAAAAAATCCCTACATGGCATATGAGTTGAATGCTGATGGCAGATGCAAACATAAATTATATTGGGTGACATATTTATATTGATTTGTGGATTGGTTTTACTGATACTCCTGACTATGCGCCCTAACCACAGATGCCTGAGGAAAATGTTCAGACCCCTGTCCCAAGGTAGGCAAATCAGAAACTCTGGAAACTTCAAAGGAGCCACAGACAAGAAGAGAGAGTAATATGAAGAGGTCCCCAATAGCACCTGCTGATGTAGGGCCTGACCCATTCCTCCCAGAGTCTCCTGTAAAACTCTCCCTTCATTCCTACAAACACCTCTGCATCACTGTTTCTTCTGTGAGCCATAACTACTGGGTGTTAGTCTTTAATCCTGAACCAATCTTAATGGATACATCTGGCTTAGAAAATCCTCAACAGAACAGCATTTATTGTACAAAAAACAATATGAAATACGTTTCATGTGCATAGAGGTTGATAGAAGTGGGGCGCCAGGGTGGCTAAGTCACTTAAGCCTCCGACTCTTGGTTTCATCTCAGGTCATGATCTCGCAGCCACCTGGGTTTGAGCCCAGTATCTGGCTTTGTGCTGATGGTACAGAGACTACTTAGGATCCTGTCCCTCTCCCTCTCTCTCTGCCCCTCCCCACCCACACTGTCTCTGTCTCCCTCAAAATAAATAAATAAACTTTTTAAAAAAGAAGTTGATAGAAGCAACTTTTATGCACATTTTCTTGGGATTGCTTTTAGCAATGAAATGTTACCAAATAATTTAATAAATAGTTAGTGTTCCTGTAATGGCAAAGTAATAACCTTAATGATATTATATAACTAATAAAAGGATAACATTGTATAAAATTAAAAGTATTTTGCTTTGTTTTTTAAAGATTAAAACAAATTAATCCTCTTCCTTCCCCATTTTTATAGATCACATGTAGCAATGATTCATAAAGAAGGAATTGATGACGTATAATGAGAACATTAGTGCTATCCTCTGAAGTCACTCAAAACATGCCATTCGAAGTGGTGTTGAAAGAAAGCTCTAAAGTTAAACCAGAAAATGCACTTTGCAGTGACCTTAAAAACATCTACTTTTATTGCTTAGTAATAAAAGAACGTAATCCAAAAGTAAAAAACAAACATATTTTTCTAATACCTGAACTTGTTTAGAACTAGATATTTTCAAATGAAGAAGGAAAAGACAAGAAAAGTGCATAGTTTCAGTAGTTAAGAATTCCAAATGTTAAGAGCTAATTCTTTTAGCTTTACCATGCGGTGTAAACTGGGAGGTTCTCTCTACCTCTTTTCTGAATATTAATCACTTTAAGTGCATGTAAGGCATGAGTTTTAGAGATCTGTATTCTTAGATGTAACTACATTAAATGAATCCATTATTTTATGTTACATGGACATTTTCCATTAAATTAAGAAATCAATATATCTTTCTGTTAAACTTCCAAGTTTATGGAATTATATTTGAGGTTATCCATAGGGCAATCACACAAGGCATATTCACAGTAATAGCTAGCTATGTGTTACAATGAAAATCCATAACTACAGTGTCTTAAAATACATGCCTCCAGGCATTGTAAAAGCATATGGCAATAATTCATTCCCTAAATGAATACAATGATGTCATCATTCTTTTAACCAAAACCACTATGTATACTTTTAGGAAACTAGAATATGTTTATTGGTAAATAAAATTGGAACATTGGTGAATTGGAATTATTATGCACGGACATTCTTACCAGAATAAAATCATTCATGTATTTAAAATGAATTAGGAATTTCAAATATGACAAAAACATCTTCTGCTTCTTTTCTTCCTCTAAAAGAAAATGAATTTTGAGGAAATTTAATGTTATATTCTCACACCAGATAGTTTTAACACTAAAAAATTTAAACCTTGGATTTTTCTTTTCCAAGATTCTCAAGTACAGTTATAAAGATACGTGACTGAGGGGTCAGTCTATATGTAGATTGTCTACCACATTAAATTCTTTTAATATATTGGCTGCTAATATTGGCTTTTTCTAAGCATAGTGATTGTATTACTTTAGGCATAAGGCAGATCTCTTGAGCAAAATATTTCAATAAAAAAATCATCCATAGAATATATCATGTAACTCAAATTTTTGTTTAATTGATCATTATAATAACTTAAAATCATGGACATATATGAAGCATAATCATTTGTCCCTCTATTACCTAATTATTCCAGATGGTAATACATTTTCTAGAAGTTACTGCCTGGAAGATAATGTATTAAGATGATGATATAGGTAAAATTATGAAGATCCACCCACTTAACATATAAAAATTAAAATAAGAATAACCATTTCTGTCAAATAAACTATTTACATTTAAAACAAAATATTTTTTTTTTTCCTGAATTTGGCATGTAGAGGTTCGATGCAATACCAGAACCCATGTTTTCATAGGTTCTAAGCATTCACCAGCTAACATTTACTCCACTTGATTTTGACTGAACAGTGAACTAGAAGGCAAGCTCCTTCAAGAGTAGACAGTGAACAGGTAATAATATTGTTCCATAAGGTCTATCTTAAAAGTATGTAAACAATCCCCAACCAACAGGGAGAGGACAGAACAACAAAGACCATTTAGCAACCAGCTTAGACGCTGGACTTGGACAGACCTGAATGTCTCTTGCCTCACTCACCAAGCGAATGACCTGGGCAAATCATTTCATCTTCATCTATTTCCTTAACTCTGCTGTAAAGACGATAACATTAAGTATCTCACATAGTTTTGGTAAGTAATAAGTGAAATGCGTGCATAGCCATTAGCATGTTGACTCAACGATGATGATCATTATTGCTGTAATTATCATTCACCATTGTTTTTGATATTATTCATACTATTATTCACTGTTTCTTCTCTTTTGATGTAGGAAAATAACAGCTGTGAGGTCAAGCATTATTATTCTACGTAAAAAGTAAACAAGCTCAGAGCACTTCAATGACTTGCCTGAAGATACAAAGATGGAAAATGGCAGGGTCTAGAATGAAATCCAGTTATTTAATTCTATGTTTACCATTCTTTCAACAAGTATAACTGGACCACACGACAATGTGAGTCCTTGAGAACATTCTGTGTTAGGACACTGGCTGATTCAGTTATTCCTCCAAAACACACTTTCAACAGCCACTTTTGGAGTTAAATAGGGGCACCTCTCACTGATGAGCTACATTCTTCTTCAAATCTCATCTCTTTCTATTCTTTCTGGAATGGACCCTCACTAATCCTTACCCTCTGTACTCTTGTAAAGTTTCAGATTGAGATCCCATCACTATACATTTAATATACACCAAATGTTGCATACCTTCTGTGACCCACGGTATTTTAACACTCCTCTAGGAGAAGCATGATTCCTTCACATCCGTTACATTTTTAAAATGTAAATTTAAAATTTTTGAGGTTGATATTTTGTTACTCACGTGCAAATATATGCTTATGGGCTGTGCACTCAAGTAAAAAGTGTCTGAGAAATCCATGATTAAACCACTTGAATTATTTCTAAATAGACAACATCTAAAATTACACTTTAATGCAGGAGTGCTATGAAATTATACATTTCTGTACTATTCTGTGTTACAACAGCAATAACTGTTAGGCAAGGTGGTTAAGCCCTTAGGGATCTACTTATGTAAAAACTATATACACACACACACACACACACACACACACACATATATATATGCACACTATATATACACATATATATATACTATAGAGACATATATAGTTTTTAATATATATAATATATTACACATTTATATAATATATAAACATATAATATATAAATATATAATATATATTTATTTATAAAATGATATGTATTTATTTATAAAATGTCACATAGATATTTCCTTCTTATTACTGAATGGCATAGTTTAAAATTGAGCATGAAGCAGTAAAGTTCATTTTTAATTGTGTTTCATCTCCTTTTAACCTAAGGAAAAACTTTCATAGTGTAAAAAGCATTTTGATAAGTTGCATGCCTAACTCATATTTTCTGAGGTAATTAAGTGGGGGTCATAACATGCTGGTTGTAACAGGGGCTGCAAAATTGTGATCTGTCACATCACCTTAGTTTAATGGATTTAGGGAGTCATTTGGGGGGGGATCATGCATATTTAACAATAAAAGGGCCAATCTGTGGGTGCTTGAGAGCCAAAGACTGACTTCAACTTTTTAAATTATCTAAATAATTCTGTACACTCCTCCTTCCAAAGATAACTATAACTCAAGGCACACAGTATGTTTTTCAAAAACGTGTCTAAATCTAATAGGTTTTGAAACATTGGAATTGTGTCAGATTTTGACATAGATGATAATTCGTATGGTGGGTTTCTAATCTGATTTATAGATAGAATCAGGAGGAGGCATTTTTCTCACTTGTTTTTGATAAATTTTGTACAAATCAATCTTAATGCATTATTTACTATAGAATGGGGGGGGCAGAGCTTACTTAGGACAGTTTTCTTTTATATCGGTTTCCGTATCTGATGGCATGACATGAAATCCATCAAACAGCAAAACAGAAGGAAAAAAAAGGTAAATTCTCCAAACATATACATTCATGGACACATAAATCAAACTACAAACTCTACAGTGTTAAGAAAATATGAATCTCTTTACCCAGTAATGGAATCACCTTGAATTCCTTAAATCAATAGTTCACTGAACCTGAGGAACAGTTTTCATGCACCGGCACATACATAATCTGGTTTATGCAGTGTGCTAGAACTTGTTCAATATGAGAACTGAGTGCAGCTGTTAAAATAAAAATGCCTTCACAATACAGACTCCTTCAGCACAAGACATTTCAGCTATCCCTATTATTACATCAATATTAATAGACATTGCCTGGATAATTCATAATTTGGGAAGAAACAGGGAGTCTGGTGAAACTTAAACAGCATGGCCAATAAAACTCAGTTCACTTAATGTTAGCAAGTCTCTTTAATATATGTATGCTTGTTTTACAATTCACACTAATATATGAAATGCAACATACACTGTAAAAATCTCTAGGGACACCTGGGGGGCTCAGTAGGTTAAGCATCCAACTCTTGATTTCGGCTAGGTCATGATCTCATGATTCATGAGATTGAGTCCCACGTCAGGCTCGGCACTAACAGCACTGAGCCTGCTTGAGATTCTCTCTCTCTTCCCCTCCCCCCACTTGCTCTCTCTCTCAGAATAAATAAACATTAAAAAAAAAAAATTTAAGCCCCAATTTGGTACTCTGTATACAAGAGAGGTTCTATTCAAAATTTTAAATGAAGATTTATAGCTTCCTGGGACACAGATTATTGTTAAAACCTCACAGGAACCAGTTACATTTCTAAACCATTTACAGACCTAACTTCATAGAAATAGTCTCCTGTCTGTTTAAATTCTCTCCGCAAGAATTTCTCCTATAAAATTCCAATTTTTTATACTTTTGGAAAATTTTACTGAAATATTAATTTGGATGCAGAAAGTAGATCACTGTGCACAGTTAGCTCAAGAATGAATTTTCCCTCGAGTTCTGTTAGTCTTTTCAATAGCCTCTGTCCCTCCAAACAAAGCTATCGCTCACTTGTCATACTAGATGTTAACTAGTAAATTAAAAATTGTGCTGTCAACTAAAGAAGAAAAATTCCCAGCCATACTTAGTATCGTCCAGTGAGATGATCTATAAACATGAAGTTTTTCTATAAAAATGCAACTGAGACGCTCACATCGGCTTCTCTTTTTCTACAGTTTTCAAACTGTAATGAATTTTTTATTATCGTTCATTTAATTCCATGTAGGTTTATTCTTGCTGATAACATGATCTATTGTTCTCTGAGCCATGGTGAGACTGCCATTTCTTAAACAGACAGCACTTATTGGAAATTAAACCTCTACTAATGTATTATAATTATTACTTGAGGGTAATTTGCTCCTCCAGCAGGGAGTCGCAGCCAATGTGAAGGTAACGTTTCTTCCAGGGAGCTGTTAATATTTCTTCTATGCTGAAATCCCACATAATGGATCTTGCCTAAGGCTGATTAATGATTTTAAAGCTGGAACAGTGATTTGTAGCTAAATCAGTCCTCACTGAAGGAGATTCAGGGTTATTTCAGTCAATACTGTTAAATAAGTGTGAACAGTAACTTCACTTAACACACATGTAATCTAGAAGGTAAGAAAGAGAGAGGCAATAAAAGGAAGTAAATAATGGTAATCCTGCTGTCCGCGCATTTCATTTACACTTATAACAGATACAGGGAAGAAACACATTGCAGTGTCATCAAACCCACGGAATTACTTCACTGCAACACATTTTTCTGCATTGAAAAAGCAATTTCCCAAACAAGTAAAAGCAAATTGAGCTAAGTGCCTAAAATAAATCAGCATCTTTTCCCTCCCTTCTTTAGTTTCTTTCACCTTCCCTGCAAAAGAAGAAATTGGATGAACAACTTGGAAACTTGTGCAAGACAGACTGAAACTAGGGGAAAGGTTTCCTTTAGGATAATAACCCACAAATCCAGAGTTCCAACGTTAGACATTCTGCCCAACCCCTGGGGATCTCGCCTTCACCTGAAACAAGGCTGAGCATCTAGCCAGAGGAAGTAACCTTGAGATCTCTCTGCCTTAAGGGCTACATGCCTAATGCATAGCATCAGCACTCTCTAGTCACTCAACTGGATCCTTCTTTGTTAGCAAGAGGCCAATATCAATAAAAGGTAGTGATAGAACTGCAGTCAAAGACAAGGTTGCGAATGTCAATGTGCATCTTCCACCTTGTATTTCACTAACAGTCCTGCTTCCCACAGTTCCAATGATTTCTAAACAGAAACCGAGGAAACAGCTACAAACATTCTGCTACATATTGTTTGTCTGAGGTCCCTGGCTTCTGAACTAACAAAACTGATGAATAAGCACTGTGTCTAAATAACATAGTGAGAGAAAGAGGAGATCCTTGTGAGTGAACACCTGAGGGTCTAGACATACACTCATTAACATGAGCACTGTCATAGCAATCAAGAAGCCAAAATGAAAACTGCTGTTACTTTTACTTAGCTAAACAATATAATTCCAGGTAGGGGTGCATGGGTGGCTCAATTGGTTAAGCGTCCGACTTTGGCTCAGGTCATGATCTCACAGTTCGTGAGTTCGAGCCCTCCATCAGGCTCTGTGCTGACAGCTCAGAGCCTGAAGTCTGCTTCGGATTCTGTGTCTCCCTCTCTCTCTGTCCCTCGCTCCTCGCTCGCTCGCTTGCTCTCTCAAAAATAAATAAACATTTAAAAAAAGATACAATTCCAGGTTAAACACAAAATATGGATTGAAACTTATTGTTTGGTTTCAAAAATCTGGAAGAATCTGGGTTTATCTAAGAATCTTAAAGAAAAAAAAGTTAATGCATTTATAATAGGAAAACTTTCCCCCTGTCCTGTAACTGAGGGCTGCATATGAAAGGGCTACAACAATTGGTATTAGGCTCTTAAGAATTATGTCTGAGGGGCACCTGGATAGCTCAACAGATTAAAGTCTCCACCTCTTGACTTTTGGCTCAGGTCATGATCTCACTGCCCTTGGGTTAGAGCCGTGTGTTGGGCTTATGCTGGCAGTGTAGAGCCTGCTCGGGATTCTCTCTCTCCTCTCTTTGCCCCTCTCTCTCTCTCTCTCTCTCAAAAATAAATAAATGAACTTAAAAAAAAAAAACAAAAAAAAAACACAAAGAATTAAATTGAGCTTTCATTCAGTTTAAACTTCTGTATAAACTATACAGCTCACACACAGGTGTGTGCCTAAATATATACATACCTTGAGGCAATGGCTTTTAACCTTCAATCAGAATCAATACCAAACTACATCTTAACCTTCTATCAAATCGATGCCAAACAGGGTTTCTCAGTGAATAATAGTAGGCATAACACATGAGTTTTTTCTCCAATAGGCTCAAATATGCAAAATTAATTTTGCCAAGGGGAAAGTTTCTACCTTTGATAATAAGTATGGGTATTTGGTGGTCCCTCTACACACATATTTTATGTGGTTATCTGAAGTGAAAACTTGGCTTCAGATCCTATAATTTTCATGATCGCTTTATTAAATTTTATTAAATACAGTTTGCAAAACATACAATCCTCTCAGTTAAAATGTAAAATTCTATGGCTTTTAAAAAAATGCAAAATTCTAAGGTTTTAATATATTCAGAGTTGTGAAGCAATCAGCACAATACAATTGTAGAACATTTTCATCACCCAGATGAACCCCCACCCTCATTAGTAGTCACTCCTATGCTTATGCTCCACCCGTAGTTACTGAGAAACTACTTATTTTGTTACTATAAATTTACCTACTTTAGATATTTCATATAAATCAAATTAGTGATTGACTGGTTTATTTACCATATGTTCAAGTTCACCCTTTATGTAGCATGATTCAGTACTTTTTTTACAGTGTCAAATAATATTCCATTGTGTGATATAACACATTTTGTTGATCTATTCATCAACCTGGGTGCATCTGGACTGTTTCTGCTTCTTCACTATTAGCAATAATGCTGTTACAAACAATTATGAACTAGTTTTTGTGTATATATTTTCATTTCTAATAGACATGTATAAGACTAGAACTGCTTGGTCATAATCACTGTATTTCACATTTCAAGGAGCTATGTAACTGTTTCCAAAGCAGATGTATTATTTGGTATTCCTATGAGCAATGTATGAGAATTCTAATTTTTCCAAATACTCACAATGCTTGTTATTTCCTTCTTTTTTTGATAACAGCCATTCCTAGTGGGTGAAAAGTAGTATCTTGTTATGGTTTTGATTTGAATTTCCTTAACAAGTAATGATATTGAATATTTTCATGTGATTCTTGGACATTTTAATATCTTTGGATTATTTGTCCATGTTTAAATAGGATTGTTTTTATATTATTGAGTTGTAAGAAATATTTTTATTGTTTTTATTTAAGTTCATTTATTTATTTTGAGAGACTGAGAGAGAGACAGAGAACATGCTAGCTGGGGAGAGGCAGACAGACAGAGAGAGAGAGAGAGAGAGAGAGAGAGAGAGAGGGAGGGAGGGAGAGAGAGAATCCAAAGCAGGCTCCACACTGTCAGCATGGATCCCAACACAGGGATCAATCCCATGAACCATGAGATTGTGAACTGAGCTGAAATCAAGAGTTGAATGCTTAACCGACTAAGCCACCCAGGCGTCCCCGAGTTTTAAGAATTTTTACATCCTGCATATACTTCTCATACACCTGATTTGAAAATATTTTTTTCTGATACCAGCAGTTGTCTGTTCACTTTCCTGTTAGTGTCCTTTGATGCATTAATATTTTTATTCTTCTGAAACACAATTTGCCTATTTTTTTTCTTTTGTTTTTTTCTTTTGGTATCATGTCTATGAAGTCTTTGCCTACCTAAAAGCTCATGAAGATTTACTCCTATGTTGCCTCCTAAGAATTTTATAATTTTCAGCTCTGATATTTTGGTCTATGATCCATTTTGAGTTATTTTGGGGGGAGTTTTGAGGAAGGGTACAGATATGTGTGTTGCACATAAATATCCAGTACCATTTATTGAAGAGTCTAGCTAGTTAACTAAGAATAAGATACTTGACTCTTCTAAGCCTCAATGTCTTCATTAGCCTCTGTGGAGAAGGAAAAGGCTAGAGATGGAGTTGATCACCAATGGCCAATGATTTAATCAATATGTCTATGTAATTAAATCTCCATAAAGCCCCCTAAACAACTAGATTCATAGAGCTTCTGGGATGAAAGTGAGTGTATGGAAGCTCCCCACCCCAGCTTGCTCTATATACCTTGCCTTGTGTATTTTTTTTGTTCGTGAGTTGTATCCTTTTTAATAAACTGGAAACAATAAATAAAGCACTTTCCTCAGTTCTGTGAGGTATTCTAGCAAGTTATCAAACTTAAAGAGTTGGTCTTGAGAACCTGATATGCAGTCCCTCAATCAGAAGTACAGGCAATTAGGGCAAGTGGGTGGCTCAGTTTGTTGAGACTCAGACTTCGGATGGGGTCATGCCCTCACAGTTTGTGGGTTTGAGCCCCACATGGGGCTCTGTGCTGGCAGCTTAGAGCCTGAAGCCTGTTCCAGATTCTGTGCATGTGTGTGTGTGTGTGTGTGTGTGTGTGTGTGTGTGTCTGTCCCTTCCCTGCTCTCACTCTGTCTCTCTCTCAAAAATAAATAAACATTATCTCTTTTTAAGTATAGGCAACTCAATCAAAGGTACAGGTAACCCTTGAGGATTTCAGCTATGTGACGTTGACTGAATTGTTCACTCCTACATACACTTTCCCAGTTTGTTGCATGGGAGTACCAAAAGCTGTAAGGAATTTCATGAGAATTAAGTGAGGTAGTAGATATGGAAATGCTGTCAAGATATAAAGCTCTATATAAATACTATAAAATATCCAAATAACTTATCTGGGTATAAGGATATAAAATAATTTACAAAACTGATTATAGAATTGCATGCATATGTAAATTATTCTCCCAGCTTTCAAATAAAAATAGTAAATAATTTGGACTAGGAACTCTTTTTACCTCTACTTTTGACTCATCTTGTGTAGATTTTTGAATCTATGGGCCAACTAATAGTGGATCCTGCAGGAATGGAACATTTCTATTATATTCTTTTCTCAATAACCAATAATACCATCTGTCAACCTGAGTGTTTTTCTCATCACTGGAAATCAGAGGAGTGTGTAATTATCCCACTGAAAGGGAATTTCTCAAGAAAAGCAAATGGAAGAAACATTTTCTTCTTGCACTGGATGAAAAAAGAGTGCCAAGAAAGATAGGATGTTGCATAACTTTATATAAAACCATAACACATAAACACAAATACTGTCAATGGAGGCAGAATGCTCTATGCTATTAACTGCTGAAAATCTCATATTTTTAAGGCTGTTGGCACTTGGGTTAGTATTCAATGATAACTGAGAATCTCACCCTGAATTAATTAGGAAGTGGGTGTTTTGAATGATAACAAAACTGCCAATTACCATTTATTTACTTTTGGAGCAGGTGTTAAATGATTGATTTCAAACTGCAATAATATAGTCTGCTTTGGAACCAGAGCTGTGAAAAATATTCACAACCTAAATTAAAAGAAATATTTTTAAAAAGAAAGGAGGGGGTAGTCCAGTAAAAATAACCCTATACACAATTACATTAATGCCACAGACAATCTCTAGTATTCTAGTATATATGACTAATACGTATCTTCCCTTTAGAATATTAAGCAATATCCTAAGAGAACCTTCACCATGACCTGGTTTCAAACATTTGGAATTACAGAGGTTCTGTAATGGGAGCATAAGGTGGAACGAGAACACTTGGATAAAGACTTGTGTGGTGGAAAATGCTGGGCTTAAGCAGTATCCATATGGCCATCACAGTACCTGTGGTCCTCAGCTTACTGTGGATATGTGGCAAGCTACATTGTTTAATGTACCAGGAAAATACTTGTTTGCAGAACCCTTACAAAGATGATATACATGTTACAGGTACACAGTCCATTCAGAGTATATCTTCGATGTCCTTTTCCAATATTAAAATGAAGTAATTATGGACAGCAATATAAAAATGATTAAAATCGGAAGACACTTTCTCACATTAAATGGAAATACATAACAAAGAACACTGTCCATATTTTTGGCTCCACAGGGATTACTTGTATAAATTGCAAGAACCCTGCACTCAAAACAAGACTGAATTAATTAGAATAACACATGAGATTCAAACTGGACATGTACATGCCAAAAATCTTACTTAGCTTGCAAATATTCAGTTCTATTCAGATAATATTTAATTAAAAATACTGTCCATATATCAGGAGCTAACTTGGAAGTGATAGGGTTTGGGAATTTGCATCAGAGCAGAAATACAACATGATTTTGATTCGTCAATGACACACAGACTATGAGCAAATTCATGGGTACAAATAAATAAAATATATTTCATTAAATTCTACAATGTGATGGTTAATTTTATATGTCAACTTGACTTGGCCATGGGATACTCAGATATCTGGTTAAATAGTATTTCTGAGTGTATCTGTGAAAATGTTTCCAGAAGAGATTAGCATTTAAATCAATACACTGGGTAAAGCAGTTAAGCAGGTTGTCTCTCTAATTCTTAGGACCACCATCCAATCCATTGAAAGCCTAAAGAAAGTAAAAAGGCAGAGGAAGAGAAAATTATCTCTCTTTGATGGCTTAATCTGGGACAACAGTCTCTCCTTGCCCTCAGAATATCACATACACTATTGGTACTCCTGTTGTCAGGCCTTCAGACTCAAACTGAAAGTACATCACTAGCTTTCATGGTTCTCCAGTTTATAGATAGCAGATCACGGAACTGAGCCACCATAATCATATGAGTCAGGTCCTTACAATTTTTCTCTCCCTCTTACTCTCTCTCTATATATAAACAGATATATTTCATCTTTATATATACAGAGTTCTCCTGAGGAACAAAAACTACGGTGTATAAAGGTGGATAATATAGTCTATTATATATTTTTATACTTCATTATATACTTAATGTGTATAATATAGTAAATTATATGGGCCACCTGGGTGGCTCAGTTGGTTGAGTATCCAACTCTTGATTTCAGCTCAGGTCATGATCCCAGGATTGTGGGATCAAGTCCTGCATTGGGCTCCACACGGGGAGCGTGCTTGAGATTCTCTCTCTCTCTCTCTCTCTCTCTCCCTCCCCCTCCCTCTCTCTCTCTCCCCCCCCACCTCTCTCCCCTGTTCTCTCTCTCTTTCTCATATATACACATATATATATATGCATATATATTCAACTTCAAATATATATATATTATATGCATATACTTGTAGGAAATTATTTTACCTCATCTATATCATATGACTATACACACACATATATGTATATATACATATTCAGGGAAAAAAGAAGAATGTATCACAAGAACCACAATAGTATGGTGGAAAGAGGGGTGGACTGAGAGTCCAAAGATACACAATCTGAAAAACCTTTTTGTAAGATTAAAAAAGTCATTTAACTTTTCTTTTGTGCCACTCAGGAAAATTATTTAATCCCTCTGAGCTTGATATTTACCTCTGGGGGTATTATAAGGTTCTTAAAAACCGTTGGCTAGTATTTTTTAGTCATTGTCAAAATGTAAGATTTGTCTCTTCTCTCTGTGCACTTTTTCCCCATTACACTGTTCCTTCCTGTTCCACGGTTTCAGTCTCCCCACCATTTATCAGAGACAGTTTCCAGATCACAAAACATCCTTCTGGTTCTCCATTGGACAAAACTGTTCATGTCGTTCAAGCTGTGATGCCTAGACCTAAACTCAATACAATGGGTAGACTGATCACTGCAATGAGTTCCATCTTCTTTTAACTAGACATGGTATTTATTAAAACCTTTTAGGACTGACTTAGATTTTGTGTATTTGTTGTTTTTCTTAGCAACAGCTCATGTATAACTTACAGGAAAGTCAATAAGGTCCTGAAATGTTTTAAAATTACATGTGTGTAGGTGCCTGGGTGGCTTAGACGGTTAAATGTCCAACACTTGATTTCAGCTCAGGTCATGATCTCATGGGTGGGTCTGGGGGATCTAGCTGTGTGTTGGGATCTGTGCTGACAGCACTGAGCCTGGTTGAGATTCTCTCTCTCTCTCTCTCTCTCTCTCTCTGTCCCTCCCGTGCTCGCTCGCTCTCTCTCTTTCCCTCTCTGAAAATAAACTTTAAAGACCAAAAAAAATAAATTACACTTGTGTAGCTAAACATATAACATTTTAAATGTAAATACAAAAACATCCACATATGCAGTTTTTGACTAGGACAGAAAAAAATATGATTCAGTTGCACGTTCTTCATTTTTTACATGGATCTGTTAGTCTCTGCTAAACCCACTAGATACCATGTTAGCTCACAGTAATATTGTCTAGCTCACATTTCAGTATCTTTTCACCAGGATATGATGAGAAGTCCCCCTCCCAAGTATAATAGCACAGATTTTCACAGCAGCTGTGATTTCATGGGGAAATCCTAGACTTTGGACTCGGCCATTCACTACCCATGATATGCACAAGTAGTAATACAATTTATTTCACTACAATTTCAAATATAACTTCTTTGAATCCTGGATTACTTCTGTTAAAAAGAGTATCATAATACCTAATTGAAAGATTTGTTCTGATTATAGAACAAAAACATTTTAAACTTTGAATGTAATGGTTTCCATTACAACAGAATATAACAGCATCTCAGAAATCTTCATTTGAGATCTTCTGGGATTCATTTTTTTTCCCTTAAAGTTGAAACATCACTTCTTTGTTTCCCTTCCCTCACTCTCAGCATAGAGGGTCTCCTTTCTTGTAAAACACAGTATAGTTCATGACACTATAGTTAATTAAATGTTAGTAGAAACTACAAATAGAATCAAAGTGGAATACAGACAAATGATTTAAAAAAGAGAAGGAATGAAGAAAGGAAAAAATAAATGTTGTTTTTCCCTTTCACTTTATCATAATAACATATTCTTTGAAACACATTTCAGCTAATTGTTTCCTTGGCTCCTGAATAGATGCTGAGGCCACTGAAGGTGAGACTTCTGTTTAATTTAACCTTGTCAACCCAACAAAGGGGAATCTCAAGTGTAGGATATTAAAAAGGTTTTGGAGGGGCACCTGGGTGTCTCAGTCGGTTGGGTGTCCGACTTCAGCTCAGGTCACGATATCACAGTTTGTAAGTTCGAGCCTCGCATCGGGCTACGTGCTGACAGCTCGGAGCCTGGAGCCTACTTCAGATTCCATGTCTCCCCCTCTCTCTACCCCTCCCCTGCTCACGCTCTGTGTCTGTCTCTCAATAATAAACGTTAAAAAAATTTTTTTAAAGATTTTGGAAAAAATGCAATAAGCCTAATGCAATAAGCCTAAGAGATAGCAAATATTTTATACGCCAGCTTAAAAAAAAAAAAAAAAAAAAAAAAAAAAGGAAAAGAAAAAAGAACAGGGTCTGTATGCTCATCTAGAAGGATTTCAAACACAATTAGTTGATGATTTCCATGAATCCCAAATGGCATGTCAGGGGTAACAGATAGGATATCAATTGTCACTGCATCCTGTACCACGATAGGAATGTTCCTTGGGATGTTGTGGTCTAATAATTTTATGAAAAAATAAATGGATTTATTAGAAAACACTTGTGTGACTCTAACAATTGCCTCAGGTTTTTCTTGCTGTTTCACAATGTGTTTCCATATTATATTTGTAAAATTTTAATAATAACTAGGGTTAAACTTCCCTATTTTTTCCCATTTTTTCTTAAGTTATTGCCTCCTGTCCAGCACATTTTCTGCTATTTATTTTCTTTTAAGTTTATTTATTTATTTTTGAGAAAGAGAGAAAGATACAGCAGGAAGTGGAAGGGGGAGAGAGAGAGAGGGAGAGAAAGAGAATTCCAAGCAGGCTCCCTGCTGTCAGGACAGAGACTGATGTGGGACTCCATCCGAAGAACCAAGAGATCATGACCTGAGCCAAAACCCAGAGTCAGATGCTTAACTGACTGAGCCACCCGGGCGCCACTCTGCTATTTCTGATGTTCTTTTATTGATTTTTAAAGATTAATAACAGATACTCAACCATAGATAGTTAATTAAAGTGAGCTTGAGATCTGAATTTACATTAAACACTGAATACTTCTCTGCTCTTTGGATTTACTCATGCTTTGATTTCTTTGCAAAGTTTGTTCTGCCTTTTAAAAACATCCTAGGATGATTCTATGTAATTGACACATGGGAAGTAACTTTGCTTTCACTCACTCATTGTTCAAATTCTTATACATAGCACCTTTCACAAGTCATGTGCAGTATGGTATGCATGAGGTAGAAAGCACTAGACTAGAAACCTACAAACCACTGGAGAAAAAAGCACCTTGCCCTGCCAGTGTGTGTGTGTGTGTGTGTGTGTGTGTGTGTGTGTGCACGTGCGTGCCAGATTCGCAGGGGATGTCAGTCACCCAGCCACAATACAGTGGCTGTGGGGATAATAAAAGGAAGTAAAGGAGGAGAAGACTCAGATTGAGGTTTTATACTATCTCTTTCAAGTAAACACATCATTTTGTGTTCTCTTCTTTTAAAAATAACAAATATATAGAAAATTTGACCAAAAAGAATAAACTTTATTCATCAAACATTCATAAACCCAATAAAGGTTTGATTCAAAAATTTTATATACATACACACATGTAATATGTCTATAAAATTATAGGTATATATGTTATATAAATAGGGCAACTGTTTTACTTAATATGATACACTAGTAAGTAAAACACAAGCTTTATGCCATATAATTTATCAAAAAATATATTTATTGACATTACATAGTATATAGGTATATATATATATATTATGTACACATATACAAATTTTATATATTTGCTTTGTTATGAAATACATTTTCAGACTACTAATTTGATGGCTGTATAACAGTCTACTGTTTCATGACTTACTTATCTATTCCTCTATTCTAAAATGCTTAGCTATTTCAGTATAAAATAACTATATGATGGATATTTTTACTGAGGATAAATTGTGAAATTAAAATTACCAGATAAATTAGAAGAAATACTGTCAAAGATTGGACATAAAATGACAAAATGCTTCTGAGAATGACTGTCTTTTCCTTACAACCTCCATTCATGACTTTCTCCTTAGAAAATCTCCTACATCCTAAAACCTAATAAAATATTACCTACATTTGATTATGCTGTTGATATGGCCTCGTTTATATACTAGAATTTTAAATTTCTTTTAAAGTTAATTTTGACATGTTAAGAGAATATTTCTCCAATTAATTCCAAGTGATTAATTGCTTAACACAATTACTACTCTGTTGTCTCCTTACTTGTTTAGATGGTATACTTATTATGTAATCATTTCTTCTGTATTCTAGAACTTGTGTCTTATTATTTTTTTTTGCCACCACAGTATTTCTATTTCAGTACTTATTCACTGAGCTTATTGAAGAATTATAACACATTTTCAAATAAACCTCTTAGGGCATGATTTTATATTTGCAAAGACAGTATAGTTTCCTAAACCCTTCATGCCCCTTACTCAATTCTCCATTATTAATATCTTTCATTACTATAGAATATTATCATGTATTTTTAAATTATAATACAGAATTAATTCTTTGCTATTCAAAGGTTTATATGTATTTCTTAACAATTTCTGTTTATTCTTTTTAATAAGAATTTTTATTGACACTTAATGGAAATCACTTATAAGCTAGAGATTAAATCTGCAATACTTACAATTTGGATAATTTTAAGTGACATCTAAACATCTAAAAACTTAGTATCCATATATTCAAGTTTTCTTCATTAATATTTAGGAAGGTTTTACCTTTTTTCCTATATGCTCTATATATTCCTCAGTAAAGTTTTATTTCTCCCTATTCTCCCCAAAAGGACTTTATGAATTATATTTGTCCATTCACTATTTTAATTGACCATAATTTTATGAATATTAATTTTGTATCCAACAAACTTAGTCCATATTGGTTCCTTTAGTTGTTTTTTAAATGATATAATTTTTTAAAAATTTATTTATTTTAAGAAAGAGAGCAGGGGAGGGGCAACGAGAGAAGAAGAGAGAGAGAATCCCAAGAAGCCTCTGGGGTGTCAGTGTAGAGCCCGACACAGGGCTCAAACTCACGCACCACGAGATCATGACCTGAGCTGACATAGTCAGACACTCAACCAACTGAGCCCCCCAGGCTCCCCTTAAATTATGTAAATTTACCTGTAAATACTATTTGTCTCTAACCCCTATCAAAAATTTGATTTCAGTGTTAGTCCTTTAAAAACATGTTTTTCCCCTTAATTTCACTACTATTTCCTTTTGCATCAAAGTAAAAGAGCCTATTGATTTCACTGAGAGAACAGAAATTCTCTGTTCTTGTCAGGAATACATACCAAGTTCTGTCAAGTACCCTTTACATTTATTTTGTGTTCATACATGTTTTTCTTATTCAGTCCTTTTCATAGGCTGATATATATTTTTTCAACATCTTCATTTTTATTTTTACATTCATCACAATACAGATCACTACATATTTTCTACTCACATAACCACAGGTAACTTAATAACAATATGTTCCTTAAAAGAAAATAAGCTTCTTTTTAAGGTGTAGCCTTGTATCTGCTAGAATGATTTCTCCTCTTGTCCTTTCTGTCACCCCAATAAATCTTTCAGTTCACATTTCCATGGCATCAGTAACTCATGCTAGTGTTTTTAAAATAGTTATGCATGCAGTGTTTTCTGCAATATTCTCCATAGTATTACAAGGTTGAGATGCCAGGAATTCCACTGCTGTGGAAAGAAACTACCAGAAAGTCTATATCAGAACCCCAGACTTTCTGGCACTCAAACGGAGTATGTAACTTTCAAGAAAAACAGTATTAAGATAATAATTCCCATCTTATAACAGATTGAAGTATTTTAGAAACCACTTTCCATTAGACCTGGACTACTGATATTGAGCCCAGAGTTAGAGCTACGTGGCAGTTCAGCCAGGGAATTTTTTTAGGGTGCTATTCTAAAAACTGTCATTTGATGACACATCGTACTGCTGTAGACTTAATGTGTTTTTTCACATGGAACACTTAAAGCAAATTATACTAAATTACAGAGAAGAGAGGATTCCGGGTGACAGTGTAAAGGGCTTTGATGCAGAGATATTGCAGGTTAAGTTCAGAGCTAGATACTGCTTTATGTAAGAGGAAGCATATCCTGAGGAGCACGTTTCCATCTATTCAACTACTCACTTTTAAACAGGTCCCAACTGCTTTGGCAAAACATTGGTATTAAGGACTGAATTATGCCCCCACTGCCCAAATTCATATGCTGAAGCACTAATCTTCAATGTGAATGTAATCGGAGATAAGGTCTTTAAGGAGATAATTATGTCATAAAGGTGAGACTCTAATCCAATAGGACTGATGTCCATATACAAAGAGGAAGAGGCCATGTGAGCACAAAGAGAGAAGCCACCATTTACAAGCCAGGAGGAGAGGTCTCAGCAGAAGTTAATCTAGATGGCACCTTGATCTTGGACTTCTAGGCTCCAGAACTGTGAGAAAATGAATTTCTGTTATTGAGGCCACACAGTCTGTGGCATTTTGTTATGGCAGGGGAGCAGACTAATACAGTCGAACTCAATTTCTATTTTGGAAACTATCACATAGGTCACACATACTTAATGTCCACATAAATGAAGGCATTTTACCAGGAAAACAGAGGTTTACTGACTTATGTAATTCTAGGCTCTCTTATTCATGGCAGCTCACTAGAGCCTGAAGATAATTGTGATATTCATATGAACAATCATAAGCATGCCTTTTTCATGGATGACTAAAAGCATGGATGAATCCAAGCATGTCAATCACAGAAGTTCTAATCATTGCCATTCTCACTGATGAAGTGTTACTGAAAAGCATAATATCTAGTTGGATGCAATCCCCAGATATATAGATGTATAGTGTGTGTGTGTGTGTGTGTGTGCGTGTGTGTGTGAGAGAGAGACAGAGAGACAGAGAGACAGAGACAGACAGAGAGAGAGGGGGAGAGAGAATTAGACAATTCTAACAAATAATTTTGGTATACAAGCTTTATGGTGGAAAAAGGAAGAGGGGTTTTATCCATTTATATTAGATATAGCTCCTCTCTATTTTGAGAATATAAAAAGTGCAGATAAAACAGTTGAGAAAAAAGAAATAATGACCCAAGACTGTCAGGTCATTGTAGCTGTGACACCTGTATTTCTTGGTGTTTGATATGCCTTTCTCATTAAGACGGAAAGTAAGTTGTGTATGCTGTGAAGAGAATGCATGAGTGTACTGATCTGAAAAATAATGTGGTGTATTGCCTCTAAAGCAGTGATGCGAACAAGAAAGAAATAAAAGGCTGTAAGCACTTACATATTTCTCATGTGCATCAAAAGCTAAAAGAGCAGTAAAAGAAGACGATTTAGACCTATTTATACATCCAGTGTTTTTTTTTTTTCCTGTAACAAAACAGTTCTAAAATCGCCCACTTGTATTTATCTTCCAGATTCTACTACTCATTAGTGATTTAATAATTGAAAATATATCTTTCGATTTGCGGTTATCTTTGTCACAGAGGGTTCAGCCTAGAACAATTATTTAGATGTGATACGAATAAATCTGTGTTAATACAATTCACTAGAAAGCAGAATTTAGTGTGAAAGGTTCCCCATGGGTCCTAATCTAAGATTTACTGATGTATTAAAATATTGAAAAAGCTTTGCCATACAAAATCTCTAAAGTACATGTGAATTACAGCATTAAGAAAAAAAAAAACAGAAAAAAAAAAAAAAAAAAACAGAAAGAAAACTCAACCAAACAGGAGGACAGTGGTACCTCAGGAAGACCTGCAGGGAACATTTGGTTCAGGGCCTAAGATCTGGTCCCGAGAAGGGGGCCAAAACTCTTTTGCCAAAATAATACAAATATCATCAATCACAGGAGGGTTAATACATGCAGTCAAACTCACAAGTATCAATACAGGTAGAAGAAAACAGAAGGTATTATAAGAGATACAAATACTGTTGTTTTGGAAAGAATATTCCCTTTCTATAGATATATTCATGTGAAAAGCCACATCACAACCAGAAGATTGCCCAATGAGCTTTAAATAAAAGTCAAAGTAGGGAGAATAGGGTGAATCATATTAGTGTCTATTGTCATTGTATTATGCTAATCTCATACATCTATATGAACTAGAAGACCGTAAGATATCGGTATATGCTTTTATCTGGGAGTGCTAATTGCATGCTGACAAATTAAAACTTTCTATCTGATGTCCTCGTGGCTCTTCCCCTATTAACATGTTTCTTTTTTTCTTGTCCTTCAAACATCAGTAGACTAGTAGTTTGCATTGAATGCCACCAGTTGCCTACTCAGCATCCTTTCCCACACTCTTATTTCCTGTTAGAACTCTGATTTTGAGGGCGCCTGGGTGGCTCAGTTGGTAGAGCATGCATTTCTTAAACTCTGGGTCATGAGTTCAAGCCCCACGTTAGGCATAGACCTACTTAAAAAAAAAAAAAAAAAAAAAAAGAACTCTGATTTTGTTTAGGAATCCTCCTCTGTACATGAGAATGTATTCAGGGTGGCTGACTGCAGTCCCACCTAAAATAGGACTTGTTTTCAGTGTATTACCTTACCTACTGCCAGGGATTAGTTCCAACGTGTTTATGTTATTAACTCTGACTTATGAAATGCATAGTGAAATAGGTCGAGTAACTTCTGGCAAATTTCTTATCTCTTAAGTGGAAACCAAAAGAGAAGGGCTTTCTCTCCCTGAGTATTATCGAATCTGGATATCACATATAGAATGGCTACAGCTATTGTCAGACAAACCATCTTCTTTTTACTACCCTAAGGATAAAGCCAATATTGGTAGTAACAAGCAAAGACATAAAAATAAGGTAGACGGTTGATGATGTCATTGACCTATTGAATCTAGTAAGCCTACATTTGAATAAAGCCTGCCATTAACTGTGAGCCATTTAAAGCTGTATTTATATTATAGCTGAAAATACTTTTCTGTTTTTTAAGGTTGTCTATTTTGAAAGAGAGAGTGTGTGTGCATGAGAGAGAGAGCTGGGGTGGGGCAGAGAGAGAATCTGAATCAGGCTCCACACTGTCAGCACAGAGTCAGACGTGGGTCTCAATCTCATGAACTGTGAGATCATGACCTGAGCCGAAATCAAGACTTGGATCTTAGCTGACTGAGCCTCCCTGATGCTCCAGCTGGAAACACTTTTTAAGGAAAAGAAATTTGTAAAATATTCTCAGGACATTTCTCTTTTTGCATTTTCTTGTTTCTACTTAAGGGGGAGAAACAGCTCAAATTGAAGAATCTTTCCTTGGAATACTGTTTCTTTCTTCCCTTTTATCATTTGTTTTAGGGTTTAGTCATTAACCTATTAACTTTTCCTGTAACCACTCTTTCTATAGTTGACCTGATTAGATCCCATGGATTTAATTCTATCCATATGACCAAAACTTCTAGATACATTTCTCCAACCAGACCTCTAAAGGCTCCTGACTCCCATAACCAACTTCCCAGTTGACACAGCCATTTGTATCATCTCAAAGTGGTCATATACAATATATCTAAACTTTTTCTCCAAGGTCTCCCCCAGTGTGCCTTATTAGTGATAACCTCCTCGATTTATAATTAATAGTGATAATATCGCTAGTGACCACTAGTGATTAACCACGAGTGATTAAGACCACTATCTCCAAACATAACCTGAGTTATCCTAATGCTCTCCAAACCCACAGTCTTGAAAACTACAGTCTTCGTCTTAAGCACCACCATCTTATCCTTATTCTAAGGCAACAGAGTTTTTAAAAACAAAACCAAATCAGATTGTAACCCCCAGCTTAACACTGACAATGACTTCTCGTTGTCCAAAAATAAAATCGATTTTTACAGTATCGTGGAGAATCCTACGTAAAGCTGACTTTGCCTCTCTCTCTGACCTCAACTAAAACTACATTCATCCTACCTATGTAAAATCCAACCACTCTAGATTTTCTCTGGATTCTTAGTATCAGTCATGTCCCAAAGCCTTGCCTATTTTTGCTAGTTCTTTATCCATCTGGGAAGAAACTTTACTCGCAGATCTTACCAGGAGTTTTCACTTCAATTTCAGTTCAAACATTATCTTCTGAAAAGTTTTCCCTTCACTACCCAACCTAAAACAGTATCTGTTTCCAGTACTCTCTATAACATCACTCCTACAAATTCGTAAAATGCTCCAAACGTTCCAGGTTACCAGGCAAATGTTATGTTTTTAGTGCAGGCTTGATGGGCAATGCCATTTAAAATATCAACTGTTCACTGCATTCCCATCTCTCCTAAAATCTCCCTGTTTTATTTTTTGACATTTTATTACTGATGTCTCATGTAACATTTATTACACGTTCCCTGTGGACCTCCTCACACAACACTTTAAGCTACTCAAGGGCTAGATTTTGTGGTTGTTTGTTCACTGTTGTATTACCACTGTCCAGGTGCATTGAAAACATAACTGGTGATCCACAAATATTTTCAGATAAATCAACAAAATTCTCATTTTATTCATAGTACTTAACACTCTGAAATAACTTTGTTAACTTATTTACTTTTGGACTTCTCCCTTAGGGAATAAACACTTTCAGAATAAAGAATTGCCTTGTCTAAATCACTGTATTATCTTCAGTTTAAAGACAACTGCCTGGCATATAATAAGCATCATGAATGTAGGTATGTGTGAATAATTAATTTCTTTGATAGTCATTTGACCGTGGAAGCTCGTGTTTGACTCAGTTTTGCTTAGATGATTTAGAGTTTGTTTTGGGGTGTGTTTTTCCCCAGTTCTTCCTTGGTTATGTAATAAAACATCATGGTTAAGTGAGCATTGTGGGGCTAGAAGGCCTGCCCTTGAATTCTGCCTCTTCCACTACCTCTGTGATCTACGGAAAGTTCTTTAACTTTTGAGTTCCTCAATTTTCCCATGCAACTAAGAGTAACAATAACAACTGAATGAGCCATCATTAGACCAGTGCACAGCACACACCAACTTCTCAAGGTTATCTTGAGTGTTACTAATCCTATCTTTTACCCAGCATAGGCCTGTACCCACAGACGATGACAAGAGAGGTATTTAGGAACATCTCTTGCATCCATGCATTCCTAGGAACTGATTCGAAGCGAATTCAGACAATTTTCCATGGCCCAAATCATAATTCCTGCCTTAATATGGTCAAGTTCTACTGCTCAACACCAACTTTTCTGATTTTTCTTTCCTTTACATTCAAGAGAACTAAAGGGTGCAATGGCCTAAGAATTCTCCCTCTCTCAGAATCAATCAATCTCTCTCTCACAGACCTTTTTAGACTTTTTTGTAGACCTGGTGGGAATGTGATACCTTTCCATATATGAGGATGGGCTATGGAGTAAGAAAACATTTTTCTTTTTCCTCTGATTTGGTCCTATTTCCCAGCCCAACGTATCAAGTTCTTTATCCTGAAGATCAGGACGCAAGCTTGGCAACAGTAAAAAGAAAACTTTCCTCTTCTAATTTTTCTGCTGTGTATATTCCTTGTGGAAATTCTTGGGGCAATCTGAACCTCACCCAGGTTGGGTTAAGAACTTCTGGTCCCTTGACATAATAATATCCAATAGTGCTCTAAACTTCACCATCTTTTACCTAAAATCTTATCATCTCTATTGCAGTAATAATAAACAACTTTGTTAAATGTATAAACCAATTTTCTGCAACAGTGTTTCTTCTCATTTCCCCTTCCCTGATTCAACCCAACTTGCCAAAGAACAAAGATGAATTTTACTGTGTCTCTCCTATGATTTCACTCCCTTGCTCCCAAATTTTCAGTGGCTTTCCATTTCTTACAGGATAACTTCCCACATCTTTGCCATTTAAAACCACATACCTACACACACTCTAATGCTTACTAACATTTCCATCTTTTCTTTCCTCAGTTTGTATCTAAGCACCTGTGTTACAGTCAAAGGGATCTGCTTCAAAGGAATACACACTGGGCTTTTTGTGTGTGTCTTCAGATAATCTTTTCCCCAACTTGGATACCACATTATCCTTATCTATCCAAACTCCCAGCTTGAAAGGTCACCCCTCCCTTTCTAAGCATTATAGCCTTTCACGATTTCCCTTTTCTCTGAATTTGATTTGTACTCTGAATTTGATTTGATTTGTAACATCTTACAGTATCTGTATGACATTATACTGTGATAACTGTCCTTCACCAGAATTTTTTGACTCCTTGTTAATAGAAAACTATTTTTAAATGATAGTTTACAATACTTAGAACATTTTTTCTCCTAAAAGAGTAAAATTAATTTTTCACAGAATGAGTGTCTAAGTGAAAAGTTAAATCAAACCCCTGTAGTTGTGAAACACAATGCTGAATAAAAAGTGCTATCCCCCAAATGATAGTCAGACCTAAGAAAACTGTGGCAAAAAAAATTTTAAGTATCCTCAGCATCCTTTAAGCTTCATCTTTACACTCCCCGCCTTTACAGGGTTAATTTGGTATTCTCACTGTACCTCATTGAGTCAAAATACAGAAAAAGATATAGATATAGATACAGATATATATGATATCTCTATATAGATATAGAGATATAGAGATATAGATAGATAGATAGATAGAGAAATGATAAGACTGAGAATCATAGAAAAGACAATGATATTTTAATAAGGGTAATTTTTATAAGAAAAGTTGGAACTGGTTTTCTATCCTAAATGTCTTGTCTTTGTAGTGGTTCTTCACAAGGAAAATAAAATCGGTGCAATATGTATATATGCTGTTTTTATTAATACTCACGGACAAATAGTTAAGGTTAATACAGCATAAATATACTGGAGTGGCTGTTCAGCATGATACAACCTCCTTTCCTTGAAAACTGTCCTCTCACCAAAAAGAGGGATCTAGTAAATTCTGAAATGTTTTTTTTTTTAATTTTTTTTTTTTAGTGTATTTATTTTGAGAGAGCGCGCGCGCGCGCGCGCGCACACACACACACACACACACACACACACACACACACGAGCGAGTGGGGGAGGGGCACATAGAGAGGGAGTGAGAATCCCAAGCAGGCTCCACACTGTCAGTACAGAGCCTGATGTGGGGTTCAAACTCACAAACTGTTGAGATCACGACCTGAGTCAAAATCAAGAGTTGGACGCTTAACCATCTGAGCCATCCAGGCACTCCTAAAAATTGTTTTCCTTATGCCATTTGCTCTCCACATCACTGATGGGGGTTTTAATTTTTTGATTTAAACATTTTCCACTGGAATTTTGACAGTATTTCTCACAATTAGATTCCAATAGTGTTGCAACTGAGGAATTCTAAACTTGGAAACTCTGTGGTCTTCTTCCCCTATGTATATGGAAAGGTGGTATAAGCATTAGAAAGACAGGTTACTAAGAGACAATGCTAACAGTGATATGCTAAGAAACGAGGAGAGTTAATACCTAGCTACAGAGTGCTACAGCCTCTGAAGACTGTAACATAACCCTGTCCACTTGTAATAAAATCCATTTGCTTAATCTAGTTCAAGGTACTTTCTGTTATTTGCAATCAAAAGTGTTTCCAGCTAAGGCAGATCTATTTTGAAATACTCCCTAGGGAAATCACACACATTATTAGGGTTATGCTGCTGAAGTTCCAAAGGTCCAGCAAGAAATTCACAGGTAAGAAACTGGAAAGGTGTAAACCTTAACTTTAAGGCTGGATTTTGTACAATATTGGTACATAAGGTAGATTACCAAAAAAGTTAGAATGTTTATAATAGGAAATTCAGTATTACCGAAACTCATGGGGAGAGACTACAATATATTCAGTATTCTGGAACAAGGTATTTATTATATTTTATCACTAATGATAAGGTGGTCAACACCCTTTATGTTTCTTCAGAGTATTACAAATCCAAATATTTTGAGGTAGATGTTGAAACCACATTATAATATGAGTGATATATACTGTGACTTTCAACTTTTGGAGAGCTGAATTTTCTGATGCATTCACCACAGTTTTCTTTTGCCTCACATAGTGCAGGTTGGGTTCTTAAAATTTCATTTTGTTTATACCATGTATGAACAATATAATGTCAGAAATAAAGATAGGTTATGGGTTTTCTCTTTGATTTATACAAAAAATATAATTGAATCAATTATTACTCTTCTTTGTATACTGTATGGATCTGCCATATATTATATGTATTACATACACATTACATATTATAGTATATATATACACCATATATAGTATATATTATATATTATAGTATATATATAATTGTGTCTGTATACACACACATATTTAAAAATACCTGTTCAGGGCTACAATGTTAATGAATTGTTGAGCAGCAAGGATATTAACAAGGTCAGTAAAATACACCGCTTTTCTATAACAAATCCAAAATCATGTCATTTAGCTCTCAGCGTCAGATTCTACGAGAAATTGATAGCAATATAAACTCTCTAGCTTCCATTTCACAACACAAATTCAAAGCAATCTTTCTGAAGGGGAAAAAAGTTTACATTAAAAAAAATTACTGGGGCATCTGGGTGGCTCAGTGGGTTAAGCATCCGACTTTGGCTCGGGTCATGATCTCACAGTTCATGAGTTCGAGCCTGCATCAGGCTCTGTGCTGACAGCTTGGAGCCTGGAGCCTCCTTTGGATTCTGTGTCTCCCTCTCTCTTTGCCCCTCTCCTGCTTATGCTCTGCCTCTCTCTCTCTCTCATATCAATAAATGTTAATTTTTTTTTTTAAATTACTGGTACTGGTACACACACACACATACACACAAACACACATATATATTTCTCTTTTTGTGTAACTCAAAATAGGAATTATTTTTTAATTTTTATATATTTTTGAGAGAGAGAGAGAGAGAGCGAGCACACATGAGCGTGGGAGGGGACAGAGGGAGAGGGAGACACGGAATCCGAAGTGGTCTGTGCTGACAGCAGCAAGTTTGTGGGGCTCAAACTCACAAACCACGAGATCATGACCTGAGCCGAAGTAGGACACTCAACAGACAGAGCCACCCAGCTGTTCCTCAAAATGGGAATTATTAAAACTTTCAATATTAAAGTATTTGGGGAAGGGAAAAATAGAGAGCACTCCTTAAATTCAATAAATGTCACAGCTGAAAAAATACGGCGATGTATGCCACCAAGAGAGATGATAATTACTTTTTTCCTTTTTAATATGCACAGAGGGATAAAGACATATAATAAAATGGAAAAAGTAAACATCACCACATTGTTTGGTATTTAATCATTACTTTTATGTGTTTGTTAATAAGACTAAAAAATTATGAAAACTTCTTCTGCATCATCTTTTTCCTATCCTAATGGTATTCTCTATCAAAATGCTATAATAAGGTAAATGGAAAGGTATTCCCACACATTATGGTTTACTTGCATTTTTCCTTGAATAATTGTCATAAACCTGATATGACACGTGTTATTTATGTCATTTAATTTTGGAGAGGCTTCAGATAGCTGGGAAATGTCTGCTGCAGAACTGGTATCTCAAAGCTTTAAACGCACTTTGGCTAAAAGAAACTTCTTTTGAGATAAAGTACAGTTAGCTCTTGCTGCTTAGTTCTAAAGCATTAACTAAATTAGTAGGTTTTTGCTGGCAGATACAGATGTCCATCCCATTTAATTTCTACATACTTTATGTCTTTTAAAGTATGTATACATAGAGCATTTTTAAATGTTTCTATTAATAATAAAATGGATTTAACTTATAATTATTCCCTTGACTACCTTCAATAAAAAGAACATGCATATTTATATTTTCAGCTTTAGTATTTAAAATATCTACTCTGATTTTAACAATTTATAATTTATATTCTATATTATAAGGGTAATAGAGTCATTACAGAAAATATACACGAACTAAAAAGTTCAAGGAATGGAAGCAAATCATATATAATAAATGGTACTTCTGTAAACAATATAATATTTTTACACCTTATTCATTTTTTCTATGATTTATTTTCTTCAGTTTTGTATTCACAGTTCCATGTAATATTTCAGCTTTTCACTTAATGTAAGTTCTTTCATGCATTGTAAGAATGTTATATATCTCAATTAGAAAGTATATAAGGTTCAACTATTTTAATGCATCATAGTTTAGTTAGTCCTTCATCCGTGGATAAACACTTGTTTTGAATATATTGCTACTAATAACATTGCTACAATGAGCATCTCTGCATATAAATTTTCATCACATTCAAGTTCCACTATTTGAATTATTGAGCCAAAAGCTATTGGCATTTTAAATGCTGTTCATAGGCATCAAACCAGAGAAACCAAGGTTTTAATTTCTTTATGATATGTGGTCTCATTATATCCTTGGTGAATAGTGTTTTTCACCACTATTCTGAAAGGGAAAAAAAATCCCATTTAATATCCCATTAGTGTCTGCAAAACAAAATGAATTTAAGCAAAAACATGACAGGCTCATTTCAGAAGTATCTCCTAGATCTAAGTGTCCACATGCAGTCTGTCTTTCCTGCCACTGTAACGTTTTTCTTCCATAATATCCCATCCACACCTGTCATACTTCTGGAACCTCACTCGAGGCACACCAGTATGAACTGGCCTTGTTACAACCTAATCACACCCCACCCATATTACATGGAATCGCTGAAGAAGACACAACATTAAGTCTACCAAAAATGCATAAATCCCTTCAATTAAAACTCTGCAGGGCCATTTTCATGTTGAACATACAGACTTATGGCTAATATTCTTTGTGCTAATGTGATTATTTGTGCAAATTAAACTCTTTTAAATTCTTCTTCTGAAATTTCACTGTGCAATACTAATAGGAAAGAAAACATCTCTACTGAAATGATAGTTAACTTGCGACTATGACTATACCTTTATTTCCACATTTGCTATGTCCTCCAAAGTCATTTTCAGTCATTTTTGTATACCATCTCCCATCTATATTCTAGACATTGAAGAAATGGTGTATTTAAGTCTTTGTACCATCAGTGTGATTCTTGGTAATAGAAACAATCAAACACCATCAACAAAAAACACCATGGCATTAAGCGACTCTTCCAAAAATACTAGTTTTGTGAGGAAACTAATATTTTTTTTGAAAATTTCATCAAAAAGAGTTGGTTTCTCCATGAGGACAGGTGCAGTATTTATCTACTCTAGTCTCAAATCTGAAATTTAATGCACCCATCCATTTTCAAATGAAAAACTCGAACATTTGCTCTAGTTTTATATCCTTTGCTGTCACATATTTCACGGTAGATCTTGGTTTCTTCCAGGCTAAAATTAGTTAAAAGTTTATTTGGGGGATTATCTTTTGATCACAAAAGCATGGCACACTAAAACAAACAGTCTCAAAACAACTTATGCTAGTTCAGGGAAACTGTAGTCATTGGGAAAATAATCTAGTCTTTCCTGAATTATTAGTTGGTTCCATAACACTGATACAATAAGGCCAATCCACTCTCAATTCAATGACTGGGAGGTTGGTGTAAAATTGTACTGAGGTAGCGATGTTATATGTGTTAACAGCTAGTCTCTTGGAAACAAACACATTGAGAGAGCAATCTTCGAATATGCTGTTCATTCAAAATGAAAATATTATCAAGGCCTATTCTCTCACTTTGCCATTCAAGTAGATTCACACAGAATTTCACTTACAAAACTAATCCTTATTTACAATTCACTGCATACTAGCACTGTAGTGAGTAAGGGAGATACACGTTGCTCTTACACACAGGGCCTATGCCTTCACAACACTCATTCAAAATAAACAAATGCACACAGACATACACACATATGAACATGAATCAACAGCTGCTCTGAGATCTCTCCAATTGTGCTGAGATATTGTAGTTGTGATTTGGTAATGTAAGGGAGGTCAGAGAAGTTTCTATTGAAAAAGTATCGGCCACAATGAGGTTGGAGAAATGTGTGCCATGGAGGGGAAATCATTTCTAGGCAAAGGGTACAGCTGTATGGGATGTGCAAAGTCACTGTGGTGGAAGGAAGTGTGACAATTTTGCTGTATGGGATGTGCAAAGTCACTGTGGTGGAAGGAAGTGTGACAATTTTGCTGTATGGGATGTGCAAAGTCACTGTGGTGGAAGGAAGTGTGACAATTTTCAGGCCAGTGTGGCTGAAGCACAGAGAAAGGATGGCCCAATATGTGGTAGAGGCCATGGGTATACAGCTGGAGTTATATAGATTAAATGTGATGCCATTCTATGTCAAAACCTATGCTAGGTTTATTTCTGAATTTAGTAAGGACACAGACCAGACATATTTAGACTGATATAAAACAAAATTATGTATCATACATGTAGCAGTAATTATTCTTTTTCTTTAAAGTTTATTTTATGTATTTATTTGGGAGGGGGTAGAGCAGAGAGAGGAGAGAGAGAGAAAATCCCAAGCAGGCTCCACACTGCCCAGCAGAGAGCCTGATGTGGTGTTTGAACACACGAACCATGAGATCATGACCTGAGCCAAAACCAAGAGTTGGAAGCTTAACCAACTGAGCCACCCAGGCGCCCCTGTAGGAGTCATTCTTCTAAATGTAGCATATAGTTTGCTATTATCAAAGAAAAGTAAAAGCACTGAAAAATCCAAAGAGATTCCCTGTTTACGACATGAAAAAGGACCAGACACCTTGGAAGTGAAAATTTAAAGAGACTTAGAAACTCGGGATAAATCTGTTTGTAAAACCAATTCACAAGAAATCTCAGGAAATCCTCACAACACAAAATGGAACAGGCAAAACTGGAAACTGACGGACAACCTGTCTCACTGCTACTCTGGCCACTCACCTGTGCTCAGAAAAGGGGCTTGGACTCTTGGCCAAAAGAGGAGAGGGTGGAAATCTTTGGCACCAGCAAGAGGCAGCTTGAACTGAGTCCGAAACACGAAGAGGGGGGGTACTCAAATATGAAAAGGTGGGGGGTAGAAATTTTAAGCTGGTCAGCCTCGGCCAGGCCCTAGTGGTGACAGGGAGAAAGGAAACAGGAGAAAACACAGCAGATTCCTAAATGCAGCCCCATCCTCATGAAATGTAGGAAAGAAAAACAATGGGAAATGATAATTCAGGCAAATACCCAGAAGACAAATAGTTCTTTAATTTAAAGAGCTATATTTGGCTCAAGGAAGTATGTAAAACTGGGCAGAAATATACAGAAATTTTAAGGGTGTATGTGCATAACGAACAGCCCAAAAGATGTACCACAAAAATTGATGAAGTTATAGGGAGATATTGAGCCATCCTTGACTTAACAGAAGATTTTATTCTCTGTTGTTCATTGTGTAATCAAACAAGAAAAATGATAGAGATTTTACTGCATGCCCATTAACAATCTTGACCTAATGTGCATTTCTGTATCACATAATTAAAGAATACATTTTTTTCTCTTATATAAAGGAACTGTTTATGAAAACTAATCTTATATTAGGTCATAATGCATTCTCAAGAAGTTCAAAGACTTAATGTACAGACCACCTTCACTGAATAGAAAAGAGGTACATGAAAAATGAATCACCATCAAAAAGTGGAAATCCATGCAGTGTTGACTGATCACCATTGGAGTAAAATACTGATAAAGTTTAAGCTACAATTTTTTCAGAGGACAACTGAAAGTCAGATGATTGAGCTTATGGCAGAGTCTGAGACTGGTAGGTCTGTGATCATCGTAGAAACTTGATCCTTTTTGCTTTTCATTGCTCAATAGCCACACTGGAATACAGTCTGCATTTTCTAGTTTCCTTGCACTCAGGTATGATTATACATAGGATTTCTGGCCAGTGCAACTTGGCATAGGTGAGTTACCTTACGTCACGAGAACATAAGGCATACCATATGGAAGGGGGACCATACAATAGAGCAGTTCCTGGCAATTCTAAACTAAAATTCTTGCTATACTGGGGTGCCTGGGTGGCTCAGTCAGGTGAGCGACTGACTTCAGCTCAGGTCATGATTTCACAAGTTCGAGCCCTTAGTCGGGCTCTGTGCTGACAGTTCAGAGCCTGGAGCCTGCTTCATATTCTGTGTCTCCTCTCTCTGCCCCTCCCCAGCTCACACTCTGTCTGTCTGTCTCTCTGTCTCTCTCTCTTGCTTAGAAATAAACATTTAAAAAAAACTTAAAAAAAAAATAAATGAATAACCTACCAAAAAGTGGAAATTTTATTGGAGTAGAATCACCCACTAAACAGTGAAAATGGAGACTCTTGGGTGGCTCAGTTAATTAATTATCTGACTCTTGATTTTGGCACAGGTCATGATCTCATTAGCCCGTGTTGGTCTCTTTGCTGACAGTGCAGAGCCTGCTTTGGATTCTCTCGCTCTCTCTCTCTCTCTCTCTGCCCCTTCCTTCCCTGTTCACATGCTTGCTCTGTTTCTCAAAATAAATAAATAAACTTAAAAAATAGAAATATTATTTCCTTAATAGCTATTTGGTCACTATGCATGAATGTCTTGTGTCAATTTGGCTCTTATCATCTAGAATTAAAGGTCTCAATCCTAAATTGCTTACTTACCCATTAGATCATCACACAGTATTCTTTATCACAGAACTTTCCTAAACAACTATTTGTAAAATTAAGAAAATCCAGGAAAAAAATAATTGATGAAGAAAAAAACTTTAATAAATGGGAAAATAATAAATATAAACATGCCACAGTGTCATGCGAAATATGCTACGGAAATCTGCAATGGATTCTAGTCATCAAACCACGGTGGAAAATTAACTCGTTAAACAAAACAGCAAGGAGTTAATATGAAATCACAGGGTGCGCAAACAGTCCTACAGGGTTTGTCATTCCATATGTAACCCGGCAATACTTTCGGAGGTTTCACACACACACACACACACACACACACACACACACACAGAAAAATAAACCACAGGCTTCAAAAAGGCTCTTACTCTTTAAGGAACAAAATTCATCCTTAGAAAAAATATATAGTTATGTGCTTTTGCATTTGAGTTCTATAAGTTTGCATAAAGTTTCTGTAAATTCACTAATAAGTAGACTTTTGTCATAAATCATTAAAACAATATGTAAATCTGGCACTATGTTTAGAATTAAGAATTCCCAGCAAATGAATTTACACTAAATTGAATATGGGATTTACCATACACTTATTCTTAGGGGATGTCTTTAATCGATTTTCCTAAACAATTTGTCAACTTACTCAATTCTTAAGGGAAAGAACTAAGAAATGTTTGTGACAGAACAAAGGAAAAATAGTTGATTGACTAATTTTTTTTACAAAACAGTTGAAATAATTATGTTGATGGGACAAAAATAACTTCATATGCTCTGAAAGGAAAACTTGAGAGCCATTCATCACAAAACCAAATCCATAATCTAAGGCTTAAGTTAATTTGCAATTGTTGAATAGAAATCTACTAGAGTACATATTTTCTAATATTCACTCTATTTTGTAGGACTTTTGAGTTTAAATTAAATTTTATTTCATAAATTTGGTACGTATATACACTTATGTGTACGTCTGCCTCAGTATTTTAAACTACATCACTTAAACAGTGCAAGACACATATAAATGTTTGGTAAGTGATGCTAGGTTGTTATTACCTTGACAATAAGGTTTCCTTTTTTATCCTAGGAAATCTGGTTGGATTAGACATTTTACAATTGTAAATACATTTTTTTTAAATGTTTGACAAACCCTATGCCTCAAAATTCATATACCCATTTGTCCTGACAAATATTTGCTCTATTAGAGTTGCTTACTTTCTTTATTTTCCTTTTAGTGTTATTAAAAAATATAAGATACATTTTAAAAGTTTCTCAGGATCAGAACACCAATTTTTTTTTTCATTTGTTCTAACCAACAAAAAACCTTTTGGCAACTCGTCTAGTTGCTCCTGCACCATTTGAAAGGATAAACAGGTGAAAATTTCCACGCTTCTATTCTCACCTCTCCTGCTTACATTCCTACCATTTTATAATCACTTCAGTATAAAAATCAGTAATGTTTTTGATGGTTTTCTTGGTGGCAGACACGGCTCTAAAAGTTTGACATATATATTATTTTAATCCTTATAATAACTCTACGAAGTATGCATTAATGGCCCTGCTTTATACATTGCATTAAGTACATTAAGAAATAATGGAGTTTATGTTATGTTTTCAATGTCACAAAGCTAATAAGAGGTGGAACTAGGATTTGTACAAAAGAAACTGTGACTCTCAGGAAATCACTTTCCCAACAGATAAGTAATATACTATTTCTCCTGTATCATACAGACCCTTGAAGGAATGGATATTGTAGGGTATAAATAAACATTGGGAACCTCGTATATAAACTCCCTTTAAAACGTCTAGTAAGAGGCATTTGGGTGGTTCAGTTGGTTAAGCGTCTGACTGTTGATTTAGGCTCACATGAGATCCACGGGATGGAGCCCCACGTCAGGCTCCATGCTGACACTGTGGGTCCTGCCTGGGATTCTCTCTCTCCCTCTCTCTCTCTGCCCCACCCTTGCTCGTTGCTCGTTCTCTCTCTCTCTTTCAAAATAAATAAAATTTAAACAAAAAAACTTAATGTCTATTAAATTCAACTGAATAGTTTACAGACTACTTTATAATGAACTCCATGATTTTGCCTTGGATGTCTACAATAGGACACTGCTCATATCAGAGTAGAATAGTTATGATCCCCAACTTTGGATCCAAATCCCTGTTCCATAACTTACTCATCATATGACTTTAGGCTAGTTTTTTAGTGCCCTTGCCTCAGTCTCCTGACATGTTGGATAAGAATAATAATAGACAATGGGGCGCCTGGGTGGCTCAGTCGGTTAAGCGTCCGACTTCAGCTCAGGTCACGATCTCACGGTCTGTGAGTTTGAGCCCCGCTTCGGGCTCTGGGGTGACGGCTCGGAGCCTGGAGGCTGCTTCTGATTCTGTGTCTCCCTCTCTCTCTGCCCCTCCCCCATTCATGCTTTGTCTCTGTCTCAAAAATAAATAAACGTTAAAAAAAATATTTAAAAGAATAATAATAGACAAGTCTCATAGTCTTATGAGACTAAGTTGATGTATGGACAATGCTTGGGAAAAAATGCCTAACACAATATCCACTCCATAAGTATTTTCAATCAATTATGTGCTAGGGATATCCAACAAGATTATGGCGATAGATGATAGATAGATAGATAGATAGATAGATAGATGACAGGCAGACAAAAGATGGAAAAGGGTGTATACACACCCTACATATTTCATGGATTCTAGCAATTCTAATGCCATCACCAGCATATCTCCAAGTTTGGGAATATACAATCTTCTCATCCTCACTCATGGCTCTAAGTTGGTACTCGTATCTATTAATTCAATGCTGGGACCAACTTACCTTATTGCTGTTGCCCTATTCCACTTTATTCTAAAATAATATTCAATCCTTTTACTTCAATTCCCCAATTGCCTCACTAGCAATTTATCATTTTATGTTACACATGACTGTTCCCACAATGTCAATCGAATCCTTCAACTGGAGATCTAGCACTCGTACAGTGGTTGATTTTCCCTTCTGTTGCTCTCCTACCCCCTATATCTTTTTCTGTTCTAATGCAGAGCAGTTCAAAATCCTGACTATAATTATGCCATATCCTCAGAACCTAAGCTTTCTCTCCAAAAGATTTATTAGTGTACTGCCTAAGCAGTGTAGCCCCAGCATGGTGGGAGAGTTTTTCACTGGCTGGCATGAGTAGATATGTGATAGGAGTAGGATATCTGTATCATGGGGCAAGAATATCTCTTCTCATTTGATCATGAGCCCTTTCCACATATTACTAGTACATAGTTGTTGTACTGATACATTTCTGAATAAAATGATCATGAAATAAACTCTGTTATTTGATGTCACATCATGAGGGACCCACTTAAGAAGCATTTAGACCTTTTTGCTAAATTTGGATAGGAAAGAGGGAGAAGGAGGAGAAGGCAGAAAAAAAGAAAAAGTTTAATGCTAACTTGAAACTGGGATAATTCATTGAACTTTTAAATGGCTGTGCCCTAGTGAAGAACTCATTACCACCACACTGTACATTTAACAGCTAATGTATCCCAACAGGCCCACCTAATACTGCAATAATATTTTAAATCAGATGTTCTCTGGTAATCATACTGAGATCCATTTATTTCAGGAAACCTGTTCCAAACAAGGACTCAGGCCAAAATTATTTTTTTCCATGATATGTGGAATCAAATTCATGGGTTTGACCTGGAATTTTATGAGTACTTGAACAGACTCAAATAGCATTTTGAGATGGAATGCTGGCCCTAACCACTCGCCCTTGGGAAGTCTATTCCCTGTGTACAAGAAGTGTATTTCTGTTTGGGTAAAGTACAAGTGATGTTTCCAAACTTTCGGTTGCTAAAACATTAGCTTTGCCATCTGTTATCTAGGGCATTAATTCCTCCTCAATCAGCAGCACAGGAACTTGGGGGCTTGTCAAAAACTAAAGCTTACAATTAGAGTCCTGCTTCAGACTTCTGATATTAACCAGTAAATCTAAGAATCTCATTAATCATCTATCTTTTCAGTTTCTCTGAAAAAAAAGTTTGGCTATATTCCCTCAGCTCCTAAGCATATTTTCTTTAAAATTTTTTAACGTTTATTTTTGAGAGAGAGACATAGTGTGAGTGGGGGAGGGGAAGAGAGAGAGGGCTACGCAGAATCCGAAAGCAGGTTCCAGGCTCTGAGCTGTCAGCACAGAGCCCGACGTGGAGCCTGAACTCATGAGCTGTGAATTTATGACCTTAGCTGAAGTTGAATATTTAATGGACTGAGCCACCCAGGCGCCCCTGGTGGAGGATGCGGGCATCATATTTTTACAAATTATAATTTGACAGCTTTCATTCAGCTGACTGAAGAACAAGAGAATTCCATCTGAACAACACATCTGCATCCCTAATAAGAACTTATTTGGAAGTACTGGTTATCTCCCTTACTCACGGATTCATCAGTCACTTACTGTGTTCAGACTCCATACCAAACACTGTGATTGATGCTGGAGCCAGTGGAAAAAGTTAAGAGACAGCATCTGTCTCTCAGAGTTCAAAGCAGAGCACAGAACCTGATTCCATAAAATAGATATGACTCGATGGACAACACTGAGATAGCAGAGAATTAGAAGTGAAAACCCAAGTACTATCAAAATCACAGGGAATAGAGTAGTTGAGCCTGCACTGATGGGGATGAGGATATGGGTAACTGGAATCCGTGCTCAAAGAAATGATGTGCAAATGTGACCCAAAGCACGTGTCAAATTTAGAAATGGGAGGTAGATAATAATATGGGGAAAAAAATCTGTTTTCCAGAATTCATTTCTTGGAGAGGTGCTATCTTTGTTTGAAATAAATATTTGGATAATTTGCTAAGGTGTGTGTTGGGGGGGAGGTAGGGGGTAAAATTCTACTGTTCTGAGGAGACCCGTTTGCTACAACGCTTCACGTTAAGTTGCCTGAAGCTGGCAATCAGTAAACTACTTCCTGCTCTGCCCTATACAGTGCTCTAATAATTCTGCTAATTTAGACCTTTTTTTTGTTTAAATGTTAATGTTGTTTTTGGTCATGCCTAAAAAGTGGTATCTACATCCATTAAAAAAAGATCAGCATATTCCTTAGATGGAATTCTGTTTAAATTTAAGATGGAGTTGTCTATCTCGTGGGCTTTTCATAAAGCATGCATATGTTTAACTCACCACAGAGCCCTAGACACAATGCTTTCACATTCTGACTGCATCTTGCATTTTAAGAATGGCTATTTTAGCTAATACATGTTTATTGGATACACCATTATGGGGAAATTACTCAAATTCATCAAGTACTCAACTTCTATTTCCTGAGAAGAACATCAGTCTAGGTCTTTAGGAAGTAATATAAATACCCAGTAATACAATGTAGATTACAAGAAGCTATATTGTGCTTTGTGCTGAAAAAAAGAAATTGGTAAATACTGGGTTTAAAAATTGTACCACTCTTTCCATCTAGCCCCCACTCTCACCCTTACAGATAAAGTGAGAGCTCTAGTATTTTGTAGATGAGAAGCACTTTACACAGATGAGGAATAAAATGCCCGGAAAATTCTAGTGCTGCTAGAGGATACTTTTGTTGTTGTAGTTTACAGTTCACTGGGTTTTTTGTTCAAGGAATTAAAATTGAAGTTAATTATAAAAAGGAATTGTAGGGCATGGCTCAGTTGGTTGACCATCTGACTCTTGATTTCAGCTCAGGTCATGATCCCAGGGTTGTGGGATCAAGCCCGATGTTGGGCTCGGTGCTGATCATGGAGCCTGCTTGAGATTCTCTCTGTCTACCCTCTCTCCTGCTGGCTCGCTCTCTCTCTCTCTCAAATAATAAATATGTAATTAATTAATGTTTAAAAAGGCATTATAAATATTAGGGCTTTTTTAGGTTAAATCCTTGGGACCTAGTATAGAGATGCATGATGGCCCTTGATTGCTGGGAGGTGATCTCTACATCCTGGATGGAAGTCCTGCCAGATAGGAATGTGTTTGTTTTACCAGAACTTTGGCTGCCAGACAGTCTTAACAATGTAAATTTATGATGGAGGATTTTAGGGTGTAAAGGTACTAGCCCAAACTTTTGGGAGAGGCTGCAAGGTGAAGGTCAGCCAAGAAGGCAGAACCGGTTAAAACTTTATCGACACCAAAAGGCTCTGGTTGCATACTGTAACCCTTCAAGAATAGAAAGAGGTAAAAAATTGCATGACCCCACAGAGAGAGATCACAGAGAGAGATCGACTGGAAGCTCCAAGTTCAGACCCCTTCTGGGTCCTGCCCTGGACGTCTCTTCCCTCGGCTGAATTTAGTTCGTATCCTTTCACCGTAATAAAGTGTAAATGTAAATATCAGGTTTTCACTGAGTTCTGTGAGTCTTTCTAGTGAACTGGCAAAGCTGAGGGAGGTTCGGGGGGACTCTCAAATTCATGTTCAGCTGATCTAAAGCAAGGGTTTATCCTGGGACTCCCAATTTTACAGCTGATATTTGAAATGAGGGCAGTCTTGGAGAACCGGGATCATAAAATTTCCTCCCTGTGGGCCATGATTTCTGGATTTTCTTTGCCCAGAGCATGAGGAGGCAAGGTATTACATACCTTTCTTAAGGCGAGGTATACAAGACACGGAAAAGGAGAATACTTTATATTTCCTAAAATATTGTTCATTATTCTTCTTTAAAGGCTTAGCAGACTCTATTTGGTTTCCAGCAAGATCTGGGATTCTTCCCTCTCCTATTTATTGGCTCTATGACCTTGAATTTGTATTTTAGCCTTTATTTCAAATCAACTTCGTGAAGATTAAATGGTATAATGCCTATCAACCTTTTAGTTTTAATACTTCTGTCAAGTTCAAGAAATCTGGTCTCCCATTCTGAAAATACACCTTTTCTGATTATGGCCTTCCTTCTCCTCTTCTCATTTTTGGATGGGAAGAAATAGCTACAAACTGTGAACTTTCTCCAGATGGAATAATAGGGAGAGATAAGCCTAAATAAATAGTTCTTACCCAAAAACATTCCTACACCTGGTACTTACAATTGATCTTTTTCTTGTTAAAATACAAAATGAAAATAAATAAAATATACTTAGAGAAAAATGTATTTAGAGATATTGTGTGCAATCTTAATTCAGGGAATGCCAACCCTAAGAATAACTTAAATACTTAAAACATTAAAAGAAATCTCATAGATGTTTCAAGTTAAATAGGGGTACCTTTATTTAAGTTTATTTATTTGTTGAGAGAGAGAGAGAGAGAGCGAGCAAGTATAAGCTGTGGCAGAGAGAGACGGAGAGAGAAAGAATCCCAAGCAGGCTCCACACCATCATTATGGTGTATATATACATCATACACCAGAAGACATTATGTATACACCACCTCTCCCTATGTGCTGCTGTAGCATTAGAATTTACATGTATACATACATACATACATACATACATACATACATACATAAAGGAATGGAATGGAATGGAATGGAATGGAATGGAATGGAATAAAATGGAATGGAATAGAATGGAATAGAATGGAATAGAATGGAATAGAATGGAATAGAATGGAATAAGGAAAAGTGAAGTAAAATACAGTAAAATAAAATGACTGTCTTTGTCACACCACTAAAGTGGCTCTTCCATGGACAGGTTTTTAGTGACATATGTCTGCCCTCCTTGGCATTTTGGTTATGAGTGTCTCCTCTCACCTTGGTGACATTATTATAATATGTATTATAGAACCTGCCAGATTGGGCTGCACTTATTTATCTGTTTGACTCCTGTGCTGTGAGCTCCTAGACATCACTAACATCTCATGCATCCCTGTACCCCCAGCAACAGCCACGCTGCCTGGCATGTAGTCAGCACGGTTCTGTCTTGACTAACTTGAAACATAAAGACTTAAGCGTGTGCAGCAGTGGGGCGGCTGGGTGGCTCAGTCAGTTAAGCGTCTGACTTCGGCTCAGGTCATGATCTCACGGTTCTTGAGTTCGAGCCCCGCATCAGCCTCCGTTGGAACAGTTTGAAGCCTGGAGCCCACTTCAGATTCTGTGTCTGCCCCTCCCCTGCTTGTGCACTCACTTACTCACTCTCTCTCTCTCTCTCTCTCTCAAAAATATAATAATCAAAATTTAAAGAGTGTGCGTGTGAGCACGTGAGCACGTGGTATCATGCTCACCTTCACACGAGGCACAATCCCATTCCTTCCAGAGTCATATAATGAAGCTATGCTGTGGTACTCTTTATTTTAAAACCTTGCTTTATTTTAAAGCCCGGGTCTTAATAAACAAATGAAATGTGTACAGTTAAAATACCCAAGGACTTGCCCCTATATTTTCAATTATAACTATGAAAACCAGTGCATAACGTAATAAATCCCAAGCCAGGGAAGAATCAAGAGCCTGCAATTGATTTAAATATTCACAAATTCAAGTGAAACATATAAATTTTGCAGTTAAATTAGGTAAAATAAATCCACCCAGATGTCTTGCCAAATATGAGTACACATAGCTGCTGTCTTTAGCTCCTTCACACATATGTCCCCTCGAAGCAGATGTATATCCATATTCACTCAGGAAATAGTGTGTGCTTGCATATCAAGTATGAGAGAAGAATGAGTGTACAGATGAAAATAACTGCTCTCTAAGGGAAAACTCTTCAATTGATGCTAGATTTGCGTTTCTGCCCATATGTGTTTACATACCTTGAGTCGTACATGAGCAAAGTGTATAATTCTCATGTTTCTATTCCTGTTGCATCATTCTGGCACAGAGTTATTGTAAAATATCGCCCTAAATGAAGCTGAATTTCGCTGGGGGCATCACTTAAATATAGCTTGTAAACACTGAAAAGCACTTTGTGATTGGGGGGCAATATAATTCAACATATCGCTACGACCACTCTGAGGAGGATCAGAAAATATAACGCTAAGGTCGATAATTGCTAATTCTTTCCTCTAAAAAGTTTATAAGGCTTTCATTTTATAGCCTTTTTTGCTTATAAATGTAAGGCACATGCACTGTCGAAAATCTTAAAAATTTACAAAAGTGCAAAAGGTAGAAAAATGTTGGGGAAAAAATAAACTCACGTGCTTCCCACACGCCTTATGTCAATTTTACACACAGCACATTATATGTTTACTGTATTACAAGTAGAAGGTGGAAAGTAACTTTAATGGCTTATAAGTCTATATGCTTTTCTATAAACTGCCCAAAATAATAGGAGGAGGGCTAATTAAAAGTTTAATCCTAAATTGGAGTCTAACAGTGAACAGAAAAAAAAAAAAAAAGTCTATTAGAATGCTAAATATAAAACAGCACTTCAGTCAGGGGCTAGGAGCAAAGATGTCTGTGATTTGCCCCGTGGACAGTAAGACAACAAAATGCCCCTCACCCTAGACAGACAAAGATCTAAAACGTCAGGACACCGCCCGACACAATCATTGTTCTGGAAGTCCAGGGCCTTTAAAACCTTCACGGTTGATTCTAAACTTAGAAGCATTAACTTTCAGAAGAGGTAGTTTGTTTTTCTCTCCTTATTTTCTTCTCTTAAGATTTATTTGGGTAATTACAAGGCAGAAAAGGGAAGGAGGGAAGTGACTTTAGGGATAATTTCCTCTGGTTTTTCAAAGTACAGTTTCTGGAAATGAAATCTGACAGAGAAGAAATATAATAATCATATACTCAGTTCATAGGGTGATAATAAAATGCAAGCATTAAGCATACTATGTCCCGGAAACACTCTTAAGCTCTTTACATCTCTTTTCTCCTCAATTCTCACCACAGCGTGATCAGTTCGTGCTACTAATTTCTCCATTTTACAGTTGAGCGAACTGAGGCACAGAAATATGTAAATTCCTTGGCATCACATAGGTAGCAACTGCCAAAATCAGAGTGTGAACCCAAGCACTCTGGAACCGGGGTCTGATTTCATAATCACTATAACAGAGAGTTTAGAGTTTTCTACTCGTAACACATCAAACCTGAATTTTGAGGTCGCAGCAAATTTTTCAAAAGACAATTTTAAGAAGCTGCAAAATGTCCCATCTTTTAGAGATATTATGGCTCACCTAATCAATCATTCCTCTCCTTTAGATTGTTTTCCATTTCCTCGCTATCACGAATTCGGCTGTGATAATGCTGCAAACAACACCTTGTTATTGTATTCATGACTTTCAACTTAAAAATTTTTTCTACAGATATTTTCAAATGATTTTTGATAGAATTTTACCCACTTTTGTTTCAACAGGAGCCTGTAGGAATACTCGGCTCATCGTATGCTTAGTAATATAAAATATTACCGACTTAATTTTAGTGTGTGGGGATTCTGTGATCTTTAAGGCAATGTTTATGAACGTATGTCAGCTTTCCTGATTGTTTCCATAAAGTGTCATAGTGAGACGGAAATTCCAGATTTGAACACGATTCTTAGCTGTATGACATCACATACAAATTCTTTCTGAGCTTCAATTTTCTCCCCTACCTAAGAAATAGGTCTATGTTGTACACCCTCTAATTTAGTGGCTTGTGGCAAAATAAATATTATGTGAACATGCTCTCTCAACTGTAAAGTGCTATCCAAACTTACATTATTGGCTGTTGATATCATGAAGAATGGATGAATTATATTTTTTTACTTGTGGGACAGGAAAGTTAAAAAACGCTAACACAGTTCACTACAGCACTAAATAATGTACCTCAGTCTCTGTTGTATCTTTGGCTCTGATCTATCCATTCTGTGTGAGGTTTATGAAGTAATACGCAAAGTCTATAATTTCTCTTTCGAAAGAAAAGGACATTAAGAGACGTATATCCTTTTAAGGTCATGGGGTGGACAGCCAAAACATTAACTAAGATTCACAGATTTTGATTCTCTTTGAAAGCATAAAGACATAACATGCATTCGTTTTAGAAATGATTTTAATTTTTTTTTTAATTTTTCAATAGGTTTTATTTTTTTAGAGCAGTTTTAGGTTCACAGCAAAACTGAGCATAGAGAAAGTTCCACTGACACAGCATCGTCATCCGAAGTCTATAGTTTCAATAAGGCTCACTCTTGGTGATGCACATTCTATGGGTTTTGACAAATGTAAAATGACATGTATCTGCCATTGTAGTATCACAGAGAGTAGTCTCATTGCCCTAACAATCCTCTGTGTTTGGCCTATAAATCACTCTGTCCTATCAAAACTCTGGCAACTACTACTAATTTTAGCATCTTCAGTTTTGCTTTTTCCAGAATGTCATACAGTTGCAGCCATACAGTATGTAGTTTCTTTAGATCAGCTTCTTTCACTTAATAACACACATTCCAAGTTCATGCCTTTCGTGACTGATGGCTCTTTTTTGTTTGTTTGTTTGAAGTTCTGAATATTATTCCATTGTCTGAATGTACCATAGCTTAGTTATTCATTCACCTATAGGAGGACATCCGGTTACTTCCAGGTTTTGGCAATTATGAATAAAGCTGCTGTAAATATCCATGTGCATGTTTTCGTGTGGAGGTAGGTTTTTAACTCATTTGGGTAAATAACAAGGAGCACAGATCTTATGGAAAGAGTATGTTTTATTTTTTGTTTTTTTTATTTTAAATTTTTTTTAATGTTTATTTATTTTTGAGACAGAGAGAGACAGAGCATGAACAGGGGAGGGTCAGAGAGAGAGGGAGACACAAAATCTGAAACAGGCTCTGGGCTCCGAGCTGTCAGCACAGAGCCCGATGAGGGGCTCGAACCCACGGACCGCAAGATCATGACCTGGGCCGAAGTCAGAAGCTCAACTGACTGAGCCACCCAGGCGCCCCGAGTATGTTTTATTTTGTAAGAAACCACAAACTGTCTTGCAAAGCGGCCATACCATTTTGCAATCCCACCAGCAATGCACGAGACTTTCCGTTGCTGTACATCCTCACCAGCATTTGGTGGTCTTACTGTTTTCTATTTTGGCCATTTGCACATTTGGCCAGATGTGCAGTGATATCTGGATATACAGCAGAGAACGCTTCAAAGTTCCTAAAAGTTCTATGCTGATTTCCATACAATTGAACACATTCTTGGAGAGATTGAGAATACACTTCCTCCTAGAACAATAAAGACCTTCAGACCTTCATTCTAGAAGCAATACAAACAGGACCTACAGTGATTGCTAAAGCAATAGACTATGAATTCACATTAAAACTCCATGAATATTTATTGTTTTGTTATATAAACACTCATATTAAAAATAAATTATGCTAATATACGTTCCTTTTCTTTAGCATCCTCAAAGTATTTTTAGATACCATTCAACTAATTATAATAAAATGAAATGGATGAATGAATGGGAGATGTTATCATCTAAGAACATCGCTCTTGTTTAGTAGGTGGATTATGAACATCAACTTTCCATTTTGACCTTTATTGGGTGTGTCACTAAGAACTAAGACAAAACTTGCAAAATAGAAAACTCAATGGACGAGAACCTGAACGGATCTTTCACAAACGTTTCCATTCTACTATTTCATAAATGTTTCCATTTTGTGTACTAAGGATAATTACACAAAACATTGCAGAGAGCATCAATTATTTGTATTATTTGACTGTTGATAAGTCTGTTTTAGTGTGTATTTTTTGATTAAATATTTTTGAAATACTTGGAAGATTCAGGTTTTAATCTCTATTTTTTTTTATTATTATCACCTAAAAAAGAAGGTAGTGCAATTTAGCTCGCTTGGTGCTGCCATGTATCCTGCCCGACAAGAAAGTAAAATTAGAACACTATTTACTACATGAATAACTTATATATTATTTTTTGTGTATGTTATTTATATGACATTATTTATCCAGTCAGTATTCATTCAGATTTATCCACATATTTACCATTTCATGTCTTGTCACTGCTTTGAGTATCTTTGAAATCTAGTGTTGCTTTAAAACTATAATATAATGCTTAAGTTTATGTTTATTTAAGTTTGTGTCTCTCAGGAATAAATTCTTTTTTGTTTTGTGTGAAAAAGCGTTTAATTTTGCTTTTATTCTTAGAGGATATTTTACACAGGTAGAGAATTTTATGTAGTTTTTCTTTTTTCATTTATTTCTTCACATTGAAGATATTCAATCATCTTATGGCTTCTAATGTTTCTAGTTAGAACTCAGTTCTCATTTGTTCTTCCAAATGTAGTATATCTTTTTTCTTATGCGGTTTTTTATTATCTTTTATTTTGTTATCTGCATTCTTATATTGCTAGTAGTAGTTTTGTAGTTGTGAATTTCCTTGAACTTGTCCTGTTTAAAAGTTCAATTTTGGGAGGCACCTGGGTGGTTCAGTCAGTTAAGCATCCGACTGCAGCTCAGGTCATGATCTCGCTGTTTGTGGGTTCGAGTCCTGTGTCAGCCTCTGTGCTGATAGCTCAGAGCCTGAAGCCTGCTTCAGATTCTGTGTCTCCCTCTCTCTCTCTGCCACTGCCCCACTCACTGTCTCTCTCTCTCTCTCTCTCTCTCAAAAAGAAATGAACGTTACAATGAATGTTGGAAGAGAGAGACAGAGTGTGAGCAGGGGAGGGGCAGAAACAGAGGGATACACAGAATATGAAGCCGACTCCAGGTTCTGAGCTGTCAGCACAGAGCCCCACACAGGACTTGAACTCGTGAACTGCGAGATCATGTCCTGAGCGGAATTCAGACATGTAAAACGACTGAGCCATCCAGGTGCCCCGAAAATAAATAAACCTAAAAAAAATTTGAAATTCCAAATTACTAATTCCATTAATATCTTTTTTTTTTTTCAATTTCAAATACATTTTAGTGGTCCTCACTTTTAGTTTGGTCCAACAAATCCTTTTAGTGTCTTTGGAGAGATACTGTAGTTTTTCAATCAGTTTAGAAAAATCGACAAACCCACAATTAACAGCTCAATGAAAATAGAAATCAGTATCACATAGAATAACTGAAAGCTACATACCTATGATTTTTAAAATGTCATTTAATTAGAATAAAATATAAATAATTTTTTTTTACTGTTTCAGTCTTTTATTTTCTTTTTTTTAATGCTTTAAGTTTTTATTTAATTCTAGTTAGCATATAATATGATTTTCAGGAGTAGAATTTAGTGATTAACCACTTATATATAACACCCAGTCCTCATCACAAGTCTAGCCCATTCCACTGCCCACTTCCCATTCAGTAACCCTCAGTTTGTTCTCTATAGTTAAGTCTTTTTTATTGTTGTTTTGTTTATTTAGTTTGTATTTATTTTTAAAGAGCAAGAGAGAGCACATGAGCGGGAGGAGGGCAGAGAGAGAGAGAGACAGAGAGAGAATCCCAAGCATGCCCTATGCTGTCAGTGCAGAGCCTGATGCAGGGCTCGATCTCATTAACGATGAAAGCACGACCCGGGCCAAAAGCAATAGTCAGACGCTTAACTGACTGCACCACCCAGGCACCCCAATAGTCTCTTTTATGGTTTGCCTCCCTCTCTTTCTTTTTTTCTTTTCCCTTATGTTTATCTGTTTTGTTTCTTAAATTCCACATATGAGTGAAATCATATAGTATTTTTCTTTCACTGCCTGACATTTCACTTAGCATAATATAGTCTGGCTCCATCCATGTCATTGCAAATGCAAGATTTTATTATTTTTGATGGCTGAGTAATATTCCATTAGATATAAATAGACATAGATGACAGAGACAGAGAGATATGGGGGGGAGAGAGAGAGAGAGAGAGAGAGAGAGAGAGAAACATCTTCTTTATCCATTCAGCAGCCAGTAGACATTTGGGCTCTTTCCATAATGTGGCTATTGTTAATAATGCTGCCAAAAATATCAGGGTGCATATGCCCCTTTGAGTTAATATTTTGTATCCTTTGAGTAAATATCTAGTAACACAATTGCTGGATCATAGGGTATTTCTAATTTTAACTTTTTGAGGAACCTCAATACAGTTTTCTAGAGTGGTTGCACCATTTGCATTCCCACCAATGGTGTAAGAGGGTCCCCCTTTCTCTGCATCTACCAACATCTGTTGTTTCCTCTGTTGTCTATTTTAGCCATTCTGACAGGTGTGAGGTGGTATCTCATTGTAGTTTTGAGTTGTATCTCCCTAATGATGAGTGATATTGAGCATATTTTCATGTGTCAGTTAGCCATCTGGACGTCTTCTTTGGAAAATTATCTATTCGTGTCTTATGTCCAATTTTTAACTGAATTATTTGTTATTTGGGTGTTGAGTTGATAAGTTCTTTATAGATTTCAGATACTAACCCTTCATCAGATATGTCATTTGCAAATATCTTTTCCCACTTCATAGGTTGCCTGTTAGTTGGCTGATTGTTTCCTTCACCGTGCAGAAGATTTTTACCTTGATGAAGTCCCAATAATTCACTTCTGCTTTTGTTACCCTTTCCTCAGGAGATGCATCTAATAAGAAGTTGCTACATCATTTCAGAGATTGCTGCCTATGTTCTCTAGGATTCTGATGGTTTCCTGTCTCAAATTTAGGTCTTTCATCCATTTCCAATTTATTTTTGTGTATAGTGTAAGAAACTGGTCCTGTTTCATTCTTCCGCATGTCGCTGTCCAGATTTTTCAACAACATCTGTTGAAGAGACTGTCTTTCTTCCATTGGATATTCTTCCCTGCTTTGTCAAAGATTAGTTGACCAGTGTTTAAATCTCAGTCATGATCTCTTCAAACACAGTTACTGCACCATTTGTTTTCTTACCTCCTTATGAGATTCCATATAAATATGTATGTTGTTTTAATTCTTTCAATATAGTTTACATCTCTTGTAAATTTTATCTTATGTCTCCGTGCTTCTTTGGTGCACACCTTACCAGTAATTCTTTATCTTCTCCCCTCTACTTTCCAACCCACTGTTGGGATTCTTAATTTTAGTTACCGCACCTTTTTTTCAGCGCTAGTAATTCTATTTAATATCTTTATTATCCTATCTGGCAATTCTGCTATGTAACTTTTTATATTTTCTAGTTCTTTGCCAATTTTTTTTAACCTTTTCATTTATGTTTTGAGTACAATAAGGTAATTAAAGTCTGGATGAGTCTGTTCACCAAGAAGTTCTCTTGATACCTTTTGATTGCCGTATTTCTTTTTGTTGCCATTCATATTGTCTTATCTTTTCAACTGCTTTATTAATTTTTACTTCAGGCTGAATATTTTATTTACAAAAATAACATTAAATTATCTCAGAGGAGGTTTGTGTTTGTTTGTTTTTCTTCTCCTGGGCATCTGCAGGAGGCAGCTATCTGGGATCAACTTAACACAGGTTTTATGAACTTTAGGGCTATTGGCATTTGAGGACAAATAAATATTTGTTGTCGAATGCTGTTCCATGTGCTGTAGGGGACTGAGCAGTCTCCCTGGTCTGTCTTCAAGAGACCCATTTTACACCTGAGGACATGTGCTCATTAGAACGCAGTGCCATTCCCTTCCCCTAGTTGTGACAACCATAAATATCTCCGGACATTGCCAAATGTCCCTTGGGAAAGAAAAAACAAAAACAAAAAATCAAAACCTGCCACCAGTTGAGATACACTGACTTAACTCAATTTTAGAGAATGAGATGCACTGGCACTCCCAAATTGAGGGAAGCTATGCTAGAATTCCCATCATGGCTGTTCTACTTATTCCAGTCAGAAATCTAAGGCATTATTCTTCAGGGTCACCATCCAAAATTTCCATTTCTACTGGAGTCCCTCAATCATGGTGGGATCCAGGCTCTACTTATGATTTCCTTAGGATGTAGGTATTGTAAATGTCCCCCAGATAAAAGCATTCCCAAAAAGGGGATGCTACTTTAAAGTTTGGGCTAGTCATTTCTCATTATGTTAGCTCTCTGCAGTAATGTTCTATAACTCTTGCAATAATTTGTCACACACTTAGAATCTTAAAAAATACAGACTTATTCTCTCACAGTTTCTGTGAGTCATAAGTTAGAACGCAGCATGGCAGGACTTTTTACTCGGGGTCTCATAAAGCCAAATTTAAAGCGTTGGTGAGGCTCTGGTTCTCAGGATCCTTTCCAAACTCACTGGTTGTTGCTAGAGGTCATTTTCTTCTCACACCTTCCACATGGTCCCCTGCAACTTCAAGCCAGCAAAGGCAAGATGAATTGTATCTGCATTTCAAATCTCTATGGCTTCTGGGTCTGCAGAAGGGCTCATGTGCTAAAATTGTACAGCCAGATGGTCCAGGATAATCCCCCTATTTTAAGTCAATGTTTTGTAATCATAATTACATCTACAAAGGCCCTTTTGCCTGAACAAATGCATGGGTATATCTCTTCATACTGACTGTCCCAGAACTAGGGTGTAGAAGCGTCTTGAAGGCTAAAACTTCACCACACTCACCGATGCCTTCAAGAAGATTTTTTTTTCTTTGTAATATTTTTCTAGGTTTTTTAGTTGCCCTCAGCTGTAGCATTGGCCTGAGTACTTACTCTGCCATGATTGAAAGTAGAACTCCTTTTGCTCAAGTTTTTGTTCAGTGCTTTAAAAGTTTCTCTCGCAATTTTCTCCATTTGACCAGCATGCGGTATAAGAAAGCCATCCTGTGTAATAGGCTAACTGGGTTCAAATCCAGGTACTCTCCTTTTGGCTTTCTGCAAAGTTTCTCATTTCTCTGTGCCTCACTGTCCACACCTATTAATTTGGAACTACATTACCTAAAATACTTCATTAATACGGGAATTAAATGAAGATATATAAAGTCACTTTGAATACAAAAACATGTATAATAACTGTTAATTCTCAGAACGTTAATTTTGATTATTAGATTTTATAAGAATGTATTCACATTTAAAAATGTAGATAAATGAAAAGCACCCTACTTGTCTATATTTTAATTCCCAAAGAAAAGACATCTTTAGTGTTTTCATTGTATACTGCCTATATTAATCCAAAGGATAAGCTATAACCAGATACTTAAATAAAAGCAAACACACACACATACACACACACACCCAGAAAAATTATACCTTTCTACCATTCTTTAGTCTTGATTATTCTTAAAACTCTGGAGTATTGAGACACTTATCCTAAATGAGACAAACTGCCTTGTCTTGGGATCAGTTTTTGGTGAGATATGTACATATTTGCCAGTTTATAAATATATTTTTATAAAAATGTTTCAACAGTAGGCAGAAAACAATGAAGAAAACTTAGGCTTAGCTGTACAACTACATAAACAGAGGATACAACCACAGATTTTAAGGCAAACCTTGTTGAACATGTTTAAATTCAAGTTGAAATATAATGTTTGAGTACATTCACACCAATTCTCAGAGAACAGTGTCACACATAATTATAAAGAACTCAAAAAAAGCACAAAAGGCCATCTGTGAGATTTGAACAAAGCTGTTGAAAGTACTTCGTTCATCTTAAAGTTAGGATTCTACAGTTGAAGTAGTTGGCATTTAGATGAGTGGAAACTCACACTGGGGGAAAAAATCACTGGGAAAAAAATCAAATGTAGGAATGAATGATTTGTATAATTTTGGTCATCTAAAAGTATTCCATTAGAATGGAAATAACATTCATTTTACACATAAAAATAATACCCTGTATGAAAAAATACAATAATGTAGACACAGAAGGAACAGCAGCCACTAAAAATTCTTATCTTATACCCAGAGTCCAATTTATCACATTTTACTGGCCATTTCACAATTAAAATATGAAAAAGATATCAGTGCTAACAATTGGGAAGCTGTTTTCCCCTAAATCAAGTGTTCTCACTTCTTCCCCTAGATCTTAGTTTTCTTCCTGCCTTGCCTCACTTTCATCAAAAGCATCCTCAAAGACTGTGGTTCGTAAACTTTGCCACAATTTAGACTCCTTACGAGATATTTTAGCAATTCTATGCCTGGCTTCACTACAGAGTAATTTATCAGAATTCTCGGAAATAAGACCCAGTCATCAATTTTTTTTTAAAACTTCCACAAGTGATCCTCACATGAAACCAAGTTTGAGAACTAGTGTTTTACGAGATAGTGTAAGTCAAATGTAGAGGGTATTGAAAGATAAGCTTATTTAAAATATGGGGACAAGACAAAAAATTAAATATGGATGTTACAGATTATGAAAACAGTAAGCACCTTTATGTCATCAAAATATTAGGATTTTAATGGTAACTAGACTTTTGAGGGCAATCACTTTCTAGTATACACAGATACTGAATTCTAATGTTGTACACCTGGAACTTATTAATAACAATTTTTTTGTTAATGCCCTGTACGTTTGATAGGTAGGAATCCAGTCCATGTCAGTTTGGGATGTAACTGATTTGAGCACCTGTATTGTGTCTTATGTAGCTGTTGCAATAAATCTACCAATTCCAAAAAAGAATCCTACTATAGCTTGTGAAAGTATGTGTATTTTTGTGTAAACATGTATCTGTGTCTATGTGTGTTCCATATTGGTATTATCAATTATTAACATTAATATTAATAACATTATTGTCATATACGTAGAGAAATGGATACACCAGTAGTGAATATTGGAATATGTAGGAACGCAAAATATATACAGATATAGTATTAAAATACAATTTTTTTTCATTTATTTTATGACAAAAGGCTAAAATCTCCGACCTGGAGAATGAATGGAAGCAATCCAATTTAACTTTCCCCAAAACCTCAACTGCATTCTTTGGCAATCTTTGTTAATGAATATTCAATGATCTCTTAATATCTCAAGTTTACTTTTGTAAGTGACAGGCAATGGGGTTGTAACTGTTCAATTCTTGGAGGGTCTTTCCTTATACTGAACTTAAATGTACTTCTAAACTGCAATAACTGATTCTATTTTTACCTTATGAGTCAATTTGCAATAAAAATTACTAATTAAAGCATCCTTCACCTGTTGTGTACAATGATGACATTCAGCTAAAATAATATCTGCCTCTTAAACAATTAAAGTGCCATTAGGGGAATTGCTTTAAACATGAAATTAGTATTGACCATAACTAAAGGTAAGTCAGTATAAATATGTAAGTCAGTTTTCTGTATTAGTTTGCTAGTTAATACCACAGACTGGGCAGCTTAAAAACCAGAAATTTATTTTATCACAATTCTGGACACTAGAAATAAAATATCAAGGTATTTGCTAGGGTTGGTTTCTTTTGAAACCACTTCTCTTGGCTTATAGATGACTATCTTTTCCTTGTGTCGTCACATGGTCCTTCTTCTGTGCATGTCTGTGACGAAATCTACTCCTCTTACAAGGATACTAATCGTATTGTATTAGGGTTCACCTTATAACCTCATTTTAACTTAATTGCTGCTTTAAAGACCCTATTTCCAAATACCATCACACTCGGATGCAGTAGCATAACATTATGACTTGAACATATAAATTTTGGGGGGACACAATTCAGCCCACGATAAAGTCCTAACCACCAGTGCCTCAGGCTATGACCTTACTTTAAAATAAGGTTATCAACTGATATAATTGGCTAAGATGAGGTCACATTCGAGTAGGGTAGGCTCTTAAGCCAATATGATTGGTGTCTTAAAAAGGAGAAATCTGAGTACAGTCACACAGGGAGAACACGAACTGAAAATGAACAGAGATGAGGATAATGCATCTATAAGCCACGTAATGCCAAACCTTAATGGGAAGCCACCAGAAGCTAATAGAGAGTCATGAAACAGATCCTCTGTTACAGCCCTCACAAGGAAGCAAGTTTCTGACACCTTCAGCACAGATTTCTAGTCTCCAGAACTGTGAGACAATACATTTCTATCATCCTAGGCATCTAGTTTGTTGTACTTTGTTATTACGGCAGCCCCAGGAAACCAGTACACCCCCTTCTGAAATAGTCTTTCGACATAGATAAAATAAAACAAAACTTGTTTCGCGTTTCTAAAATGAATACTTAAGTAAATCATTAAAAATCATCTGAAATTATTTGTGTATCAGACATATCATGGCAAAACGAGAGAATCACTGAGAAATAACTAAAGTTAGCCCTATTAAGAACCAATGTTAGATAATTAACACAATTTTAAATATCAGTAGGCCTTAAATGAACTTTCAAATAAGGCTGAAATTAAGTTAGTCCTATCAGAGTTATTCACAGCATTGCATGAATGAGTAAAAAGGTTAAATCATCTGTCACTGCTGTTTATTTTTAGGTATTCAACTAAATATTTTCAGAAATAAAATGTGGTATGAATTTCATTTTAGTTTTTGGTCTTTATTGCTATGGATAATTTCAAAAGAAATGTGTACAAAACCAGTAAAGTTAAAAATATATACATTTATATGAACTGTGATTTTTTTAATTGAAATAAAATTGCCATTTTCTTTGTGAATCATTACTTTTTTTAGTTCAGCATATTCATCCTGTTTGTCAAGTTGTGATTCATTTCTCCCACTTTTTCCTCTTTTAACATCTATGAATGCTGTGTTGGTTCATTTTTATGCACATATGATGTCATATTTTTACCAATACAAAACTTTAAATTGATGAACTACATATCACTTCCATGTAAAGTTGGCCTGTCTTCTTCCCTCATAAGCCCACCTCTATAAAATGAATATTTCATTGTGTAGCATGATCAAAATCACAGATGAAATGCAATAATAAGTTATAAGGTGTTCTCGTTATTAACTGAGGAGGCATCTATCCCAAACTTCTCATATTTCCTTAGGGAGAAACTGGTTTTCCAGAAACACATTTGGCCTAACTGGTTCTTTCCTAGACAGAGGTGACTCTGTTTGATTAGTAACATTGGTACAAGCAACCCAGGAACACTTCTTTCAGCATATTCTGGTTTTGTCTGGAACTGGCTGGCCTGCAGAAAAGGTACATTCTAGTTGCTACATTTGTTGAAATAGAGTGCCCCACCCAGGCTAGAAGACTGCAGCCCGCCGGTATGCCCATGTGAGAACACCTACAGGGGCTTCCCAAACTCCAGCCAAAGATTTAACAGATATAAAGTTAAATCATAAAGATATACTACCTTTGTGTAATTCTTAGAGCCTGCATTGACTAGCTGTGTAATTTTAGACAAGTTTCTTTCTTTTTAAAAAAAATATTTTTAAAGTTTATACATTTTTGAGAGAGAGAGAGAGAGAGAGAGAGAGAGAGAGAGCGAGCACAGGGGAGAGACAGAGAGAGAGGAAGACACAGAATCTGAAGCAGGCTCCATGCTCTGAACTGTCAGCACAGAGCCCGACGCAGAGCTCAAACCCACAGACTGTGAGGTAAGGACTGAGCCGAAGTCAGACGCTTAACCAACTGAGCCACCCAGGCTCCCCAGACAAGTTTCTTAAGCACATTCCTTCTCAGTTTCCTAAAATCTAAAATGAAAAGAACACTGTGACATTCTTCTTGCAGTTTTCATAAAATTTAAATGATCTACTAAACATCAAATGCTTGAAAGGTCTTGCCATCCAACAGTCACCATTATTGACTGATACCTGATGGCCTTCTGTGTTGTTTTTAATTATTCAGTATTTAGGTATAGTAAATGGCAGAGTTATTCATTGATCCCTAAATTCCCAACATATTTAGAGCAACATAATTTAAAAAATAGGAAAAAAATGAAAGAAAGAAATTATACCCCTAAGATTACATTTGCAGAAACTGTTAAGAAATCCTAAACTAGAGGAGAAATGGAAACTAAATATAGACCCATTCTTGTGTTAATAGCTTTCCATACATTATCTAATTAAGTGTAATAAATGTCTGCCTCCAGTCTTTGTTTTGGAGAAGAGTGGTAGTTCTATTCAAGTTTTGACAGGATCAAAGACTTGTTTTAAAAACTCTGCATCATACTTTGTATACAACTTCTGCCTAAATATTGCTAATGCATTGCTTTAGGATACCAAAATCACTCTGTGCAACCACCACATAACAGAACATTTCTTCCACTATTGAGCTGCCTCCTATAGCACCATGCACTATTCTTGGGGTAAGACGGAGGGGGGGAAATGCTGCTGCATGAGAAATCATTTGACAAATGTACTCATTGATCAAAAGAAGTTTTTGGAATAATCTAGTCAATTATATTAAATATTTTTTATATATTTATATACCCTATATTATATATATATATATATAATATACGCTATATTATATATAGGGTATATAAATAATATATATAATATACCCTATATTCTCCAAATGTCACAAATTATCTTTCTATTGGTAACATCTATTGACACCATTTAAATAAATAAATGGAAGCAAATATAGGAAAAGTGGAAGTTCACATATAAATGAACCACTTGGGCAATCATAACATAAAGACATAACATGTTTTCTGGGGATGAAGACTGTTTTATCACTTCCTTTCAATCTGTATAATTTATTATTTCTCTTGCTGTTCTGCATCAGCTCATACATCCAGTACAATGTTGAATAGGTGCAGGGAGAGGATATGCCTGACTTGTTCTTGATCTTAGGGGACAGAATCCATTCTCTTACCATTAAATGTGATGCCACATGTTTTACTAAATTTAGGACGTCTTCTCTATTCTTGGTTTGTGGAGAGTTCCTATCATGAATGGGTGTCAGATTTTGTCAAATATTTTTTGGCATCAGTATTTATGATCATATAGCTTTTTAACTTTTCTTGTTAGGTAGAATTTCATGGATCGATTTTCTAATATTAAAGTAGCTTCTCATTCCTGAATTTAGTGACATTTAGTCATGATGGCCAATTCTTCTAATATTGTTGGATTTGATCTGCAAAATTTTTTGAAGATTTTGTATCTATGTTCACGAGATATAGTCTGTAATTTTCTTTTTTATAGTTTTTTTATCTGAATTTGTATTAAATAATGCTGACATCACAGAATAAGTTTGAAGTATTCCATCTGCTTCTATTTTCTGACAAACAACTGTTGAAGATAGATATTATTTACACTTTAAGTGTTTCATAAAATTCACCATTGAAACCCTCTGTGTCAGGTACTTTATTTGTAAGTTTTTAATTGTGTATTTATTTAATAGATATAGAGCTATTCATATTATCTATTTTCCTTGTGTAAATTTGAATAGGTTGTATCTTTCATGAGTTGATCATTTAAGTTATCAAATGTGTGACCATATATTTACTCATAGCATTCTTTTATTATCATCTTAATGTCCAGGGAGTCCATATTAATAATCCCCCTTTACTGACATCAGTAATCTCTCTCCCTCACCTTTTTCTTGGTTATCCTGTTAGCATTCTATTAATTTTATTGATCATTTGAATAGTCAATTCGGTTTTTTTCTTTGTGTTCCTATTTTCAATTTTGTTGATTTCTCCCCTAATTTTTGTTATTTCTTTTCTTCTGCTAGCTTTAGGGTTAATTTAGTTTTCTTTCTCTAGTTTCCTAAAGTTGGATATTTCAGATCTTTCATTTTTTTTCTAATACAGGCATCTGATGACACCACCCACAAATTTTGAAAAGTTGTGTTTTCATTTATTCATAAATATCATTTAATTTCTCTTGGGACATCTTTTATCCATGAGTTACCTTTATTTATTTTTTATGTTTATTTATTTATTTTGAGAGAGAGCATGCGTGTGCACACACATGTGCCAATGGGGGGAGGGGAAGAGAGAGAGGAGACAGAGAATTCCAAGTAACACCCAAGCAAGGCTTGAACCCATGAACTGTGAGATCATGACCTAAGCCAAGAGTCATATGCTTAACCAACTGAGCCAGCCAGCCACCTCTCCATGAGTTATTTTAAATACCTTGCTCAATTTACAGATATTTGGGGATTTTCCAGTTATTTTTCTTTCACTAACTTCTAGTTCAATTCAAATACAGTTTGAAAACATACTTTGAATGTATTTATTATTTTAAATTTGTTAAGGTATATGGCTCAGAATGTGTTTTGTTGAGTTGGATGGAGTATTTTAAACACTTCAATTAGATCAAGTTAATTAACGGAGTTAGACATTTGTATCCTTATTGATTTTCTTGTTTATTGATTTATCAATTTCTAACAGAGTAGTAATGAATATTCTAATGACTATTACATATTACTCTACTTCTCCTTTCACATCTATCAGTTTGTACCTCATGTATTTTGACAGTCTCTTGTGAAATGTACATATATTACTATTATTTCTTCCTGGATAGTTACTCCTTTGCCATTATGTAATGCCTTTCTTTATCTCTGACAATCTTACTCATTTCAAAATCTACTTTGTCAGTAATTAATATTAATTCTTCTCTGACTCTCATACTCTGCTTTTGTCTTCACATTTCCTTCTCTGACTTTTATAATGACCCTTGTGGTTACATTGGGCCCACCTAATTATCCAGTATAATTTTCCCACCTCAATTTCCTTAACTTAAATATATTTGAAAGTCTTTTACCATGTAAGGTGATATGTACAGGTTTCAAGAATTAGGAGATGGACATCTTCAGTGAGGGGGCATTTTTCTGCCTACATCAGACAAATGGAAAGCAACAAATATTGTGGATGATGTGGGAAAATTGGAACACTGTGCATTGCTAAAATGGTACAGCCATTATGAAAAGCAGTTTGTGACTTGCTCAAAAATTCAAATATAGAATTATCATATGACTTTGCCATTTCACTAACAGGTATATACAAAGGAAGTTGTAAACGGGAGCTAAAAGAAATACTTGGACATGGATGTTCATAGTAGCACTATTCACAGTAGCTGACAGGTATAAGCAAACCAAATGCTTATCTACAAAATGGAAAAACAAGTAGTGACATACATATGCAATGTAATATTGTTTAGCTGCAAAACTGCATGTTACAATGTTACAATGTGGACGAATTTCAAAAATAATATGTAAAGTGAAAGAAGCCAGACCAAAAAAATGTCATATATTGAATGCTTCCACTTCTATGAAATATTATTCATAATAGATAAATCCATAGAGAAAGAAAGCATGTAAGGGGTTGCCTGGGGATGGTGAATAACCTACTTAGTGGGCACACATATTTTGTGGAGCGATGATGTTTTAGAACTTGACAGAGGTGGTGACTGTATAATACCATGAATGCATTACACGCAACTTAACTGCTAACCTAAAACAGTTAATTTACATTATGTGATTTCATAACATTAATAAATAATCTTATCTTAGTAATAAAAGACAAGAAAATGAGGTACAAATAAATTAAGTAACTGTGATAATTTATTTTATGTACTTATTTGTCTGGGCCATGGTGTAGATATATTGTTAGATTTTTTTTTGATGTTTTTATTATAGTGTTTTTAAATGAGGTATACATTTAAATTAGATTTTGAGTAAGAAATAGCCCTCCATAATGTGGAGTTTCCCTATCCAATCAATTGGAGGCCAAAACAGAACAAAAGGCTGACCTTACCCAAATAAGAGGGAATTCTCTGGCAGACTTCAGACTTCACTTGCAACATTGGTTCTTCTTGGTTCTATAGCGGACTGCACTATCAATAATTGCCAAAGTACAGAAAGAGCCCAAATGTCCATTGATGGATGAATAGATAAAGAAGATATGGTATACACATACAATGGAGTATTACTCAGCAATCAAAAAAAGTGAACTCTTTCCATTTGCAACTATGTGGGTGGAACTAGAGGGTATTATGGCTAAGCGAAATTAGAGAAAGACAAATATCATCTGACTCATAAGAGGACTTTAAGACACAGAACAGATGAACACAAGGGAAGGGAAGCAAAAATAATATAAAAACAGGGAGGGGGACAAAACATAAGAGACTCTTAAATATGGAGAACAAACATAGGGTTACTGGAGGGGTTGTGGGAGGGGGAATGGGATAAATGGGTAAGGGGCATTAAGGAAACTACTCCTGAAACCATTGTTTCACTATATGCTAACTAACTCGGATGTAAATTTAAAAAATTTAATTTAAAAAATTTAAAAAATGTTAAAAAAGAACTTGAAAAAAAAAAAAGAAGCACACAGAGAAAAATATAAACTTATATGGAAAATCTCTGACACTTAAAGTATAGATAATTAATCCACATTTAAATATACTTTTGAATTCTAGTTTTTGGTCCTAAAATTTCCTGGAAACATGATATATACTTTTACAGTAGTATTCTACTCAGATATACACACACACACACACACACACACACACACACACACACACAGAAACTATTCTCTACAAATTGTATTAAAGAAAAATATTTTTAGAACTACTGAAGAAATTGAAAATGACCCATCTACCCCTATAAAAAAATCAATGTATTAAATATCAGTAAATTTAAAGTATCCATGACTGAAAATAATACTTATTTAGTTTACCTGAAAAATGAATGTATTACTTATCAATGAGCTTGGGCTTCAGTCTACAAACACTTTTGCCCTTTAAAGTTATTAAAAATCAATGTGAAGAAATTTCTATACCAAAAGTTTTCAGGAAATCTCTAAAAAGATTAATGACAGAAATGCTAAACCAAGTTTCTGACTCAAATTTATTATTTTGGAAAAATTACAGAGTACATATAATAGATTCAAATTGTGACTTTCTGTTACCTAACAAGTATTTAAAAATTTTACTTAAATTATATAAATTACTTAAACTTGCTGAGCCTGTAACTCCTTATCTAAAAAATTGGAATAGTTTCACTCCAAAAGATGATTAGAGAGATTATGTATGACATTTTATATAAAGTACTAGCAACACAATTTATACTTTAATATTGATATGTGTGTATGTGTGTGTATATATATATATATATATATATATATATATATATGTAATATATTCCACAAATAAGATATTTAGGTCAATTACATAATATGTATATAAAGAGATATGTTCATCTACATATGTGTGTTAAATTTAATTGAGATGAGATAATCTATTGGGTGAATCCAACAAATCCTTCCTGTATTATTTGGTAAATGTATTTACCAGAGAAATAATTATATTAATTTCTTAAATAATATAATTATTTATATAATTAATTTTTCTCCTGCCTTTGCTTTTTTCTAAGACTCAATTTTTTAACAAAATAGTATACTCTTACTAACATTCCTTATATACACATACATATTTGTGATATTATTGGAAATAAAGTGTTTGGTCTTTTGGAGTCAGCATTTTTTTACTTTAAAGTTCCTTTTTATTGAGGGATAATATTTCAAAAAATGCTATGAATATTTTTTCCTTGTTATACTTTCGTCAGCATTTTCACATATGTATCAGATAGATTAAGGGGGAAAAATGGCAATACAACCTGAAGGCTGAAAGTTTAAATGCAAGGAAGACTAGAAATAGAGAAGCCATAGTTGTCATAGCAACATAATCTTGCTATATTCATATTATCCTTTTCCACACAAGAAGAATTTTCAAAGCTCCATAGAGTTGTTCCAAGTAGTAGGGGAATGAAGTCTGTAGGCATTTAATATAGAACTTTAAGGCACTGTTAACACAGACCATGTTCAGTAGAAGCAACACTTTACTTGAAATTTAATTCAGATAGTATAATCATTTAGGGAGATTTCCCGTAATACATTCTTTATGAAATAATGTATAGTTAAGACTTCACTCTTCCTTTTTTCCAGGACACATAAAGACAGAAGCGTCTCATAGTAAAATTTTAGCATCATTCCAAGGTTTTACTAAATCTGTTTCTTTTATTTCCCAGTGGCTTTCTGATGATTTTTATAAAAAGCAGCAGGTATTACATATCTTCTTTTATGAGTGAATGCTATATATTTGTCTTACATATTTAATTCTGAATACAGACCAGGTCCTTCTAATCTTTTGATATCACTTTTGATATTTTCGCTTTAAGATATATCAAGTAATTAATAATATCATGCACAAACCAATTCCATTCTCTAAGCTTCCCCTACTGAATCTTTTGCTAGATAGTAATAAAAACAATAACAAACAAAAACTTTTATATAAGATAACATAAAAAAACTAAGGATCTCAAAATATAACATTTAGTTTTATTTCATAAATATTTATTTGATGAAAAATACCTGCATTCATTTAGCCTAACCAGAATTATACAAATGTCAAGCCAAAGCATAATTTAATATATCTTATTCTTTTTCCAATTAATTTCCTTTCTCCACATTCAGCTTGAAGTTATTAGGAAGCATTTTTCCAGCTCTAGATAAAATGAGAGTGGATTAAATAGTATAGAGGGCATTAATTATGATCATTTAGGAATAAACAGCTTCTGGAGAGTCTGAAAATTGTAACGCAAAGACATAGTATATTGAACAGTTGCAGAAAGACCCAGTGAGAAGCAGGAACATAAAATACCAAGTAGCAGTGGGAAACTGATCAGAGGAGGAAAGAGCTACAGATGAAGCACCACAAGGTCCCTCAGCAGAGCCAATGGCTATGGCCCTCACGATCTTTTAGAAGAGCAGATATTACATTATGTAGGGTCAACTGTAATAGCCTACTTTGTCTAACATTTGCTCTGCTTCAATTAGATTTATTATTGTATCCTGGGGTTATGAACACCTGACTTAGCAAATTTCAGGGAAAACATACCTTCTTAAAGTATAGCCATATTGGCAATATCTGGTTCAGCCCTGAGAAAAATGGCTGTTTCTCAGACTTGACTCTACTACTTTGATACTACTATTACTACTGTGTCCAAATAACTGAACCGATAAAGAGCAACATTTCTCTCCGCTACTCTTCCACATATGTTGATAAATACCTGACATGTAAGAGAAATTTTGCTGATGTGAAAGACATAGCTCCTAGAACTTGTAGAGATTTCAGAGAATGGTATTCTCTTAAATTATGAGAAATCTGCAAAAATGTCCAACTTTAAATGTTATTTAACATGCCATCAACTCACATAAAAACAATGCATGTTTTACCATAATGTGCTAACATGTTAAAAAAAAAAAAAACAGAAACTTAAAAGGAGTAAAACCATAAATTCTACAAAATAGGGATTTAGCACACTAATATGTATGTTATTTTGAAAGCATAACACAAAAGCAGTAAGTTACAAATTGACATTATACCCTATATCAGAGTGTTAGGTTTTTTGTTTTATTACATTTCACTTTTTCCTAGTTCTAGTTGATTTTTTTTTTCAAATCTACAAGAAGAAGAAGAAAGGAGGAGGAGGAAGAGGAAAGTCTTCATGTTATTCAGTTGCCATAGATAAATGTGTGCATTTTGGAAAAGCTCTGCTATTCATTCACCACTTCTGGTGTGTCCTTGTTTGTTTTATATAATGAAAACTATATACTGATATTCATTACTCTATATATAACTTTTAAGATAGAAATCAAGTTTAGAATTAAATTAAATGTCAATAAAAATATAGTATAATTATATGTGCTTGGTTTAAAAGAGAATTTTTACATGTAATTTTATTTTATAATCACTTTCATGAAAAGGACTAAAGATTTAATATGTAAAAATGAAAAAACGAACAAATTTATTTAGGACTTACTTATTTTTTTACTAAAATGAAATATATTTACTCTAATTTGTTTGAACTTAAGAAATTTATTTTCTCTTACATTAAAGAAAAAAACTTGCAATCTGTGTCAATAGCCATTTCCCACTTTTTTTTTTTTTTCTGGACAAATGTTATATTTAAGAACCTAATTTATCAGGGCTCCTGGGTGGCTCAGTTGGTTAAGAGTCCAATTTCAGCTCAGGTCATGATCTCATGGTTCATGGGGCTGAGTCCCATGTCGGGCTCTGCACTGACAATGAGGAACCTGGAGTTTGCTTTGGATTCTGTGTTTACCTCTCTCTCTCTGCCCCTCTCCTGCTTGTGCAGTGCGATTTCTCTCTCTCTCTCTCTCTCTCTCTCTCTCTCTCTCTCTCTCTCTCAGAAATAAATCTAAAAAAGAACCTAATCTATCATTTTATATATATTTTAAAAGAAAACAAAAATGCTCCTGGTATTTCTAAACAACAAAAACCAGAAACCTATGATGAAAGATGCAGACAACTTCTCTTCTCTTCTTCTGTAGGCAATGTAGTTATAGAAATAAATGCAGACTGCCAGAAAAATCATGTGAAGTATTCTGTGGATACTCACTCCAGCAATAAACAACCATAACTGCTGAAAAATATTCAAAACATATTAAAGTCTCTGCAAAATTTCCCAAAGACATGCATTAAGTGAAAAAAAAAATTGAAAATCTACTAAATCTGCATTTGAGCCAAGACCTGCTCTACTCCCTCCTTGGCTCCCCAGTTTATCGTAAGGGAAGATCTATTTGGGGTGGTTTGTGAAGCCAAGAATACACGGCTTCATATTCCCTTGGCTTTTAGTCCAGGGATACAGAGTCTCCCTGAGAGGGGAAAGACACTGCCATTTCTCATCACCTCAAGCAGAGACTCTATTCTAGACAAGAGTGGCTGAGAGGTCTGGGGTCTCTTCCTTCATTCAGTTCCAACTTGTAAGGTGGAATCTCCACCCAGTAGACAGCACATTAAGAATATGGGGGCCTAGAAGGCCCTCATTCCAACTCACTCACAGCATAGTATTTCCACCCTGGGAGAAACAAGCAAAAAAGACCAGAGGCTCCTCCCCCACTCAGCTTCTTGCTCATAAAGCATTCATTCCAAGAAATGCATGGTACTACCCCCAAACCATCTCTGGAGCAGAGGCACAGAGACTTGGTGAGAGATGAGTCGATCAAAATGGGTGATTACATAATCATACAAGACAGTATACATGCATATTTATTCCTTCTTGTTTAAATGGATTAAAAAAACAAGTATATAAAACAATATATATACAACTGCAGTGTTGGGACTATGATATGTAATATATATTTGACAATTATAGCACAAGCACAAAATAAACAGGTGAATGCTAAGCTATACTGGAATAAGGAAATAACACCAAATGGTAACTCAATTCATAGTAACTAATAAAGAGAACTAGAAGTGGAAAATCCAAAGTTTAATACAAGAGACCCTATAAACAATTAATTGCTCTCCTTTCCTTTTCTCAGCTTCAAAAAAATTAAATTATAAAAGGGAATATTTATACCAATGTACTATTGAGTTTCAAGACATACAGATGCAAGTTCCATAACACTACTAATATAAAACAGGAATATGGAATAGTGATACAGAGAAGTAAAGTTTCTATTCCCACTGGAATAAGTCTGAAGTAGATTTTGGTAAGTTAAGATATATATGGCAAGTTCTACCATAAAGATTAAGTAAATGACTCAAAAATATAGTGAAAAATCATATAATTAAAATGATACGCTAGAAAATCTTCACTTAATTAAAAAATAAAAGCATTAAGGTGGAACAGATAAACTAAACGAACTGAAACATACAAAAAAATAAAATAGCAGATGTAAATGCAAAATAATAACCTTAAGTGTGAATGAATCAAACAATATAATCAAAAGTCAGAGTTGACTGGATTGAAAAACTATATACTCTCTGCAGAAAACACATTTAAGATACGGACATACAAATAGCCTGCAAGTAAAAGGATGGAAAAACATGTTATGAAAAACAACCACCATAAGAAAGCTGTAGATAATTTTAGTATCAGATAATTTAGCCTTTAAAACAAAAACTTTTTGCTAGAGACAAAAAGCGCTTTTTTTGTAATGAAAAGAGGCCCACATATCAATAATCTATAATAATTGCATATATGTTCATACCTCACAAGAATTCCACACCCCACATCCAACACAGAAAATTAATTGCACAGTAGATACAAAAGGAAACAGAAAATTTGACCAAAAATAAAAACTAACTATACCTACAGATATCTGCAAAACACTCCACCCAACAACAGCAGAATATACATTGTTCTCAAAGTACACAAAACATTGCCTAGAATAGATAATATATCATAAACCATGCCTCAACATGTTTAGAAGGATTGGATAATAAACGTATGTTTCCTCACCAGAATGGAATTAGAAATCAGTAAGAGAAAGAAATTTGGGAAATTCACAAATGTGCTGAAAGTAAATAAAAACATCCCAAATAACCAATGGGTCAAAGAAAATATAGCAAGAGATATTTTAAAAATACTTTTAAGAAAAAATGAAAATGAAGACACACATACCAAGACCTATGGGATGAAGCCAGACCAGTGTTTACAGAAAATGTATAGCTGTAAAGACTATATCGAAAAGGAAGAAACAGCTCAAATCACTAACCTAACCTTCCATGTTAAGATGGTAGAAAAATGAATAAACTAAATCTAAGGCAAGTAGAAGGAAGAAAGTAAGCTTAGAAAGGAAACTAGTGAAATTGAGAGTAGAAAACAGAGACCATTAACAAAGACAAAAGTTGTTTTTTTCGGAAGGATAAACAAAACTAAAAAATAATTTAAATAGAGTGACCAAAAATAAAATGAGAAAAGATTCAAATCACTAAAATCAGGAATGAAAGCCTACTACCTACAGGAATCAAATGAGTATAAAGGAATATGTTGAACAACTCCATGCTAACAAGTTAGACAATTCTGATTAAACAAATTTCTAGAACAACAAAAGCTATCAAACTAACAAAATAAGAAACAGAAAATCTGAATAGACATAAAATAAATCCTAGGTTTGAATTAGTAATTTTAAAACTTCATACAGGGGCACCTGGGTGGCTCAGTTGGTTAAGCGTCCAACTTCTGCTCAGGTCATGATCTCAGAAGTTTTTAGCTGGAAGCCTGCATCAGGCTCTGTGCTGACAGCGTGGAGCCCGGAGCCTGTTTCGGAATCTGTGTCTCCCCGTCTCTCTGCCCCTCCCCTGCCCTGCTCATACTCTGTCTCTCTCTCTTTCTCTCAAAAACAAATAAACATTTAAAAAATAAGAAAAGAAAAGAAAAACATCATACAAATTAAGCCCAAACCCAAAGAGCTTCATTGGCGAATTATTTCAAAAACTTAAAGAAAATTAGTAATAACTCTTCACAAACTCTTCTCAAAAAGAGAAATGAAGAGATTATTTCTCAATTCATTCTATATTGCCAGTATTACCTCAATAGCAAAATTTAAGAAACACAAGAAAACTACAGATAAAAACCTCTTAGGAATATAGGCATGGAAATTCTTAACAAAATAATAGCTAACCAAACCTATCAATTTACAAAAACAATTATACATCCTGACCAAGTAGGATTTATCCCAGGAATGCAAGACTGCCTGAACATCCTAAAACTAATTATTTATAATAAATCACATTAAGACAACAGACACAATCATCTCAGTAGATGCAGTTGATAAAATCTAACATTCCTTCACGATAAAAACACTCAACAAACTGAGTACAGAAGATAACTTCATCAACCTGATAAAAACCCTGGCCAATGTTATACTTAATGTTGAAAGATTAAATGCTCCCACATTGAGATCAGGGATTAAGACAAATATATTTACTGTCATCAATATTATTCGTCAATGTAATGGAAGTTTGAGCCAGGGGAATTAGGCAAGAAAATGAAATAAATTAGAGTCAGATTGGAAAGGAGTAATTAAAACTGTATCTACAGATAACAGATCTTTTCTATAGAACATCATAAATGAATGCAGCGCAGTTGATGGATACAACATCATTTGCACATGTATCAATTGTTTTTCTGTGTAATAGCAATGAACAAACTGAAAATGAAGCTAAGAAAACAATTCCAATTCCAGTATCATCAAAATACTTTAGGTGTCCAATTAAAATACTTTACCTAGGAATGATTTTTAACAAAAGAAGTATATGGGGAGCCTGGGTGGCTTGGTTGGTTAAGCATCTGACTTCAGCTCGGGTCATGATCTCCCAGTTCTGTGAGTTCTAGCCCCACATTGGGCTCTGTGCTGACAGCTGGGAGCCTGGAGCCTGCTTCGGATTCTGTGTCTCCCTCTCTCTCTGCCCCTCCCCCACTTGTGCTCTGTCTCTCTCTGTCTCTCAAAAATGAATAAATGTAAAAAAAAAAATTTTTTTAAAAAGAAGTATAAAACTGATACTCCAAAAAGTACAAAATGGTGCTGAAAGAAATTAAAGAAAACCTAAATATATGGAAATCCACCTAAGGAGTGATTGGAAAACAGGGATGAGATTAGGTCAGAGACTGGTGACATTAAATGCATGTTACATGTTAAACAAAAGAATAAAAAAGATTAAATTGATAGATGGCTCTTTAAAGATGATCAAAATAGTGTGTAATATTGGCATGTAGCCATGCTTTTCTTCTGCCTAGAGTGAGCAGACATGGCAGAGGCTGATTTTCCAAAGCTAGAAAACTTAGGTCCAATTTTCCCGGAAACTTTTCAAAAGCGACTGAAGGCTTTTGCAAGACAGTGGTTGGCATACCAATGACTAAGAGAGACTAGAAAATGCAAAAAGAAGAGACTAACTCCTGAACACGATAAAATATAACCGGTTCCTTCCAAAGATGTTTCCAAGCATCAGGAACTCACAGATATCTCCATATTTTCTGCTTTGTTTTTATTTTTAATGTTTTTCAAAATTTACAAAGCAAATTTACCAAGGATTAAGTTTCAGCTCAAATTAGCAACTAAAACAATTTTGACTGGCCCAAATCGCCAGAATACCAGCTCTTCTAATTCAAAGGCTGTGTACTGATTTTTAATGTTCTGAAATTCCAAAGAAATAGATATCTTTGAAGAATTTTATTTCTTTTGTCATCCTTGGGGTGGGGTGGATTTGAAGACTTTTTCTTTAAAACTTCTTAATTTTGATTTTAGCACTCATATCTATTTAGTTGCTACCTACCTACCCATCTACGATATATATATATTTATATATATATATATATATATATATATATATATTTATATACATATATACATATCTAACTATATGTATATAGATAGCTAGTTATCTGTGTCTCTCTATAAAGTTCAGATTCCCTTGTTCCAAGATAGCCTATTCTTATTACTGGACCATCTTTTTCTATCTCACTTGTTCAAATCCTTTTTTTGTTTGTTCGTTTTTAACGTTTATTTATTTTTGAGACAGAGAGAGACAGAGCATGAACAGGGGAGGGGCAGAGAGAGAGGGAGACAGAATCTGAAACCGGCTGCAGGCTCTGAGCTGTCAGCACAGAGCCCGACGCGGGGCTCAAACTCACGGACCATGAGATCATGACCTGAGCTGAAGTCGGACGCTTAACCGAGTGAGCCACCCAGGCGCCCCTCAAATCCTTTTAAGACACTTTTTTTCTTGTTTGCATTAGTCATTCTCTAAGGGATCCAACTGTGTTTTGCTTCTTCATTACCTTTTATTAGGGCTGAATTTCCTCAACCTTCTGATGAGCCTTAATTCCATAATTATGTAAATGAAGAAATACATAATTGGGATCCTTATGATCTGTGATCACTGCCTTTTGTCACTGATGGTCAGAGGCAACAGCCAGGGTTTTCGTAGATGATGTATACTGTTTTAGTGACTTCACCTTGGAGAACCTATAATAGGTGGAGTCAGAGAAGCACTCCATGCCTTCCCATTTTAAATAAAGTTCACACTATTAAGCTCCAATCTCCTATCTGAAAGTCCACCCTTCTCCCATGAAGGTAAATCAATTCATTAAAAAGTATTTTCCTTAAATAAAAGTTGTTGGATTTCAAACATAAAAAACAAACAAACAAACAAACAAACAAAAGTATTTCCCTGATTCACCCTGAGGAAATCTGTTTGCGCATTTTGGGAGCAGACACTGGAAGGAAAGGTAGAGGCACGTGTGAGGAGAAATACGTAAAATGCCCTTCCAAACACTTACCCAATCACTCTTGTCTCTCTGCTCTTCCTGGTTTAGTTGTCCATATTTATTCCACAGATTTTCTACAATGAAAAACAGTTCCTGCTTCTAGAACAGCCTTCTCCTGTAAACATTCTGAGTGGTATCCTTTGATCCTTCATATCGGACAGTGCGGTTCTCCCTGAATTCTGTCCTCCTAAAATGCATCGGAGATTATAACCATTCTTTCTTCTTGTCATTATCAGTTGTTCTTGTTGTTTGATTTGTTGTCTTTTGAATTATTTCTACTTCTGATGCTTCAGGAGTGTTTCTTGGGGAGTTTTGCCAAATATGTACTCAGTCAGATCTTGGAAATTGGAGCCCCGCAATAGCTTTAGTGTCCCAATTATTGTACAGCTGATTTATTTTTTCCATTTTATATAGAAAAATATTTTAGGAGGGAAAAGGAAACGTTGTTGATAGTGCATCTGAACTTATTCTACCTCAAGGGATAGGTCATATTTCATTTATTGTTTTAGGTTCCCCTCCCTGCATAGAATATTTCAGCCTCCATTGCTAAGTATTTAATATTAGAATTAACTAGTAAATAGAATTATGTATACTTAGGTTCCCAACCTGATTCTGAAATTTACTTTCTCTGTGACCTTAAGAAAGTTCCTTAAACCTTAGCTTTCAAATGTATAAAATAGGGATAACATTATGCCAGTAGGCCTTGCTTGATGTAAGAATGACATTAAATTGAATGTCCGCATCATGAATTAATGGACTTTAAGATGTCAAATTTAAGTGAATTTTATGATTTCTCAATTGCAATATTTAATAATTTTCTTTTTGGCAAACAGGGATAGGTTCATATATAATGGATATGAATATTCTTTCCAGTCTCCAATAAGAAACAAAATGTCCTTATTTATATGCAGACTCCTTATATTGCAGCCCAGGCTTACATACTTAGAAACTGAACTAACACTGCATGTCTCAGGAAAAGAAGCTCCTGTTTCCTTAATTTTATGCCACTTATTTATATAACATGGATCTCATTCACTGTTCTTCTTGGGGATTGTCTTTGCTTGAATTACTTCCCTAATTTGTTCAGCATTAACCTCATTTCCTACATGATCAGAGCGTTGTTCTTTTATATGCACACAATCGTGTAGTTATGCTGAATAGACCCTCTCTACTTACATATTCATTAGGTACAAGCAAAGCTCAACTCCAATTATGTCTTAGGGTGAGTTGTTCAAGAGGCCACTGTTTGTGATTCTCATTCAGTTTACAGTAGGACTGTTAAAAGTCATTGTTAAATATTTATTTGATGTTTACAATGTACTACGTGGTAAGTTTCCTTGAAACTTAAAGAGGCAAAGCCTAATACCTAGATCATATGTGAGAACCACGTAAGACATTAGCTATAATTAAAAATTCAAAGTGACAGTAAAATAAGATTTTTATGAATGGAAACATTTCCATCAATTTGATAATTTTTCACAAATATCTAAATAAACATAATATTTATACAATATATATGGGTTCAGGAAATGGTTTTTCCATATAAATTATTATTTTTAGAACTGACATTTCTGGGATATATTCTAACTGGGGCAAAGGTATGGCAAACAAAGTCATGTATACTCTAGAATCTGTTATGAATTCCTTTTTTTTAAATTTTTTAATGTTTATTTATTTTTGAGAGAGAGAGAGAGAGAGAGAGAGCACGAGTGGGGAGGATCAGAGAGAGGAGACACAAAATCTGAAACAGGCTCCAGGCTCCAAGCTGTGAGCACAGAACCTGACACGGGGCTCAAACTCACAAACCATGAGGTCATGACCTGAGCCGAAGCCGGACGCTCAACCAACTGAGCCACCCAGGAGCCCTGTTGTGGATTCCTTTTGCAGATGTTTTAATATTTCATCTCCTTAGAGCTGGCAGGGGAGAAGATTTAGTTTAATAGTTCTGTAATTCAAAGATAATTTGTATATTATCATTCAAAAGGTTAAGATTGTATTATTTATAGAACTTTGGTCTCTTTTTTAAAAAAAATTTAATATTTAGTCATTTTCGAGAGACAGAGAAAGACAGAGGGAGAGCAGGGGAGGGGCAGACAGAGAGGGATACACAGGATCCGAGGCAGGCTCCAGGCTCTGAGTTGTCGGCACAGAGCCCTACATGGGGCTCAAACCCATGGACCGCGAGATCATGACCTGAGCTGAAGTCAGACACTTGACCCACTGAGCCACCCAGGTGCCCCAGAACTTTGGTTTCCTAAATGAAGTATATAAGAGTTTTTGTAAGAAATATTATGTCTCGAAAAATAATGCATTCAATAAATATCGCTATATTTTTAAATAGCTCTATTTATAAAAGCAAATGTAACTATACTATATACCTCAGATACTATATATATACTATATACCTCAGAGATTTCAAGTGCCTTCTCCACTCTAATTTCAAAATCTACCACAATATTACATCTTGGTTATACAGAAGGATATTAGAAAATATTAGAAACTGACATTTAGCATAAGTCAAAAGAGATATTTAATCTGAAAGATTTTGAGAAGAGTAAATTACATATTTGAATGAAGAAAGCATCCATTTTTTTTTCTTGGACTGTAGTATCAGCCTGTCTAAAAGTAAGCCCTCTTGAAGGAGAATTTCTAGAGGACTTCTGTTGAAGAAGGGCAGTTTTCATGACACATAACCAAGATTAAGTACAGGGATCATCCACACTTTGATAATTGGTAGCAACCATATGGAGATTTTGTTTTTATATTATTAATTTAAATATGCATGTTTATAGAGATTTAAGGTACACTTTTAATCAAAGTAGGTTATTTCCCATATTTGCTATTTTTATTATTAGTATTATATCTGTTAGGAGTGGTAAATATCAGAAAACTTCAGGTCAAAGTAGGTTAAATAAGAATTTGGGGGGGGGGGTGGCGCCTGGGTGGCTCAGTCAGTTAAGAGTCCGACTTCGGCTCAGGTCATGATCTCACGGTTCATGGGCTTGAGAATCGCGTTGGGCTCCACACGGACAGCTCAGAGCCTGGAGCCTGCTTCAGATTCTGTGTCTCCTCTCTCTGCCCCTTCCCTGCTTGTGCTCTGTCTCTCTGTCTCTCTCAAAAATAAAAAAAAAAAAAAAAATTTAAAAAACATTAAAAAGTTTAAAGAATTTTTGAATTTTTGTTTGTTTGTATTCCCAAGCATGATGTCGAGAGATAGGGTGGGCTCCAGAATTGGCTGATGTAGCATTTTAAGAACTCCTTGTGCTACTTCTTAGCCTCCATTGTCTCATGCTCAGTGTATAAATGATGCTTAACTACTCTCTGTCAGTCTGATAAAGATGACTCCAGCAGATATGAGTAACATCCAGATATGGCAATGTTCAGAGGAAGAAGGGAGAAACTCCTTCAGGTATCTCCTTCACAGAAGCAGTGACCCTGTCCTACAGCTCTCTTAACACTCTTCCTGCTACACCACACTGGTGTCAAACATTCAGCATAAGCTAATCCTTAGCAGATGCATGGGCTTACCATATCGGGTTGGAATGGATAGCAGGGACCCACCCACAATGAACCACATAGAAGATTTCATTATTTTGACTTAAGACAAACTAAGAATCTTAACAACACTAACAGTAATAGTGACAACAAGGGATTTATCTCCAGTGTAGTCAAGGTCCTGAGAACCTGAGGGGTCTGACTGTGTTCTTCTCTCTGTCTTAAGGAGCAAGAAAACCAAGGTGGAATAGTAATAAAAAAATAAAGCAAGAGTCCACATGGCTTGCTCTAAGCAAGCAAGCTAATAAAGAATCAGAGTGGGCTGATCTTCAGGAAGGCTGTGTAAAGATCCTCAAGAAAGAATAAATGAGCAATGGATTACTCTTCCATTTCTCTATAGAGAACAAACAGATAATGCAAAAATTTCTCCACTCAGGATGTCTCCATTTTCTACTGTGGATATTTCTTTGAAGGAACTATCAAATCAACATAGGCTGCTCAAATTAAGTAACAAGGATATATCAATGCATGCATTTAGAATCTACTGCCCAATTTAAAAATGAAATTTGCATATTTATACCTTTTTATATATTGATATACAATTTTACTATATATTACACACATATATATGTACACACACATGTACATACATATTCACATTCTTTTATGAGATGGTTAATTATATGTGTCAACTTGACTGAGTGCCCAGACATTTGGTCAAACATTGTCCTGGGTATTTTGGTGAAGATGTTTTAGGATGAGATGAACATTTAAACGTATAGACCAATTAAAGCATATTGTTCTCCCTAATATGGGTGGGCATCACCCAGTTGGATGAAGGCCTAGACAGAACAAACAAGGTAATCCTCTGGGGGTTAAGAGAGAAATTCTCCCGCTGAACTGAAACATAAGCTCTTCCTGGGTCTTGACCTTGCAGGCCTTCTGACAGGAACCACAACATCACTGCCTCTGGTTCTCAGGTCTTCGGACCTAAACTGGGACTCCACAGTGGATCTTAGGTCTCCAATTTGTTGACTCACCATGAAGATCTTGGAACTTGTCAGTCTCCTTAATCACATGAGCCAATTCTTTATACTAAATCTCTATCTATCAATCATCTCTCTCTTCTCTCTAGAGATAGATACATCTATATACATCCATATGTAAATACAGATATAGATACACACATGTAAATAATACGTATAGATATATATGTAAATATATAGATCTCTATAAAAATACATTCTGTTGGTTTCCATTAAGCATAAGCTCTTATGAAAAAATATTTTCGGGTGGTGGCAGGAATATTGACATGACAAATTGTTACAAAAATAATGCAAAAATCATCAGATACATTTGTCTTCCTTGAGCGTTTCAATGTATTAACACAAAATGCTATTTTCTCCAGGTTGCTCTCATCTAGATTTTTAGCATTCTTATTTGTAAGACTGTGTTCAGGTTAATATTTGGGGGAAGATAAACTATTAAAGATAATTACACGTAAAGCATTATACTGATTATTTTACTTATGGTCCATAGTGGTTACATATTTTGAAATATTAACTCATATTTTATGTATTAAAGGTATGGTAACATATTAAAGGCAGCAATACATTTTTAAAAATCCTTTTCTCTTACAGTGATTTTTATCTCTACCTAATGAAAAATACAAAATCCGTATTAAAACAGTCAAACTCTTTAACGGCTGACATTATTTCACAGTAACCATAGCTAACTTTTAGTAGCCATCTCTGACTGCCTAAAGTATTTCTTATGTGGTGTCATGTTCAGGAGTTTATTAAGTCCGGTTTCTACCGATAGACATATTCTTACAGGAAATGTGTTTGTAATGCCTTAGAAGTAGAATTTATGGTTCAAAGAGCATATGTGTTTTTAATAGCTTTGACACAGAATGAGAAATTGCCTTACCAGAAAAGCGTATTGCCTTGAATCACACCAGTATTACAGAAACAACCCCTCTTATCAAAACCTGGCCTATGCTCTTAATTAACATTTTACAAATCCATTTTTATCATTAAAAATACTCATTCATGTGAATTTGGTTAATTGTTAGTTCTAATTGGTAATTAAAAGTTTCATCGTTTTATACTTTTTAGCCAATTGTTCTAGTGAGATATCATTTTTTTTCCTGACACGTAAGAATGTTTTTATAATTTAAAAGTGCTAATAGTGTGTCACCTCAAAAGGCATGCCTCTTCCAGGAATGTTACAGATAGCCATCCGTAGTTGTGTTTTTCCATAGTTGTGTTTTTATATTTAAATCTTAGGCATCTATCTCTGCACATGCTATCAGGTAAGCATTTAACCACTGTTTTTGCAAATAATCTGGCAATCAACTACAATATGTTTGGTAATGTGGCCATTTTTTACCATGGACTTGGAATGTCCCTTTTACCATAACGTTGCAGTATTAAGAAATAAATGTTCTGCTACTTATCATCTGTGTGACTCCCAGAAAGCTCAGAGACACTGGTCTCGGTGTTGTCATCTATAAACAGGGATAATAGGGCATACCTAATGAGGTTGGTTTAAAAATAAGTCAATCTATGTATGAAGAAAACTTGGGGAAAAAAAAAACTAGTGCACAGTTAATACAGTAAGTAACTATTGCATAGCAAACTATATGTACATACTATAATAGTAAATATATCTAAATATTGGGTCTTCTTCTAGAATTATTGACCCCTCTGTGAGCTCTTTGTCTATACTCACGCTAGAATGAAATGTTACTTTTGCTTTATAGTTAGTTCACTAAATCACAGGGTCACAGATGTCATGCCATTCTTACTCAAATGTCTCTTCACTGTTCTTCCACAAGTAAAAATTATCGTCCTTATATCAAGTTTTCAAATGAGAAGTTAAGCAAACTAATAACTACACATACCCAATTAGGATGTTTTTATAATTGCAATTGTGTTAAAGGTAAATATCAGTGTGTAAAGATCTGTTTTCAAAATTGCCTCTTTTCACCTAGGAACATCAAAGTAGGATATTTTAAAGTACAGTGTTTAGTTTGTTGTTCAAGCAACAAAGCTGTATTCTTATAATGACACGGTGATTTAAAAGGCCAAAAATATTTACAGTGTGTGAAACAAAATAATTGGCCCACGTGTGAAATATAATAATTGGTTCATCTGTCAAATGAAAGAAAATATTTTAGTATATTTCCCTAAGTATAATGTATGTAAGAATATAGCATGAACAAAATTTGTATCTGTGGAAGTTAAACCTCTACTGAGTGTCAAAGCAGACATTTAATTGCAACACAGACTGGCGAACTGCATATCTTCCTTTTTTTAATTGGTCTTCAGAGGTTATTTGGAGATATCCAATTATCACTCCATGAAACGCCACAACAATAGCAACAGTTTAAAAATAAATAAGGTCACCATCCTTTTCTACTAATGAGTAGTGCTAAAAAAGCACAGATCAAATATCACTGTTTTCTTATGTTTAGACCTGGTTTAACAGAAATTTGTCAAAAACTGTGTAAATATGGATATGTTGTCCATTTTGCCAAAGTAGAGACTTTAGTGTAGTTGTTTGTATTTTAAAAACTAACAATAAAAGCACTTAAACATTACAGCTGTGTGTATCTATTCATGTCAACTTGTTTCGGGGATTGCATGTATTTAAAGCCATACGTTATTGTTTTGTAATTTAATAAACGTAAGCATTACGTTGATTTACTCTTCTTCATTTAATTTCTAATACCTGTCACTGCAATGGATTGAGTTGTTATTTAATATACATCTGTTAACCCGTGTCATCATGTAATATATTGAATCAGCATGCTACCTAGTTCTTGGTAAACTACATTTGTAAAACTCTATGGTAAGCTTCCCTAAGAAAATTTAGCTTCAGATGTTTACATTAGAATTTTTACACCTCATACTACTATGACCACATAAAAACAAGAGCAAACATTCATTATCTGACAGACCCAGACAATAGCAGCCTTCCAAATGCAGTGGTGCACAGAATCACTGATAAAAACTTTAATAACTGATAACTGCATGAGTACGGTGAGGCACTGGGTGACGTGAATTTCATCTCCTTCTCCTGATACCTACGACTTCATTCTGATATCCTAGCCCAAGACTCTCAGTGCTTCCAAATCTTTAAAGCAATGGGTACTTTAACATTAAGTATGGGGCAAAAATAAGTTAAAACTCAACATGCAAAACCTTGTAAATGCTACTACAAAAAATGATGAAAGTGTTCATTATCAGCACTTTATTTTACAGAAAGGCTATATCCTTAATCAATATCCTGTCATTTCTGAGGGATGGTGATATATAAACACTCAATGCAAATGTCCAAATATATTAATATTGTACTTAAGTGGGTTATTTTGTCCTCCTGTATAAGCAGTTTAATTATAACTGAGGTCATGTATTGACTTCTTATGGCTCAAAGTTTTGAGTCTTCTTAGTCTTCAATAAAGAGCATTACAAAATAGGTGACTTAATTTATAATTCCTTGTATTTCCAGCTTTGCCTTGTATTTAAATAGAATAATTTATTCATTTTTATGATCTTTTACTTTTAAAAAATTATTCAATAATAAAGTTATAACAAGCTGTGAGAATAGGAAAAGTTTACATTTTCTAAATTTTTGTATTCTGCTGATGCAAAAGCATTTGTCTCCATCTAGATAAACTCAAGTAGAGAAGAATTGGTACCCATAAAAAGCACCCATGTGCTATAATCATGGAGAGCAAACCTGATGACACGCCAAAGTGAAGATCCCTGCCATTGGCATACATTCGGAGAAATGAATGTTTAAAACTTTTTCAAGGAATAAACTATTTTTTTAAACATCTTCAATTACCATGTGTGTAAAGCTAGACCACAAGACACAAATAAAGACTTTTTTAAGAAAATGGACCAATACGCTGATGAGCATAAGTTCTATTTTCTGTATACAAGCAACTAAATTGATTTCCAGGGTGATGCTGTTTTAAGTGAAATATAGAGGAGAGTCCTCAAATGCTTCCAGGACTGGAAGTGGTTCTGTATAAAAGAAGATGATGGAATACACGAGACATAAATGGGTAGACTGGATACAGCAAAGTACTTCCAAAATATAGATAACACTGGCAGCACAGAAAATGAGAACTCAAGTAAAACATTGGTAAGACCTGAGTGGAGGAGAGAAAAAAAAAAAAAAAAGCTAAAGATAAAAAGCAGGGCCTCATAACCTTGACCTGCTCAGTATAGAATATTGTGTGAATGGAAATAAAGATGCATTTTGTTTTCTTCTGGACACTATTTCCAGACACTTAATGAAAGGCCTAGGCTATCTTTTTATAATTCAAAGGGAGGAAAGCACACTTTTAAGATCAAAAGCAGCCTGTTTTTAGAATATATGAAAGACTCAGTGGAAAGTATGATGGATACAGAAATGAAATCCCAGAGAAATATCAGTAGACACTGCAGATATTATAATGACGTGATGAAATTTTAATATTAATTTCACTGTCATTAATTTCACTGTGCCTCCACCAAACCTTTTCTCTAGAAATACTGTTTCATTACATTTTAATGAGAAAAGAAGAGAAAGCAAAAATCATCTCGCTCAAGGATTTAGTTTGAAGGGGCTCTCTGACTTCAGTTCATCAGTTACTGATTGCCTTCATACTAGGTCCTATGTGCTTGAGCCACAGTTTCTGAAATCCACTGGTTTGGGAGACGAAGAGTTCTAGCACAGAATGACTATGATGAAAGCTTACCTGATGTGCGAAGGCAAGGTACAATTTGCTGACTTGGGTTTTTAAACAGAATGCTTTTAAGATACACGTAAAGAGTAGTTAATAACATAGGATTTGGCTCTGGTGGCTGTGTTAGAGCAGACAACTGTCACGATGGCACGTGAGCTGTAGTCTGCTAGGAGGTCAGAAGCAATAGCATAATCCAGAGCACAGAGGCAGGAGGGCCTGACGCTTCCAGGTAATGGGGTTCAACGAGAGACATGGCTGATGACCAAATGAGAAACGAGCCTGGAAAGGGACATATGGTGCTGATGTCAAAATGTTCCTGTTGTCATGGGGTGCTTGGGTGGCTTAGGGGTTCAGCATCTGACTCTCGATTTCAGTTCAGGTCATGATCTCGTGGCTTGTGGGATTGAGCCCCACACTGCACTGCTGGTGCAGAGCCTATTTGGGATTCTCTCTCTCTCTCTCTCTCTCTCTCTCTCCCTCTCTCCCCCTCACCTGCTTGTATGCACTCATTCTCTCTCTCTCAAAAAAGAAAAAAAAAAGAAAATTTCCTATTGTCTTGAACTCCTTTGATTCACAGAATGCCTATCAAATTCTTTACAAAGCTGGCACAGCATTTTATATTTGGGTGAAGTGTAAAATGACATAATTGGAATCTTAGATATTTCCCCAAGTTCTCTTAGTTTACGGTGAATTATTTTAGTTTTACTGAAGATCAATACTAAAAAAGGGGGCCAGAATGAGAAAGAACGAAATATGGCCCTTTGTAGCAACGTGGATGGAACTGGAGAGTGTGATGCTAAGTGAAATAAGCCATACAGAGAAAGACAGATACCATATGTTTTCACTCTTATGTGGATCCTGAGAAACTTAACAGAAACCCATGGGGGAGGGGAAGGAAAAAAAAAAAAAAGAGGTTAGAGTGGTTAGAGTGGGAGAGAGCCAAAGTATAAGAGACTCTTAAAAACTGAGAACAAACTGAGGGTTGATGGGGGGTGGGAGGGAGGGGAGGGTGGCTGATGGGTATTGAGGAGGGCACCTGTTGGGATGAGCCCTGGGTGTTGTATGGAAACCAATTTGACAATAAATTTCATATATTGAAAAAAAATAAAAATAAAAAAAAAATAAAAAAGGAGGCCAGATGATAAAATGGAAAAAGAAATGTTATGGATTTACCACATACAGACAAGATGATTTGTATAATTTTTGAAAGTTGATCACATTGGTGTACTAGTGTGAGTTCGAATACATCTAGTACCTAAGGAAATCAAACTGTGGAACACAAAAGATTTTAAGTATCTACCGTGTATGTCATATCCATTCTTCTCCAACTATTTAGAGTGATTACTTCATGAAACAAAAGGCAAAATTGAATTCTGGTAGAACATGAAAATGAGCACTTAGAAGTAGCCCTCTCAACTGGATACGTGTTCAGAAATGCTTACTTCTATCCAACCATATGTACACATCCTACTACAAATAGTGTTCAATCATTATGTTATGTACCATTATTTTTGAGTTTCATAAACACACACATATAATCACTTCTCCATGCATGCCATTTCCCAATTCCTAAGAATGATCCATTTATCCCTCTTTCATTCACCACATACTCTTTAACCATTTTATGTCTTGGTTAACCTAGCACACATATTGTTCCTGTAGAGAAAAATGAATACTGTATTATAATTCCATACTTAACTATTATAATAGGTGAATTTATTTAAGGTGTAGAAGCAAAATGCAAGGTGCATGGATTTTCTCCCCTGCATAGATTAGGAAGGCAACTGTAGAGGAGTGCTATTTAAACTGGGACTGGAACAAGGAGAACCACAACAGATGATACTGAAAACGAGAACTGTGTTCAAATTGTCGAGGGTCCTTAATGCCACATAAATGAAACTGGGCTCTATACTATGGATAATTCCAGGCCATTTGAAGTCTAAACTATGGCTATAACTTGATCCACTTTCTATATCACAAAAGTAATTGGATTGGATAGGTAAGAACAATGTGCAGAGAATCCAATTAGAAAAAACATGGCAGTAGTCCAGATAAGAGGACATGATAACCTAATGAAGGTAAGAGCAATGGAATAAAAGAATAAAAAAAAAAGAAAGAAAAGAAAAAGAAAAAGAAAAAGAAAAAAGATATGGTAATGGAGATACAAAAAAGATCCATTATCCACACAGATAGTTCTAAGTCAGAATGAGGAGTTAGTGGGTAACCTATACAAGGTGGTATAAGAGATGAACTAATGTAAAATATACTAGAGTATCTAATCTGGGATACTGATGATAGTATTAAAGTAGAGAACTCAGATTGAGAAGTCGATTGGGGAAGTACGGGAAGAAAAAGAATAAGGTTTTTAACAAAGCAATGGTGAAGCACTTGCAAGATACGAAGGTAAGACCATTTGACACCTGGATGGATAGGAGGCTCTGTATACATTTATATACATCTGTATATATCTATATACATTTAGGGAAGTTAACATTTAGTTGGTATTTAATGTTAGGAAAATATATACTCAAAAAAAAGTATGGAGAGAAGAAAACATGGGGATAGGTTTATAACCCTGTAATAAAAACTAAACATTTAAAATAAACCTTTGGGGGTGCCTGGGTGGCTCAGTCGGTTAAGCATCCACCTTCAACTCAGGTCATGATCTCGAGGTTCATGAGTTCGAGGCCCATGTGTGGCCCTGTGCTGACAGCTCGGAGCCTGGAGCCTGCTTCGGATTCTGTGTCTCCTTCTCCCTCTACCCCTCCCCTTATCACGCTGTCTCTCTCTCTTTCTCAAAAATGAATACATATTTAAAAAATGAAAATAAACCTGGAATTTCAGTTGGCCTCTTTTTTTTTCATGTCAACATACTGCTAAGAGTCTTTTATATCTATGGTTATTTTCACATATTTAGTTAACTAACATCACTTCTCTGGATGTCATATAAATTGTTATGTTACAGATAAAGTTAGCTGTTACCTCTGGAAGATTTATCATCAGTCTTAAAATAGAACAGAACAATAGCATCAAACATTAATGTTTCCTATACCCATTTAGAAGGTATATGCAAGAAGTTTCACTTGATCATTCGAATACATCTGCTGCCAAACCAGTATCATGTGCTCACTGATAATTCTGATGTTATTGGGTTTGGCTATGTTGCCAGCTAGGAAAACATCTCCAATAATCTAACGACACTTCACAGTAATATTCTGATCATATTTTATTCAAAACACTTATGATAACATACTACTATGCACAGTTATTATTTGTGGGAAAATAGAGTGTCATTATATGTACATAAACATTATAGAAGCACTGTTTGAAGATTGTTGGTACATAGAAATCTATTTGGACCATTTTCTCTACACAGTTAGCCAGCAGATGCTACACTCTATTTTTTGGGAAAGTGATCAGCTATAAGACTAAACCAAGTCAGCTCACAGATGCTGTATAGTTTAAGTTAATTGCTATCATTTCCACTTAGAGATGTTCAAAAGAAAAAGCAGCAAATCTAGTACTAGCTATTAAAAACTAAATGTATTATATTACAGCAACAGCTGCTATTTATTTTGTTTTTGCTTCACGGCAGGTATAATTAATATTGTTTTAAGCATAGATTTATAAAATTTTCTCCATGGGTAGTCCCATTAGAGAAAACGTTTGCATTCATATACCCATGGAGATTCTTTTAATATTTGCTAATATAGAACATTACAGGGGAGAAAAAAAAACCTTAATGTACCATGTACTAAATTAATTAACAGCAGAGTGACTTCAATAATTAGGCTTTCAAAGAAACCAAAAAGTATGAAAGCTGCATCAACAATGATTTTCATGAAGCATTATGTCTTTTCCGTCTGAACTTGTTTCTTGAATCCAGTGGTATTCTAAACATGAGACTTGCCATATGTATCATTTGTCAGGTTATGCCTGTTTTAGGTTATGCCTGGGTTAGGCCCCTGGGATGCAGAGATAAAGAAAACTGGCAGGGTTTCTGTCCTAGAATGTACATGTTCTTGAAGAAGACAGACAAGGACAACCATAAACACATCAACACCTAAATACATGATGATTTTGTATAGTGTTAGTTTCTGTGGAGAAAATAAACAGGTTCATAGGGATGGATACAGTGGAAGGCAGCCTGAGCTAGAATAAAATGGTCATTGAGTATTTCCTGTGGGGGTGATCTTTTGGCAAAGACCAGACTGAAAAGAAAGAGCCGAGCATGTGAAAACCTAGGGGTGCACGTTCAGGCAGAATAAGTATCAATTACAAAGACTCTAAAATATGAACAAGAGTGATAAATTCAAGGAAGAGAACCAAATTCAGGGTGTTGAAAATATGGAGTGAAGACGTAAGACAGGAGATAAGTGTGTGAAATAAAGAGATCGCGTTGAATTTCGTGGGCCTCGCTGAGGAGTGTGGGTTTTATTCTAAATGCAAAGCAAAGGCAATAGAACACTTGTAGCAGGGGGATGATTTAACATGCTTCAAAAGAAAAACAAATGGCTTTTTTTACACTATCTGTTGAACAAGTGGAAGAGGAGGAAGTGGAGAAGCCAACTGCTATTAGAAGCATAATGTGGGGTACCAGAGTAAAGTTGAAACAGAAGGAATAGAAAGCCACAGACATGGCTGAAATATATATGTTGGCAGTCAAATAGAAGTCTCATGGATTAATTCCCTTTTGGTCCTAAAATTCTTAAATTTTCACTTTAAGAAACATTAGTATTCTCTTAGTTCTTATAAATCTTCAGCAACAATTTATTTTGCAAACAAAAGAGCAAACAAAATCCCTATTAACTAACTTGAATCCTGTCTCTTGCGATTATGCTTATCTTCTCATTTGTTCTTCTTAATGAAAAGGGGAACAGCTGTTTACCATCATCTATACGTTCTTTTTATAAAATTCAAGTAGATTACTAAGGAGTCCCTACGCCCATGATGCTTGATTCAAATACAATCACCCAGACTGACTATCTGAGGTCAAAAGCACTGGTCCAGGGATCAGGTCCCTGTTCAGGCGCAAAAAAAAAAAAAAAAAAAAAAAAAAAAAAAGCACTGAATATGATTTGTAATTTCAGTGACAAAAATAACCTAGCAACCATCCATTACCAAACCAAAATAATGAGAACCATTTTATGGAAGCAACTGAATCAGAAAAAAAAAAAAAACAAAAAAATATATGCTAGCAAATAATGTGAACATTTTTAGAAATTTGACTAGTAAAGTCACTGCACTGTGCATCAGTGACAAGAGGGGGATGTCCGTGAGTTTGCTAAGTGAATATTTGTTGTAGCTTGTTCTAGAAACTAGTGTAACAACTCAAAACAGTGTCTCTGAATTCACAGAGACACACACTAGTGGATGATTTAGATAAGTGAAGAGGCAAGAACCAGAGGAGTATTCCAGATGATGGGAAGAAAAAAAAATTATGGGATCTAGATTTTGGGAATCCAGGGTGAGACCTGAAGGAGCAGAATCATCCAGGGAAAGAGGAGGAGGGAAGAAGAACACAGAAGTGGAGGGCACTTGAGTAACAGCAGCTGCACAGGTCTGCCAGCCACGTGGACAACGGAATGGGGGGAGACGACAGAAGTCAAAGAAACTGCTTAGGAGTTTGTAGTGACAAGTTCTCCATCTACATGAATATTTAAATCGTGTCATGCTACTTGAGACCCTCTAATATCAGCTGCAGAGAGCAGAAGGAAAATAGGACCCGTAGGACTCATCTTTACAATGTGAATATAAATACCCCTTATGCTTTAACTCACATTTTGTTTTTTTGTGTTTTCTTTTCTGCTTCAGTTACAGAGGATAATCTCTACCAGAAAACATGGGGTATGAAGTTAGATCTGTCTGGAAGCACAAGCAAATCTGAATCCAAGGTAGGGATTTAGCACATTTTCTAATGTCCTTTGTGTTTCATGTTCCTTAAATCAGTTACTTTTACTCATTCTGCTTTTACAGTCACTAATTTTCAGACACAAAATATTTAACGTGTGACATATCTAAAATCAAAGTTTCCTAGTACAGCTTGCTTGCTTGCTTTCTTTCTTTCTTTCTTTCTTTCTTTCTTTCTTTCTTTCTTTCTTCAAGTTAGTTAACATATAGTGTAGTATTAGTTTCAGGAGTAGAACTTAGTGATTCATCACTTACATACAACACCCAGTGCTCATCCCAACAAGTGCCCTCCTTAATGCCCCTCACCCATTTAGTGCATTCCCCCACCCACCATCCCTACAGCAACTGTCTGTATTTAAGAGAGTCTATGTATTTAAGAATTTCTTATGGTTTGCTTCCCTCTCTGTTTTTATCTTATTTTTCCTTCCCTTCCCTTATGTTCATCTGCTTTAAGTACAGCTTTCTAATATCATTTTTCATTATGGATACTAATTCATCCTATTGTTATATGTACTAGTTTTTATTCAAAATGTGATATTTATTTGGGAGCATTTGGTGTTTTTCTATGCTCATTTCCTGTGACTGATAGGTCACAGAGAACTTATCAGCTATAAATCATTCAACTTTATAAGGCTAATCCATGGAGACAATGATACATTCTGAGGTTTTCAGCAAATCCTATGTGGGCTGAAGTTTAAGTTTTGTTCTAAGATAATATTCTTCTCCAATTTTTAACTATTTTAAAACAATGAGCAAAATAAAGCATACTTATGCTGAAAGGTTTTCAAGGTGGAAAAGCTTATGAAGAAGTGAAAGATTTTATATATTTGAAACTTTACTAAGAACACTTAATTTGCAAATACAGACCTAATTATTAATTAAGTATTATTAATGTGGGCAAGTTAACTGCTTTCAATCTCAGCTTGTAATTTGGAAAAATAATGGTACCAACTTAATACTACTGTATCTAATGAAATGTGCTGAAGGAAATTCCTCTTATGTAGAAGAGGCAAGAAAATTCTTTATTCCATTATAAGTCCAACATATGCAATGTATTATTAGCAGGAATTATTTTCTTTTTGCCATTAAACAAATTTGTAAAAAAAATAAAAAATAAAACCACTGACTTCAAATATAATCTCCAAAATTTTTCCATCATATTATTGTTTGATGTTTTTAAAAAAAAAAAAAAAAAAACCTTCCAAATTCTATTTTGATTAATTAAGTCAAGGTATGTATTGAATGTCTTTTTCCTGACACTTTGATATACCCGATCAAGTTAAGGACTTCATAACGGGGTGATCGTCTTAGATTATCTGGTCAAGGCAATCTCATCACAAGGGTCCTTGCAAGTGGGCAGTGAGGCAGAACAGGGAGAGCAAGAGAAAAGATGTGCGGATGGAGCTCGGACAGACACAGGCAGGACTTCCGGCCTGGAAGATAAAGGAAGAGGGCCATGAGCGCAGGGATGCGGAAGCCCCCGTCTGAGCGGGAAAGGAAGGGAACAGGTTCACCCCTACAACCCCAGAAGGAAAGCAGCCCTGCCAACATCTTGACTTCACCCAGTGAGACCCACCTCAACTTCCTAACCTGCAGAACTATTAAAAAAACTCAGTTTGTATTGGGTTAAGCCAGTTTGGTGGTAATTCATTACAGCAGCAAATTGAAAACTAATAGAAGCACTAAAAATGAAAGTGAATTGCTGAAATAGTAACCTTTAAGGCACACTTTAACATTAACAAAATAAATGATCAAATTATGGTAGTCTTCTTTTGAAACAGCCTGAATGTCCATCAACTGATGAATGGATAAAGAAGGTGTGATTTATATACACAATGGAATATGACTTGGCAATGAGAAAGAATGAAATATGGCCTTTTGTAGCAATGTGGATGGAACTGGAGAGTGATATGCTAGGTGAAATAAGTCAAGCAAAGAAAGACAGATACCATATGTTTTCACTCTTATGTGGATCCTGAGAAACTTAACAGAAGACCATGGGGGAGGGGAAGGGGGGAAAAAAAAGTTAGAGAGGGAGGGAGCCAAACCATAAGAGACTCTTAAAAACTGAGAATAAACTGAGGGTTGATGGGGGGATGGGAGGGAGTGGAAAGTGGGTGATGGGCATTGAGGAGGGAACCTGTTGGGGTGAGCACCGGGTGTTGTATGGAAACCGATATGACAATGAATTTCATATTCAAAAAAAAATTATGGTAGTCTTCTTTACAAGCAAAAAAAAATGTTAAGAGTAGAAAACAGAACTAATACTTTTTAAAAATAGTAAAAGAATTTCTCAATTAATCAAATAATTTCTTTATCAGTAATGCCATCACATGGTAAAGGAACTAAAACTAGAGCAATGTTACATTAATTACCCAAATGATTACAAAAATTTCGTAAGAATGTTGTTACATCTTAAACTAGTAAATTAAAATACATTATATTTTATGACTAAAAAATAAAGTTAAAAATAGAACTTAGGTTCCAGGAATCGCACTACTACATATTTACCCAAATAATATAAGAACACTAATTGAAAGGGGGAACATGCACCCCTAATGTTTATAAGCAGCATTATTCACAATAGCCAAAATACAGAAGCAGCCCAAGTATCCATCAACTGATGAATGGATAAAGATGTGGTATACACACACACACACACACACACACACACACACACACAAACACAAACACACACACTCAACAGAATATTATTCAGCCATAAAAAAGTGAAATATTTATTCGATCTGAAGAGAAACCAGAGGGGCGCCTGGGGGCTCAATCAGTTAAGTGTCTGACTCTTGGTTTTGGCTCAGGTCATGATCTCACAGTTTTGTGGGTTTGAGCCCCACATCAGGCTCTACACTAGAAGCGTGGAGCCTGCTTGGGATTCTCTCTCTCCCTCTCTATCATTCCCTCTCCCCTCTGTCATTCCCTCCCCCACTCACACCACCTCTGTCTCTTTCAAAAATAAATAAATTTTTAAAAAAATTAACAAGAAACCAAAGTATTCAACAAGAATGAAATCTTGCCATTTCCAACAACATAGATGGAACTAGATAGTATGATGCTAAGTGAAATAAGTCTATCAGAGAAAGACAAATACCACATGATTTCACTCATATGTGGAATTTAAGAAAGAAAAAACTAGCAAAGGGAAAACATAAGAGAGAAAGAGACAGACAGACAGAGAAACCAAGAACAGACTCTTAATTTAAGAGAACAAACTGATGATTACCAGAGGGGAGATTAGTGGGGGGATGGGTTAAATCGGTGATGAGAATTACAGAAGTTAGTTAAATGATTTCATAGCATAGTGCCCTGAAAAAAAAAAGATATGAAACAGAATAAATTACCAAGTAACATTTTTATTTGGGTATTGAGTATGATTTTTCAGATATTGGAAAGAAGCATTCTGCTATAGAGTCCTCCCAATTGAGTGAGTGTGAGAGATGTTGGGCATACTTAGTTCCTGATCCAGTATGCATCAGGGAAGCCACATCCTCGTCATTAAGTGTGCGTGTTGGGGGCAGAGGGAGAGAAGCAGGGAGTGCTAAAGTAAAATGAAGGTCTTGGTGCTTCTAAACTCTACTCACCTCCCACCCCCGAGTCCATTCTCTGATAGCTTCAACCTACATCAGTCATCCTGACACTTTTTGCTCCAAAGAACAAAACCATAAAGGCATCGTCTTCCTCTTCTCAATGCTAATATCTAACTTTATTAAACCAATGTGATTTGATACACATGTATGCTATGGAATATAAAAGTTATGAAAAGTAATTATTACTTCTCTCTCTCTCTCTCTCTCTCTCTCTCGCTGTCTTTTGGAATTGTTACTTCTAAGTGGTTTCAATGCATTAACTAGTTATAATCAAGGGATATGTTTTCATAAGACTAAAAACAGCATAAATGGAAACAATGTGTGAGTTTGAAAAACTGGCCTTCATATATTCCTATAGCTACAAATAATAGATTCATGTAGCTACAAATATATATTTCTGTAGCTACAACGGATTTTACCTCAAAATTCTACATTTGTACCCTTATAAGCACTATACTGAAGAGAATCTAATCTGTTCCTTTTCCCAATCTCCACATCAGGTTACTTTGAAGACAGAACTACCTATTTTCTTTGCTTCAGAGATAAACAAAGTCAGGGGTACACATGGAAATATAAATTCCCCCAAACAATAGTATTTTCAGGAAAAGCTAACAAACCCTTATTTCACATGTTTTTCAGTGCAGAACTCCAGTTTGCAAGGATGTATAAATGCAAATTTTACCATTCTGAGTCATGGCTATCTTAAAAACTACCAATATAATTCAATCCCTTTTATTCCAAATATATTAAAGACCAGATAAAATAAAATTTAAAAAATAAAGCCAATAGATATTAATTTATGGAATAAAACCACTTGCTAGAAACAAAAGTTTTTATCTATTTATTTTTATTCAGAACAATGTTGATGTCATTCCCCTTTTGTATTAAGCATAGGATACTGTCAAGGTTTATATTTTTAAACTTTGATTAGCCAAATATAAACATAGGGAATTCAGTAAGATTGTATTTATAAAGCCTTAAGGCTTTTTTTTTTTTTTTTTTTTTTTTTTGCTTCCACTTTTTGGGTATATACCTGTTCATGTGTAGCCTACAAACAGTATCAAATAATATAACACTTTCAATCTGTCCTAAATTGTTACGCTATGTTTTTGGATAAGCAAGTTAGAAGTGCCAAAAATGGATGCAACGTATCTATAAAGTAATAGGACATCTTTGATTTTATTAGACTGTAATTCTTGACCTGAATAATTCCACTAATACTTCCTTCAGAAAACTTGATGCTGTAAATCTCCTCTGAAAAATCCCTTATTTTAAAATGACAGATTGTTGGGGCGCCTGGGTGGCTCAGTCGGTTAAGCGGCCGACTTCGGTTCAGGTCACGATCTCGCGGTCCATGAGTTCGAGCCCCCCGTCGGGCTCTGTGCTGACAGCTCAGAGCCTGGAGCCTGTTTCAGATTCTGTGTCTCCCTCTCTCTGACCCTCCCCTGTTCATGCTCTGTCTCTCCCTGTCTCAAAAATTAAAAAAAAAAAAAAAAAAAAAAAGTTAAAAAAATAAATAAATAAAATGACAGATTGTTAAGTGGCCTGAAGTAATAAGTCCTGACTGTTGTATTTCCCTGTGTACTGCTCAAAGTTCTAACAGCATTTTTACAAATGTTCAGAGGTTTAGACATGTTTCTGGAAAGAATAAGCACATGTTACGATAGCAAATACTGATCAAAACGCTTTTATGCGATAATAGTAACACTGCTACATATTATATTTGTAACATTCAAGGAGGTATAAATTCTGTTTAGAAATCTTCATTTTGTTATAAGGAATGACATATTTCCGTCAACTTGAAGAACAAAGAATACTTGAGAAGATAAATACAAAAGATAAATATGACTTATATCATTATATTTGTATTTACTACCATTCCTTATTTCTTCCTATACTTATTTCACATTTTATCTAAAATACTATGCTCAACATCTGTTAAATATGTAAAAAAAAGACTTCACAGGATTTGTTTTTTATCCAAATCATTATTTATGTTCCATATTAAATTTCTAATTCTTATTAGGATTCTTAATGTATCAAATGTGAAATCATGAGAATTCTTAAGAAAACTCAGGCCATTATTAAGTCTTTCAACTTGCTGATTCTAATTGTTCATCTTACTTGCTTTTTCCATTTCCTATTCATGCTGTCTCTTCTCAGATATCCTTCCTCTGCTTCCTCCATCAAAGTGGGCATTTCGCTGGGCAGCAGCACTTGGCTAATGATTAACAGTGGAGAAACAAAGGTGATATGTGCCTTCAGGGTTCTGCTTTTAAAAATCCAGAAAGCACGCCTCCTTCCTTCCTGGAGGGGGATACTCCCACATGTAACTTCTCTTCTCCCCGAAGGATGGAGGGTAGGATCTGGGCTCCCAGACCACAGGAGAAGATGAAGACAGCACACCGTGAGCCCTGGACCACACTCTTTGGAATGGCTGTATCTAAGGTATTATTTGCACTGCTTAAATCTTCAAATTGGAGACCTGCAGGAGAGTATTTATCTTGCTTAACTGTTTTGGTGGGGTTTTTTGTTGTTGTTGCCATTGTTACAGCAGCTTAGAATTTATATCAACTATTTCCTTGGTGAAGAAAACATAACCCCTAGCATTCAGGATTAGATCACTTTGATTCACGGTCATATTGATTCACGGTCATATTGCTTCACTTTTCGGAAGAAATTGGTAATGGTCAGTTATGAGTAGTATAAAAAGGTCTTGGTGATTATCGAGTTGTCTTATTAAATTAATTTTCAGATTAAAAATCTGCTATTTTTGTATGTTAAAGTATAAATTCCAAAACACAGAGCCTTTCATTAAAACAATTAAAAACTGGGATGCCTGGGTGGCTCAGTCAGTTAAGTATTCCGACTGGCTCAGGTCATGATCTCACAGTTCCTGAGTTCAAGCCTCTCATCAGGCTGTCTGCTGTCAGCAGAGAACTCACTTCAGATCCTCTGTCCCCCTCTCTCTCTGCCCTGCTCATGCTCCTGCTCGCTCACTCTCTGTCTCTGTCTCTCCTCTCAAAAATAAATAAACAAATAATAAATAAATAAAAATATAAATAAATAAACATTTTTTAAATGTTTATTTAAAAAATAAAATAAAATGAAATAATAAAAACTACTGGGACACCTGAGTGGCTCAGTCAGTTAAGCGTCTGATTTCACCTCAGGTCGTGATCTCATGGTTCGTGAGTTCAAGCCCCGCATCGGGCTCTGTGCTGACAGCTCAGAGCCTGGAGCCTGCTTCGGATTCAGTGGCTCCCTCTCCCTCTCCCTCTGGCCCTCCCCTGTTCATGCACACTCTCTTAAAAAAAAAAAAAAATTAAAAAAAAAATTTTAAAAAGCATCTGACTGTTGATTTCAGCTCAGGGCAGGAGATCATGGTTTGTGAGATTGAGCCGCATGTGGGGCTCTGCACGAACAGTGAGAAGCCTGCTTGGGATTCTCTCTCTCACTCTCTCTCTGCCCCTCCTACACCCATGCGCTTGTGCGTGCATGTGTCCACGTTCTTTCTCTCAAAATAAATAAACTTAAAAAATAACAATAAATAAAAACTACCAGCATATACTGATATATTTATCTATCTGTTATTTATCTTTCCAGTACTCCACATGCCTTTTTCAGGTACACAATTTTGAACAATTAACTACTAAAATTTATAATTCGTTTGTAGGTTTTCCAATAATCCTTAGTGACCTTGGATTTTCAGCTTTGTCAACTTCTCAATAACCACTTATAAAAGTCAGAAGAAAGAATTGGTCCCTCGCGAAATCCCTTAAATGAAGTAAATTTTAAAATCCTTTCATGCATTACACTGCCAATCACTGTGGCTAATCCCATTCAAGCTCCATAATTAGTATCCCAAGGTAGGGATTCCCACCTGTACCATGTTGTACAACATCACGAAATGGGGAGGGGGATATGAAAGAAAGGCTCCCAGCAGACCTCTACATGACAGAATGTGTGAATCAATTTTCATTAATTCTGCCTCTTTAAATCTGTCTGCTCTTTAGGAGAGATTGCTCTCTGCCTTAGACACTATCGCAAGATAATTAACAGAACCACTGCTGGAGACCGATGACAGCACAAGCAGCAGCTGATACCTGTGGCAGGAACTCCCTGCCATCCCAGTGCCATCGAACTGTGAAGGAAAAGGACACGCAGTGCTGTGCAACACTAATTTTACTAAACAAGTGCATTATTTATAGCCGGCATTACAGGGCTGTATTTATCTATCATGTAACAGAAATAAAGCAAATGGTTTCTAAAACACTTTCAACTCTTCTGGCAACTATTTTAGACTCTGTGACAAAGTATCTCTAAATAAGATCACCCAGGGTCCCTATGAGCAGCTGTAATAGTGTGCATATTGACTTGAATGCCACCACACAGAAATACTCGAATTCGCTATCACTTTTCCAATTGCAAAGATCTGCTCATCCGTTCAATGACTAAATTTTCATAGTCACAGGAGCCTGATATTTATTTACCTACTTACTTACTTATAGTGGCCAATGGAAGGGCTACACCACTGTAGATTAAACTATCATGATAAAGGTAGCCTCAAATAATCATCTCTATATTCAAGATGCTTCAGTCACTACTTCTTGAGAAATCTATTATTGTCTAGTGTGTCCCAAATTTTCTTTTCCATCATCATTTGATCAGACAACCTCTGAGGAATCTCATACTTACTACATATTCTCCATTTTTTATTATTTATTCAGGAAATAACAGGATTTTAAAATTGAATCAGATCCTGGCCAGGATCCCATACAGAAAGTCAGTAAACTCAAAGATGTTAAAAGACTTACTAAGTCCTTCAGTTAGTGAGACGTGGAATCAGAACTGGCAACCGGGATTTCTGACTTGTGACCCAGCACGTAATTCACTAATGAGACTCCTTTGCAATATCAGAAATAAATACTTATATTTATTTCAAAGAGGCCACCACGAAAGGATTCTTGCTGCCAAAGTCTTGTTGGACTCTTCTATTCTCGAACATCTTGTATACACACATAAACTTTAGAAGTGAAATGGCATACTTTCCTGTCCTAGTTCTAAACAATTCTGGAAAAACTTTTTTTTCCCTGTTTTTATGCAACAACAAAAAGCCCTGAGATTAGGCAAAATAACTTCACTGCTGCTTCCTGAAGATATTTCCTCCTTGAAGACTTTGAACCAACTGAAATAATGTACCTATTGGGACTAGCAAGTGGCCTATCAGTACCTGCCTGGACTATACCTCCATCAACCCAGAGCTATTGAGCCATAACCTCTTCCCATTCCAAACAAGCCCCTTGAATTGCAGGACTTGTTTAAAATTATTCAGATTAAGAAATCATTTTTAAGGAAATGCTATACATATCTGTCCCTGATTTCTCCCTTCCAAGATGTTCTTTAACCTCCGTCAAGATGGTGTTATCACTTGTACTGGTCAGGGTCTCTAGAGAAACAAAATCAATAGAATGTGTATTTATATACAAAGAGAGAGAGAGATTTATTTTAAGAAGTGGGCTCATGTGACTGGGAAGGCTGCCAAGTCTTAAAACGTCCTGGATGGGCTGCTAGGCTAGAAACCCAGGGAAGAATGATGTTGCAATTCCAGTCCAGAGGCATTCTGCTGGCAGAATTTCCCCTTCCTCAGAGGAGAAAAATCTTTTTCCTTAAACTCTTTAACTGTTTGGGTGAGGCCCACCCACATAATGGAGCCTAATCTGCTCACTCAAAGTCTCCTAATTAAAATGTTAATTGCATTAAAATACCTTTATAGCAACATTCATAAGTCAACATGTATCTGGGCACTGTGGCCTCGCCAAATTGACACATAAATTTGACATTACATGCCTTGTAGCAGCAAATTACATACAAGCCTACATCATTTTATTGTGTTTCATGTTACTGCCGTTTGCATATATGGTATGTTTTACAAGTTGACAGTTTGCAAGAACCCTGCACTAAGCAATTCCATCGGCACCATTTTCCAACAGGATCGGTTCGCTTTGTGTCTGTGCATCATATCTTGGTAATTCTTTTAACAGTTCAAACAATTTCATTACTATTACATGTGTTATGTTAACTTGTGATCCATAATCTTTGATGTTACTATTGCAATTGTTTTGGGGTGCCATGAACTGTACCCATATAAAACGGCGTACTTAAGTGATAAACATAGTATGTGATCTGCCTGCTCCACTGACCAATCATTCCCCCATCTCTCTCCCTTCCTCAGGCCTCCCTATTCCCTCAGATGCAACAATACTGAAATTAGGCCAATTATTAATCTTAAAATGACCACTAAGTATTCAAGTGAAAGGAAAAGTCACACATCTCTCACTTTAAATCAAAAGCTAGAAATGATTAAGTTTAGTGAAGAAGACATACAAAAACCAAGATAGGCCAAAAGCTAGGCTTCTGGCATCACACAAATTAGCTAAGTTGGGAATGCCAAGGAAAAGTTCTTGTAGGAAATGAAAAGTACCAGTCCAGTGAACACAAGAACGATGAGGGAAACAGCCTTTCCGATGATGTGGAAAAGGTTTGACTGGTCTGGATAGAAGCTCAAACCATCCACAACATTCCCAACATTAAGCCAAAACCCAATGCAGAGCAAGGCCCCAACCCTCTTCAATTCTACAAAGGCTGAGAAAGACAAGAAAACTACAGGAGAAAAGTCTGAAGTTAGCAGAGGTAGGTTTATGAGGTTGAAGGAAAGAAGCCCATCTCCAGAACATACAAGTTCAGGGTGAAGCAGCAAGTGCTGATGTAGAACCTACAGCAAGTGACCCAGAAGGTCTAGCACAGATAATCAAAGAAGGTTGCTACACTAAACAACCAATGTTCAACGTAGATGAAACAGCCTCCTACTGGACGAAGATACCATCTAGAACTTTCACAGCTGGAGATGAAATGTCAATGCCTGGCTTCAAAGCTTCAAAGGGCAAACTGACTGTATTGCTGGGGCTAATGCAGCTGGTGACTTTCAGTTGAAGGCAGTGAGCATGTATTATTCTGGAAGTCCTAGGGCCCTCAGGAATTATGCTAAATCTATTCTGTCTGCTCTATAAATGGAACAACAAAGCCTGGGTGACAACACATCTGTTTACAACATGGTTTACTGAATATTTTAAACCCACCGTTGAGATCTACTGATCAGGAAAGATTCTTCTCAAAATATTACCGCTCACTGACAATGCGCCTAGCTACCCAAGAGCTCTGATGGAGATGTACAATGAGATTAATGTTGTTCTCATGTCTGCTAACACAGCATCCATTCCGTAGCCCATGAATCAAGGAGTAATTTTGATTTTCAAGCATTGTTATTTAAGAAATGCATTTCACAAGGCTTCAGCTGCCATAGATAGTGGTTTCTATGATGGATCTGAACAAAGTCAATTGAATAACTTCTGGAAACAAGTCACCATTATAGATGTCATTAAGAATATTCATGATTTGTGGAAAGAGATGAAAATGTCAGCATTAATAGCAGTTTGGAAGAAGCTGACTCCAATCCTCCTGGACAACTTTGAGGGGTTTGAGACTTCAGTGGAGGAAGTGAGTGTAGATGCAAGAGAACCAGATCAGAAATGGAGCCTGAAGACGTGACTGAGTTGCTGCAATTTCATGATAAAACTTTAATGGATGAGAAGTTACTTCCTCTAGGTGAGCAAAGGAAGTGTTTTCTTTGGATGGGATATGCTTCTGGTGAAGATGCTGTGAATATTACTGGAATAACCACAAAGGATTTAAAATATTACAATTTAGTTGATAAAGCAGTGGCAGAGTGTGAGACGACTCAATTTTGAAATAAATTCTAGTCTGGTTAAAATGCTGTTGAACAGCATCACATGCTACAGAGAAATTATTTGTGAAAGGAAGAGTCAATTGAGGCCAGAAACTTCACTGTTGTCCCATTTTAAGAGATTGGCACAGCTACCCCAACCTTCAACCACCACCACCCTGATCAGTCAGCAGCTATCAACATCAAGTCAAGACTCTCCGCCAGTAGAAAGATTAGGACTTGCTAAAAGCTCACAAGATAGCTAGCATTATTAAGCAGTAAAACATTTTTTAACCAAGGTCTGTACATTCCTTAGACATAATGATACTGCACGCACACTTAACAGACTACAGTATAAACATAACTTTTATATGCACTAGGAAACCAAAACCTTTATTTGACTCACTTTATTGCAATATTCACTTTACTGTGCTGGTATGGAACTGAACCAGCAATATCTCTGAGATATGGCCGTAAACTCAGTTTTGCCTTGATCAAAAATTTTTCCAGTGGTCCTCTGGAAAACTGACAGCTGACACATCCTTTTCAGAAATGCAAACATGCGGAAGCGTCACAGCTGATAAGCCAACCCAGTGTCTTAACTCTAGAATCTACATAAATGTTAAGATTCAGGACGCCTGGGTGGCTCAGTTGGTTGAGGATCCGACTTTGGCTCAGGTCATGATCTCATGGTTCATGTGTTCAAGCCCCGCATCAGGCTCTGTGCTGACAGCTCGGAGCCTGGAGTCTGCTTTGGATTCTCTGTCTCCCTCTCTCTCCGTCCCTCCCCCACTTGCACTCTCTCTTCTCTGTCAAAAATAAACATCAAAAAAATTTTTTTAAAAAAGATAAGATTCCCAAGGGAAAGGAATCTTGTAATATTCTCAGTGCCTAAAACAAAGAGTAACAAACAGCAAGTAACTAACTGAAAAACAGATGAGTGAAAACATAAATTAATAAGTCATATATTCTGCTAGATCATTTGCAGAGAAGGAAAACATTGTATTTTCAAAATGATCTCATTATCTAAAAATTACATACTGTGGAAACTCTTGCATTTCAGCAATTGAAATTCAATATGTACAAGACATATAATTATAGCATCACCCTCTATGTGTGTAAAACAAATATCTAGACCCACAAAACACACAGAAGGCACTCAATATTTTTTTATGATGATTGACAATAATTGTGTTCCACACGAGAAATTAAATTTTCAAAATTCTTTTCTTTATTCATGCAAATATCAGTTGCTTTAGTGATTTGGTTTGCATTCTTCTATTTCACAAAAAGCTCAAACATGCTGTTATGCCTTAAATATAATCTTTTGTTGCCATACTTCTCCTCAATATTTCTACTCATTTCTTAATTAATGACCTTTTGAAGATTGCAGACTTATCATGTGTGTTTACAGGTCTCCATCTCAAAAAGCTCCAGGTGACACAGATAATGGACCACCAGGTTGATATCATTTTGCTCAGGAAGATTGAAGAAGTATTCTGCTTCTTGATTTATATCCCAGGCTTTATATTCACAGCATTTCATCTTTAAAAGATTTTTCACATATGTCATTCTTAAATCTTTATAAAGATTGTTGAAAGCAACCCATTTTTCTTATTTCAGTTAAGAACTGAAACTCCCTGGAAAAGTGGTGCATAGTTTTATAAAGGACAGGCATCCCAAGGCATGCCATCTAGGACTCCGGGACTCTGGGATGACATGTGAATTATTATCTACAACATTAAGTGCTACGTAAATATTTGTCAAACTGAACTAAATGTCCTAGGAAACATTTTAAAAGATTCACTGTACTAAACGCTTCTCTACTTTTGACTACACAAGGAAATACTATTTTTCTGGATTCATCCATCTTCCATTCTGGACATTAAGAAGTTCTAGAGAGAGGTTCATGAAACAAATGTAAACAATAATATATTCTATGTACCTTATTGTCAAATGTCCTATGACATTACCAGTCAGATAGGCTTTACTATTTATTCCTGGCATTAGATGCGTGTAGCAACGTGTAATAAATATGTTACACTATGATTGAGGAAATTCGTGGAAACCAATTCATCTACACCTAGACTTTGCTCATCAGAAAAAGCAATGCTTCTATCAGTAAAACTGATGCCTTAATTGGTCATTAAAAATGTCTGCATTATTCCTTATGTTAAATTTATAGTTAACTAGAAAATGTGAAGAAATCACCAAAGGGAAAAGGAGTGGTTTTTTTTTCCATAAATCTGTTAAAATACAAACAAAACTTTTTTGTGACCTACCATGTCCTACCTCATATTCTACAGAATTCCAGAATTTGAAATTTTTCAAACACACCACACACACACACGCATGCATAATCTAGCCTTATAAAATCATGAGGGTAAAAAAGGAACCTTAAAGATTATAGATTTCAATGCCTAAATTTTAAAGATAGAAAAAAATGGTGTTCTCAGAGAAGTGAATTTGTCAATCACCTAATCCATGGTTAAACTCATACTGAAACTCCAAAACCCAGACTAAGCTTCAACAATTCTTATGTGCATCTGTGCGCCTGCAAGTACGTATGCACATGTGTTTAAACTAAATTATTTTGATATATGTATATAAAGGAAATCAGGTTTTTTTAAGTACATGGTTCTTATGTAGAAGGAGCAATAATAATTGTAGGAATAGATTCTTACTAACAGATCTTTCCTTTGGTGTTAGAAGAGAGGAAATTCAATTTTAGCATGCAAATTTACTGGCATTTAGGTTTGCTTCTCAGGCAATGGTTCTTAAAAAAGATATTACATCATTGTGTTTTAAGTTTTTTTTTTATAAATAATTTGATAGAATAGCACTTTTCATTTAAAATAACACTGGTGAATAATTCATTTTATGTTAAAAATTAGAGTTATTCATCACTCTCAATGATCGAGATTCCAATATCATTTCCTGAGTGAGGCAGAAAGTTATATCATCAATTTCTTATCAAGGGAATCATTTATAACCTTGAATATTGACATGAGACCACTTGAATATACATAGTTTAATGACCAGGATTGAGAACTGAGATCATGTGTATCAAACTGACATAATTATTTGTCCAGAAGATTCCTTTCTAGAAAGATAAAGGTGTAAATTAATAATTTTACTGTTTAATTCAGGAAATTCCTATAAACAAATTTATCTGGACAAAGAGTTTATCCATCTAGGCAAACAAGTCTTTTATTAGCACATCAGTTATCTTACCTGAGCAAACAATTTTCTTTTCAAACAACAGCTTAGTTATAATGACTTGCTTTAAGATTCATGCTTTTTCCTGCACACTGTTTGTTATAAACTTTAGTCAATTGCAAGCACTTCCTTCTCCCTATGTAAATATCTTCTTTAAACCACTGAAGCCCACATCCCGGAACACCAAAGAGCTAGAACATTAAAAACATCTATGTTTGTATCTATACTTCCAAGGCACTAATAAGAATCTTCACATTGTTATTCTACTTTCCTGCTGTAAGTATAGTAAACTTAGCTTTACTTTCTGTTTGTGTATGTGTGTGCTTTTTTATACTCAGGAGTTGACAACTTACTGACTTTTTATCTGTGTTGCAACCTAATAATATAAAAATGTTTTTTTGAAATGTGTTGAAAATTTGAACATTCTTATAACTTAAGTATGTCTCATTAAAAGAACAAAAGTCTTGAGAACTGCTTCTCTAGACCTTTCTTTATAAAATGATAAAAATATGCCTTATGCTTTATGTAACTCAGTGAGATATATTTCATTTTACCTCCAGTTTAGTTAACACAGTGTTATATTGTTTTAAGGTGTACGATACAGTGATACAGTAATGCATCACTCAGTGCTCATTACCACAAGTGCCCTCCTTACTCCCCGTCACCCATTTCACCCATTCTCCCACCTAACTGCTCTAACAACCATCAGTGAGTTCTCTATAGTTAAGAGCATGTTTCTTGGTTTGTCTCTTTTTTTCCTTTACTCATTTGTTTTGTTTCTAAAATTCTACATATGAGTGAAGTCATATGGTATTTGTTTTTCTTGGACTGACTTACTTTGCTTAGTATTATACTCTCTAGCTCCCTCCATGTCATTACAATTGGCAAGATTTCACTTTTTTATTATGGCTGAATAATATTCCATTGTGTGTGTGTATACACACATATAGGTATACACACACACACACACACACACACGCACACAAATGCACCCACACACCCCCACACCTTCTTTATCCATTCATCTATCAATGGACATTTGGACCACTTCCATAATTTGGCTATTATAAATAATGCTGCAATAAACACAGGGGTGTATATATCCTTTTGAATTAACGTTTCTGTATTCTTTGGGAAAATACCCGGTAGTGCAATTATTGAATCATAGAGTAGTTCTTTCTTTTTTTTTTTTAATCTTTTTGAGGAACCTCCAGACTGTTTTCCATAGTTGCTGTACCAGTTTGCATTCCCACCAACTGTGCACAAGGGTTTCTTTGTCTCTACATCCTCCTTGCCAAAGCTTGTTTCTTGTTTGTTGTTGTTCCTTTGTTTTGTCATCATTCCGACAGGCATGAGGTGATATCTCATTGTATTTTGATTTGTATTTCCCTGATGAATGATATTGAGCATCTTTTCATATGTCTATTATCCATCTGTATGTCTTCTTCAGAAAAATGTCTATTCATGTCTTCTGTCCATTTTTTACTTGGATTATTTGGTTTGGGGGTGTTGACTTTTATAAGTTCTTTATATATTTTGGATACTAATCCTTTATCAGATAGGTCATTTGCAAATGTCTTTTCCTATTCCATAAACTGCCGTTTGGTTTTGTTGATTGTTTCCTTCGTCATGCAGAAGGTTTTGATTTTGATTAAGTCCCAATAGTTTATTTTTGCTTTTGTTTCCATTGCCTCAGGATATATATCAAGTAAGAAGCTGCTACACCTGATGCCAAAGAGGAGCCTGCCTGTGTTCTCCTCTAGGATTTTCATGAAATTGGTCTCACATTTAAGTCTTTAAATCCATTTTGAGTTTGTGTATGTAAGAAATGGTCTAGTATGTAAGTGTATGTAAGAAGTGGTCTAGTTTCAATCTTTTGCATGTGGCTGGCAGGTTTCCCAACACAATCAGTTTAAGAGACTGTCTTTTTCCTACTGGATATTTTTTCCCTGCTTTGTCAAAGACTAAGTGACCATACAATCATGGGTTTATTTCTGGACCTTCTATTCTGTTGATCGTGTGTCTCTTTTTATGCCAGTACCGAATGTTTTGATTACTACAGCTTTGTAATATAACTTGAAGTCTAGAATTATGATACCCCCAGCTTTGCTTTTTTTTTTTAATTTTTTAACATATGTTTATTTTTGAGAGATAGAGACAGAGCACGAGAAGGGGGAGGGGCAGAGAGAGGGAGACACAGAATCTGAAGCAGGCTACAGGCTCTGAACTGTCAGCACAGAGCCCAACATGGGGCTCAAACCCACAAAATGTGAGATCATGATCTGAGCCTAAGTTGGCACTTAACCAACTGAGCCACCCAGGCGCCCTTTGGTTTTCTTTTTCAAAACTGATTTGCCTATTTGGGGTCTTTTGTGGTTCCACATAAATTTTAGGATTTTTTGTTCTAGTTCTGTGAAAAATGCTATTGTGATTTTGATAGGGATCACATTATATCTGTAGATTGTTTTGGGTAGTATAGGCATTTTAACAATATTTGTTCTTCAAATCCATGAGCATGGAATATCTTTCCATTTCTTTGTGTCATCTTCAATTCTTTTATAGCTTACTATAGTGTTTTATAGTTTTCAAAGTGTAGATCTTTCACCTCTCTGGTTAGGTTTATTCCTAGGTATCTGAATATTTCTGGTGTAACTATAAATGGGATTATTTTCTGAATTTCTCTTTCTGCTGCCTCATCATTAACAAATACTCTTTATTACTCGGTTGCATAGAAATGCAACATATTTCTGCACATTGACTTTGTACCCTGCAACTTTACTGAAATCATGTATCAGTTCTAGTTTTTTGGTGGAGGTTTTAGAGTTTTAGAGATTTAGACTTTTCTATGTATAGTATCATGTCATCTGCAAATAGTTTTACCTCTTTGTTACCAATTTGGATGACTTTAATTTCTTTTTGTCCTCTGACTGCTGTGACTAGGATGTCCAGTACTACATTGAATAAAAGTGGTGAGAGTAGACATTCTTGCCTTGTTCCTGACCTTAGGGTAAAAACTCTCAGGTTTTCCCCATTGAGAATGATGTTTACTATTGGTTTTTCATATATAGCCTTTATTATGTTGAAGCCAAAGTCCACACTTAACCAATTGAGCCACCTGGGTGCCCCAATTAACTCTTCTTTAAATGTTTAGTAGAATATGCCTGTGAAGTTGTTGGTACTTGACTTTAGTGTGTTGGGAGTTTTTTGATTAGTGATCCAATCTCCTTGCTGGTCTGTTCAAATTTTCTATTTTTCCTTCTTCAGTTTTGGTAGGTTATGTTTCTAGGAATTTACCCAGTTTTTCTAGGTTGTCTAATTTGTTGGCACATAGTTTTTCATAATATTTTCTTACAATTATTTGTATTTCTGTGGTGTATTTCTCCTCTTTCATTTGCAATATTGTTTATATGAGTCCTTGGTGTGTGTGTGTGTGTGTGTTTGTGGGTCTGTGTTCTTTTTTTTGGAGTCTGGCTAGTGGGTTATTAATTTTGTTGATCTTTTCAAAGAACCAGCTCCTGGTTTCATTGATCTGTTTTATTGGGTTTTTTTGTTTGTTTGTTTTTTAGTTTCTATATCATTTATTTCCTTTTTTTATTTTTGTTTTTATTATTTTTTTTTATTATTTCCCTTCTACTGGTTTTGAGTTTTGGGTTTTGTTATTTTCCTAGATCCTTTAGTTGTAAGGTTAGGCTGTTTGAGATTTTTCTTTCTTCTTGAGATAGGCCTGTATTGCTATAAACTTCCCCCTTAGAAGGACTTTTGCGGCATCCCAAAGGTTTTGGACCATTGTGTTTTCATTTCTGTTTATTTCCACGTAACTTTTAATTTCTTCTTTGATTTCTTGGTTGACCCATTCATTGTTTAATAGCATGTTATTTAATCTCCATGTATTTGTGCTTTTTCCATATTTTTTTCTTGGGTTTGATTTCTACTTTCATGGCATTGTGGCCAGAAAAGATGCATGGTATGACTTCAACATTTTGAACTTGTTGAGGCTTCTTTTGTGGCCTAATATGAAATCTATTTCTGGTAAATGTCCTGTGTGCACTTAAAAAGAATGTCTATTCTACTGTTTTAGGATGGAATTTTCTGAATATATCTGTTTTAAGTCCATCCGGTCCAGGATGTCATTCAAAGCCACTGTTTCCTGGCTAGTTTTCTGTTTGGACGGTCTGTCCATTGATGTAAGTGGCATGTTTAAGTCCCTTATTGTATTACTAGTGATTAGTTCTTTTATGCTTATTAACTGTTTTATCTATTTGGGTGCTTTCACATTGCGTGCATGTATATTTGTAATTGTTATATCTTCTTGTTGGATTCCCCTCATTACATAGCGTCTTTGTCTCTTTATAGACTCCATAGTCTCTTTTGACCAATGTAAGTATTGCTACTCCAGCTTTCTTTTGACATCCATTTGCATGATAAATGTTTCTCTGTCCCCTCACTTTCAATCTGCATGTGTCTTTAGGTCTTCAATGAGACTCCTGTAGGCAGCATATAGATGGGTCTTGTTTGTTTGTTTGTTTGTTTTTTTAACCACTCTGTCATCCTATGTATCTTAATTGGTACATTTAGTCCATTTACACTCAAAGTAATCATTCATAGATATGTATTTATTGCCATTTTGTTACTTGTTTTGTGGTTGTTTTTGTAGTTTTCCTCTGATCCCTTCTTGTCTTTCTTCTATGGATTGCAGGTTTTCTTTAGTGATATACTTGGATTCCTTACTCTTTACTTTTGCATATCTATTACTGTTTTTTTGATTTGTGGTTACTATTCAGTTTACATATGACATTTTCTGCATATAGCAGTCTATATTACGCTGATGGTTACTTAATATAGAACTCATTCTTTACTACTCTCCCTTCCAATTTTTGGATATTTGGTATCATATTTTACATCCTTTTATCGTGTGCTTCTCTTGACTGAATTTTATGTATTTTAATCTATTTTTTAATTTCATTTATTGAGTTATTCACCTCTGATATGTTATCTTTCATCTCTTTGTCAAGGGTCTCACTGATGTCCTCCACCCTTTGCTGAAGTCCAGTGAGTCTCTTTATGATCATTATTTTACATTCTGTATCAAGGTATATTACTTACTTCTGTTTTGCATAGATGGCCTGTGATTTCGTGCTTTCATTTGGGACACATTTCTCTGTCTCCTCATTTTGTCTACCTCTCAGTGTCTGCTTCTGTATGTTAGGAAAGCTAGCTATGTCTTGTGCTCTTAAAAGTAGTGGCTTTATGAGGAAGAGGTCCTGGGGTGCCCTGCAGTGCAGTGTCCCTTGTTCCCTGGAACCTGGAGCTTCAGAGGAGACTCGTGTGTTGCTTGCATCCTGCTCTGTGTATGAGTCGCTTTTTCTTTCAGTTCAGATGTCTCACTCTCTGTGGCGTTAGTGAGACCCAAGCATGCCAGTCCTAAGGGGCATGACTTAGAGGGCCAGGGGCTGGGGTGACAGTGTTTTCAAAATTTGCACTGAGCCCCAAGTCCTAGGCCACATACCCCAAAAGCAAAGGTTCAGCCAGGGATAGACAGTGTCTGTGTGTGTGGTGGCTGAGAAGGGCATGTGCTGTGTGGACAAAATATGTGCTGAGCCAGGGCCCAGGCCAGCAGGCTTGGAATGGGCGAGTTCTCAGGAGAACACAGGGGCCAGGGAACCTGCTAGCAAGTTAAGTAGGAAGTGTCTGTGCAGGACTGCCTCCTGCCAGTAGCTCTATGTTTACGCAGGCGGGGTAAGGGCACCTGCCAGCTCCTTTGTACCTGGAGAAGTCCCCCAACATGCTCCAAAATCAGTATAAACAGATCTTCCTCCCATGCACAGTGCAAACTCTAGCTCTGTGTTTCATCTCCAAAGGCTACAGTCTTTCTTGGGGTAAGGACCCAGCCCTCACTGGCCCTCCTTGCTCATCCATTGCTGAGTCAGCTGACTTTTAAAGCTCCAGGCTCCAAATACCACTGGTTAAACAAACTGAGGGAATTCAGCCTCTCTGGTTTTCAAAGCCAGTCATTTTGGGGATTTGTCTTCCCTGTGTGGGCTCCCTGGTGCAAGGGACCATTTCTTTCCTCTCTCCATGCCTGCAGCTCCTTCCCTCCTGCAGGCAGTTCCCAACCACATTTCCGCCCTTCTTAACCTCTCAGAAGTGGCTTCTTCTCTACATTTAGTTGTGCAGTTTGCTCTCCAGTCTTTGGATCACTCTCTGTTTATTTACATGGATGTGAGTAATATCTAGTTATTAATGGGGGACAGAGTGAGATTAGGGTCCTCCTACTCTACCATTTTCCCCGACACTGCAAGTCAAGATAACAATTTTTTCAAGATAATATATTTTTGCATGACATATTTTCTTTTAGTTCAAATAACACAATTGATCCAAAGCTATCGTTATCAAAATATAAAGGGAAGAACAATACACTTTTGTATCTTCCCATTTGGATTATGATATTAATTTGTGAAATAATGTGAAAGAAAATGGTTATCATAAAATCATAATTTAATCATGCCACAAGAATGGTAAGTCGCTGGCTAAAAATGTTCCAAATTTAGATAAAATATTATTATTGTGTTTCTGATCATGAGTGATCTTTTCATTTCTATATATTAGCTACATTTACTTACCAGGTAAAATTCAGTGAACTCTACTTACACAACACAGTATCTAAGAACCACAAAGGACACATAGTGTTTGGGAGTGGACAATGACTAAGATATAGAATGAATATAAATATAAACATAAATATAAGTATGTAAGAAAAGTTTTTCCCTTACAGTAGAATTCTAATAAATGTAGAATGAATTGCTAAAGTACACAATGAACCTAGAGGGTAAAAATGAACAATGTGATATTATATAATCTCAAGTAATCTCCCCCTTAATTACTTTTTAAATATAAAGGAAAATACTGACTCCATATTGAAAAATTAATCAAGGACTACTTTAATCACGTTGATGAAGGATCAAAGTGGAGATCACCACTAATGGGACAAACTTTCACCACATTCCTCCTGATATGTTGCCCTGAGAAGGGTACAACCTCATTTCTATGATATTCCTGCCTAAAATGCTTAACCTGAAACTATGAGAAAGTATTTGGAAAACTTGAATTGTGGGTAATTCTACCAAATATCTTGCCTGTGTGCTTCACAAGCATCAAGATCATGAAAGCCAAAGAAGTCTGAGAAATTGGTACAGATTAAACGATATTAAAAATCCATGACAACTGAAGGCACGAATCCTGGGGAGGAATTAGCATATATTTTGTATGCATACTATAAAAACTAACACTAAGGTAATTCTGCTTGTCTTTTTGCTTAAACCAACTAAAAGAAAGTATCATTAATAAAAACAGTGCATAAGATCCATGGCAATCAAACTTGAATTAAAGAATAACCATTTTATTATTCTCATGAATAATAACAATGGCTAAGTATAGGTTCACTCTGCTCACCTAATCACTAAGTCTTAGACTGCTTCATGTTCCCCCCTATTAAAGGAATCCCACACAAAAAGCACACACCTGAGAAACCAAAGCAGCTGAATGCCACTGATGATACACTAAGGAGTTAATTTTGAAATGTCTGCTAACTACAGAATTTAAGTGCCAGTGGAGATGACCATTGTAGAGAAGAATGATATGTCTAGTCTACCACAGTAATTAATTATGTAAGAAAGTCTTCATTCGTATAGATCTAGTGGAGAGAGTCAATCATCTGTTCAAATATGAAAGTTTGCTGTTTTGGACCTGCATAATCCACGAGATTATGAAAGACTGTGAAAGACCATTTGACATGAGTTAGTGAATATCACCAGTATCTTCTAGGGTAGATCATTTTTACCAGTTAAAGTACAGGAAATCTGTCAGCCTGACTACTTTTTGGCTGTCATTAAAACACCTAGCTTTTTGAAAATAGCTTGGTTTTCACTTTGGGTGTGTGTATGCATAACTTCCATTCTACATGGTTAAGCCAGGTAAAATTTATAGGTCAGAGAGGACTGGTTTTGAGGTCTGAGTCTTTTGACACATAAATCTTATAGAAATTATATTTTAAACATTGCATTCAATAGGTTCATCATCACCAAAACACACCATACATACACACACACACACACACACACACACACACACACACACACAAAGCTACTTTATTATATGCGCATTAAAGTATTAAATATTTTACTAACATGTTTAATCATTTTAAAATCTTGTGATGAATGCACTAAGAACTGAATACATCACATATCACAGATTTCTTGTACAAAATTTTATAAGACAATTCCACCTGTAATAGGTTTTTAAAATCTATTTTTGCCATTATATACCACTAAAAGATCTATGTGCATAAAAGCAAATTTTCAAAACTTTTAGAAGCAAAGATAATATATCTATGTCCTTAGAGTATGCATAATTCTTTGTCAAGATACACATATCGCGAAGCATAAAAAAAATCTCATAAGGTCATCTAAGGTTTAAACATTAAAATAAGGGATTATTAAACTGAGTAAGGGATTTCTACAAATTTAAAATGAAACAATTGAAAATAAAGTTGAAAAAAATGGGCAAAGAGTATAATAAGGTAATTTAAGAAAGGGGAACCAAAATGGCCAATAAACTTCTGAGAAAATGCTGAATCTTATTATAGTCAGGGAAAGTAAAAATCACAAAAGGATGCAGTTTAACTATCATTAGGGCAAAACAAAAACAAGATAAAACAAAACAAAACAAAAAACACCTAGTTTCCAAGTACTAGCAAGATGTAGAACAATGGGGACTCTTAAACAATGTGAATGAGTATATCAATTGTCATACCTAATTTAGAGAGTAATTTTAATATATATGCATTTAAAAATATGCATATCAGGGGCACATGGCTGGATCAGTCCACAGAGCATCTGGACTCTTGATCTCAGGGTCCTGAGTTCAAGCCCCAAGTTGGGCTTGGAGCCTACTTTAAAAATGTACCCATCAGGGGCACCTGGGTGGCTCCACTGGTTAAACGTCCTACTTCAGCTCAGATCATGATCTCACGGCTCCTAGGTTTGAGCCCCAAGTCCGGCCCGTGATGACAGCTCATAGCCTGGAGCCTGCTTAGGAGTCTGTGTTTACCTCTCTCTCCTTCTGCCCTTCCCCTGCTTGCGCTCTGTCTCTATCTCAAAAATAAACATTAAAAAATATTTTAATAAAATAAAAAAAATTTAATGTGCATACCATATATACATAATGCTACTTCTAGGTATCCTAAAAAATGCTCGTACAGATACAGAAAGATATGTGTAAGAACCTTTATAGCAGTTTCATTTGCAGTTAGAAATAAATTAAATCAGCAAGTGAATGGCTAAATACCATAATGCATACAATAAAAGTATCCAACAGTCAAAATGTATAAAATTGAACTGCATCTGTAAAATGGATAAATTACTAGAATATTATATTGAATGATAAATCCAGTTTGAAGAAGGATAGGAAAATTAAAAATCCATTTTGTAAACTTTCATATGTTTAAAACAGGAATCTAGAAATGCATTCTGATGGAATGGGAAGGAGAACATATAATATGCACTTAGGAGACTTCAACTTAATATGTAGTATTTTATTCCTTAAGACAGGTGGTGGGTACACAGTACTCATTAAATGTATTTGTATAATTTTATATACACAAGAAATTTCTGAATACACTTACATATTTTTATACATATCACATGTATTTGACTACAATTGGAATGTTGAAAAAAACAGACTACACTGAATCCAGTGTTTGTGGATTTTAAAAAATCCATTTTGTCTAGGAATTGATTTTTTAAGTCATTTTTTTAAATATTTATTTTTGAGAGAGAGAGAAAGAGAGAGAGAGAGCACATAAGTGGTGGAAGGGCAGAGAGAGACACCCACACACAGAATCCGAGGCAGGCTCCGGGCTCAGAGCTGTCAGCACTGAGCCTGACGCTGGGCTCGAACCAGGCACCCCTAGGAGTTGATGTTTAATGTAATTTGTATAGAAACACAAGACCTTTTGAATACTAAGTTATTGCATATAAAAAAGACAAAATGAATACCCCATTTTTTTGAAGTCTATAAATGCATCTAAGACTGAAATTAGCTTGGATTCTGAATGTCATTTAGTTGGATATAAACATTAGACTATTAATCAATAGTCATTTTAGGCTGACTCCTTTACAATGGCACTTCAACATGAACACATTATGTTTTTAACTTGATGGAACTATCGTATTTGCATTTTCAACTAAACCTGAAAAAAAATGAATTAAGTCAAGATGCAGCTTCTCAAGAGAATAGTAGATCCACTCAGGGGTAAAATAGATTATACCAACAGCAACTTTTTTTGTTGTTGTTGTTTATACATTCTGAGAGAGAGACAGAGAGTGTGCACGTATACACAAGTGGCGGAGGGGCAGAGAGAGAAAGGGAGAGAGAGGATCCCAAGCAGGCTCCACACCGTCAGCGCAGAGCCCAACGCAGGGCTGGATCCCACGAACTGTGACATCATGACCTGAGCGAAACCAAGAGTCAGATGTTTAACCACCTGAGCCACCCAGGCACCCCAAGAATAACCCATTTAAATCACAGTTTATTTTTTTAAAGGAACATTTTATAATACAATAATCACTAAAGTCTGAAGTGCACAATCACTGTGGAACGTTTATTTACCGATCTTTAATGTACCTATCCTGCTTTTTGCAAGGAGCTGTGAACCAAAATTAATAACACTAATTATATCCAGCCACCTGCGATGAGTAGCATTAAAAAAAAATTATACCCACAATTTCTTTAAAAATATATTGTTTGGAACCTGGGGAATGACAATCTACTACATTTAAAGAAAATATTATTTTCCTCTTATATCAAAGCTTTATATAAAAATTTACCTGGGGCTTTAGAATATTGCCATTTTTAAAGGCAGTATTTCTCTTTGACTTCACATTTTCTATATGGAACATAGTCATTTAAACTATGGTCTATGATTTTAAAAAGGAAAGTATTTTTAACAGGCCAATCATATAATTCAATGTGATTATCAGGTACCACAGTTATAAATTTAGTGAATAAATTCCATAAAAATTTGATCTCAGTATTTGGAATTATTATCTAATTGTGCTCTCTATTTCAAGGAGACAACAAAAAGACTGAACTCAAATCAATAGGATAACCACTTAATCTCAGGTTGTGTTTTGCATAAGCCACACAATTCATATTATCTATTTTCTTCTATAATTTTTAGTCAGGACAACATCAGAAAAGGAAAAATCTTAATTCAATTCTAAGCAAAATCTATTTAGATAATTCTATCACCTAGAAACTAAATATGTACCATAATGTATTCTGAAATAAATAGAACGGACTTTGAATTTAAAAAATCCATTCAAAAACATTGTTATTGAGTGTTTATCATGTTCTAGGAACGGAGCCAAGACAGAAGGACACAATTTTGAAAAGATATGGAAACAACCCTGAAGCATTTACAATCCAAATGGGTTGAAAGTATAGAATGTGATTTTTTCAATATGGTAGTGATTTAATATTAGTATAGTTGTAGAGTAAAGAAAGTTGGTGTCTTTTTTTTTTTCCTGAGAAGTAAAGGTGATTGGAATTCAGAACACAAACATTTTAGTAGAGACTAAGAGAAGCTGTATTCAGTTAACTTCACCTATTAAGAAAAGAGGGAAAATATTTAGAATATAGGTGGAATGATCCCAGCTTTGGAAGGGATCACATGAGATCTAACCTAGTCTTTGCTGTTGATATTCTGTTTGGTCATGAACAATCACTTATATTCCCTGGGCTTCATTTTCTGTTTAAGTGTCTACAATAAACTGAAGAAGATGAATAAGATAACTGGTTATCCTAGAATTACAAGAAAACTTAATCCCAGTGTAAAATTAAAGAATTCAACACAGCTAATTAAGTATTCTTTCTCTAAATCAGTATTTTTAGTAAGATTAAAAATTATAGAAAGAATAAAACTAAAATATTTGAAATATAAGTTATTAAAAAGAACTATATACTCTTTTGGCTTAGATTTTTTTAAATGTCAGAATTCAATATGATCTTTTGTAGCACTCCCCTCCCCAACTCCCCCCCGCAAAAAAAAAAAAAAAAAAAAAAAAAACCTTAAGGATTTCTTTAAACAAAAAATGTTTTTTTCTCATTACCACTAATTTCCATAGGCATGAAGGTATACCTTTCTAGTTTCTCTTTGGAGGAGGAAAATGAAGAGCTAAATAGGTAATATTGTGAGGAAATTCCTTAGATTCATGCTTGCCAAATGAGCAGGTTTTGGGACAGAGATAATGAGTAATCAAAAACATTTTAGTATTTTCTTACACTACCCTATGGAAATCCAACATAGGGTTCTTGATAATTTTTATTGTGTAAAGAACACCCAGTAATCCAATAATTTGTATATTTACTGGATCTTTACTTTGGCTTGTATTTCCACCAGCTGAAAGCCATGGTCTTTCAAAAACTTCTTTGCCTGGATAGACACACACACACACACACACACACACACACACACACAACTTTTTATAACAGAACCCATATAAAATATGCTATACATACTGCATTGTACTGTTGTTTCTTTTCATTTGTCTCAAGATAATTAATACACGTTACTCCTCCATGAGTCACAGGTGTTCGCATGACCACAAGAATGGACTGTTAAAATATTCCAAACTCCTCACAACCATGTGAAGTCTAAAAGCTGATCTTAAAAGGGCCCTTCCCTGGGACTGATAAACAGTATTGGGAGAAAGAAAGCCTAAACCCTCTGTTTCTCATAGACATGTGTGCATGAGGTCTACAAAATAACAATAAGGTAAAGAAAGCAAAAACAGTTAACATACAGGGAAAGAAGGCTTATAGCACTGAATGTTTGACTTTCTGTTTTTATCATTTTGATCCTACAAACCTCTGATGATTGAGAATATACACATTTATTTTAGTCTTCACTTGGCTATAACTGGTGGTTTTGTCCATTCCAACTGTAAAACACAAATGAATAGACTGGTATTTCCATACGGCACATTGCACTGACATCATGCTAATACTAACATATCCTTAGATTAAATAAAAACATTAAAACTAATTTCTGGGGCGCCTGGGTGGCTCAGTCGGTTAATCAACCAACTTTGCCTCCTGTCATGATCTCACGGTTCATGGGTTTGAGCCCCGCGTCTGGTTCTGTGCTGACAGCTCAGAGCCTGGAGCCTGCTTCAGATTCTGTGTCTCCCTCTCTCTTTGCCCCTCCCCTGCTCACACTGTCTCTCTCTCTCTCTCTCTCTCTAAAAATAAAATAAAAATAAAAAAAATTTTAAAGACAATGTCTATTTATTTCCTTTAGTCACACAGTGTCATTTAATGAAAATTTCTAAAACATATCCATACAAGGTACAATTAATGATATTGTAGCAATTTGTTATCAGCTTTAGATTCTATTCTCTATTCTATTTTCTAGTCTTATTATCCAGTTTAACTGACCCTATTTTGTTTATTTACTATTATATTGTATTTGATAATTGATGAGTTCATTTCTAAACTTCATATAGATATTTATTATGTGCCTACCACGGGTCATGTGCTTTACCTATATTTTATCTTTAAATATTTCCAGCAACCTTACGTTACTATAATGATAAATTTAAAAAACGATAAAATTTAAAAAAATAATAAAGTAAAAAATGTTCATCTATAAGAGGGAACTTTTCCAATGGGACTGCACCATAGTTGTAAAACAGATAAACTGTGCTATACTAAGTTATAGTGTCTATCACAGGTTATCTAAACTCAAAGTCAACACACAAGTTGATAACACTAGCTGATTCAGAACATAAAGATATTAAGAAAATGTATATAAAACTAACTCCAAATGAGCCCATCTGATATAATGATAATACTTCTTGACTGTTCCAAAAACTCCATGCTTTTTTTCTGTCAAATCCTTGGCAAGATAACTCCATGACTCATTCCATGTCCTCAATCATACAAATAGTCTACACTAACAACCCCTACTTTCTGAGAGACCCAATGTTTTCTGGGGGTGTAGTCTCCCTTAAGGCAGCAAACAATAAACCCAAATTTGCCAAGTGTATTCCTCAAGGTCTTTAGCTGATGGGATTGATGATAATTATTACACACATTTTATAGTAAAATTATAGCAAAACTGAAAGAAGAAACTGTTTACATAAAAGCCTATTATACCTTATTTTTAAGAAATAAAGGGGCGCCTGGGCGACTCAGTCCGTTAAGTGGCTGACTTCGGCTCATGTCATGGTCTCGCAGTCTGTGAGTTTGAGCCCCGCGTCGGGCTCTGTGCTGACAGCTCAGAGCCTGCAGCTGGTTTCAGATTCTGTGTCTCCCTCTCTCTGACCCTCCCCCGTTCATGCACTCTCTCTCTCTCTGTCTCAAAAATAAATAAACGTTAAAAAACATTTAAGAAATAAAGAATCTAGTTCTTTCTTTCAGTATATAGAAACAACAGATGAAAAGGGAAAATAAGTTACTTGATCTAATTTCAGTTTTTGATTACCGTTAAAGTTTGAATGAGAAACATTTTATCCTATTCTTTTAATTTCTGTTTATAATATAAAATGCTATTTTCACAATAAGTATATCAGAAATATCATCAATTTGTATATGAAGGAACTACAACCTAATTATAATAAAAGTTATTTAAGTTGATACAGAAATATTTCAACTTTTGGGGTGCCTGCAGGGTGGCTCAGTTAGTTAAATGTCCAACTCTTGATTTTGGCTCAGGTCATGATCTCACAATTTGAGAGATCGAGCCCCACATTGGGCTCTCTGCTGTCAGCACAGAGCCTGCTTCAGATCCTCTGTCCCCCTCTCTCTCTGATCTTCCCCCGCTGGCTCTCCCTGTTTCTGTCTCAAAAATAATAAACTTTAAAAAAAATAGGGGAACCTGGGTGGCTCAGTCGGTTAACCAGCCGACTTCGACTCAGGTCATGATCTCGCGGTCCGTGAGTTCGAGCCCCGCATCGGGCTCTGTGCTGGCAGCTCGGAGCCTGGAGCCTGTTTCAGATTCTGTGTCTCACTCTCTCTGACCCTCCCCCGTTCATGCTCTTTCTCTGTCTCAAAAATAAATAAACGTTAAACAAAATTTAAAAATAAATATTCCCACTTTTAATCACTTTTATTTCTTATTTACCAGAACAAAACAGACTCTTACACGATATATCCATGTACACCCTTATCAGAAGTTAGACCAGTTTTTGTATGGTCTTTGGACTGTCTTTGGATTCAAGCTGCAAATTCAAGTCCCTGGTTATCCAACCTACTAGTTTACCGTCTAGATTTTGAGTTGTGGGCCACCACAATCAAGTAAGCCAATTCCTTAAATCCCTTCCCTTCCTCACCCTTACCTTCTCTCCCCTTCCCTCCCCTCACCTCCCCTTCTTTATTTTTCTCTTTCTCTCTTTCTCACACATACATGCACAACGCACACACAGATTCTTTTGCTGTTGTTGTTGCTGTTGTTGCTGTTGTTTGGAAAACTCTGAATTATACAGGGGAAACAAGTGATTAGCTCCAGAGTCACATAAAACTAACAGGTAAACACATCCTTATACAAACATAACTTCAAATGACAGATAAGAAACTAGTGATAGATAAGATACAATAAGAAAGTAGACACAAGGGGATGATGTGTGATCTGGTATGGTAGGGGTGCTACTTTAGGTAGGGTAACTGGAGAAAGTCCATTTTAAAAAGTGATAGTTTAGTAGAAACCTGAAAAGAGAAATGGAATTGCATAGGAAGTGCTGAGGGATCATTCTGGCATAGGGAACTATGTACAAAGTACCAAATCCCTGAGTCATGTGTATTGAAGGAACAGCAAGAAGGCCCCTGTGATTTGATAAGATGTTTTTTAAAAATGAGAGGGAATAAATTGGGAGAGGAAAGCAGGATAGGCAGTTATTAATACTGTATTCCATCAAGTAAATAGGATGGCCTTTAGCAACAGTGCATGAGGAAGATGGACTGACAAGTGATCTCCAGTTCTACAGTTAGGGGAAAGAAACCTGGTATCTCTAAAATTTACCCCATTAAAAAAGACCACCCAGAAGAACAAGTTGTCTTCAAAAGTGTAGCAGATTGCCAGAAGTCAGGGGTTGAGGTTGAAGAGTTTGGTTGAAAATGATCAAAGAAGCAAAGCAATGAATTATAAAAGCTGTGGAGTCTCCATTGACTTCACTCAAGGGTAAAATGATCAACCCTAAAAATCTGTGGATGGAGAAGTCCCACTGGAAAGGAAAAATAAAGTTTATTTCTGTTTGTATTTGACAAATCCTAGGTCTTTTAATAAACCAGTTACAAATATTTCTGTGATAATCTGAACTTAAACTTAGCTGAAAGGTAGAACCACATGTGAGTGAAAAATGCCATGCGAGGTGGACAGAAATCATGCCTGATTAATACGGATTAAAGATTCATAGTACATCTGCAAAAGTTTATTTAAAGTTATTTATAGATTTAAATAGATTTAAATAATATTTAAATAAAGCTTTTTAAAATTTATTTAGTCCTAATGTATTTCACAGCTCAATCCCAAAATACTTCAGGTAGTACTATGAATGATGTTTGATGATGACTTATAAAAATACTAGTACCTAGTAAAAACCCTAATGACATTTAAAGATGCCTGTTTTAATTTTTTTTATGTTTTTTAAATTTTTATTTATTTTTAAGAGAGAGACAGACAGAGACAGAGTGCCAGGGGTAAAGGGGCAGACAGAGAGAGAGGCACAGAATCTGAAGCATGCTCCGGGCTCTGAGCTGTCAGCACAGAGCCCAATGCAGGGCTTGAACTCAAGAACTGTGAGATCATGACCCGGACTGTGAAGTTGGATGCTTAACTGACTGAGCCACCCAGGTGCCCCTAAAGATGCTTGTTTTTAATAACATTGTGGATTGAAAGGGAAATTCAGGCTCAAAATCTGTATACAGGTAAAAATATCAAAAACTAATTGCATTGTGCATTAATTATGCATTGTACACACACACACAAATATGTATAGATACTATGCAAATTATGTACATATGTAGATAATATGAATATATATGTATATTTTCCCCATGGACAATTATTTATTTATTTATTTATTCCCCCCATGGGCAATTATAACTCCAATGTAATAATGTAAGTTATTGTAAATAACATAAATAATGTAAATGTAAATAATATATATAATTGTAATTATATATTACAATGTAAATTACATATAGATATTTAGATACATAATATATAAATATATATATTTATTTCCCCATAGGTAATTATAGCTCCAATGTAATAATGTAAGTAATTTTTGTAAATAATGTAAATAATGTAAATGTAAATAATATAATTGTAATATATATATATCAATGTATATATATGTATGTAATATATATATGTAATGTGTGTGTGTATATATTCCCCCCCCCATCATGGGTTATTACAACTCCAATGAATTAAATTGAAAAAGCACAGTCTTCCACAAGGTAAGGAGAAAGCCTTTCTTGGCTGTGTATGGATGGATTAGCCTTGACAACAGGAGGTACATTATAACCTTAAAATTTATCATTGTTACATAGAAGTTACAGGTTAAAGGATGCCACAATCAAAACTAGATTTGTGTCATTTCTGAAATCAATACATCACTGACACAAAATCACAGTCCATAACATTACCTTGGGGTCATCGTGGCTCACAATGATATACTTGAATCTCATTTCAAGAACATGGAAGATGCTGGAGTCTGCCATGCCACTAAGCCAAACTGAAAATTATATTTCAAGCAGTCTAATACATTCATTCTAACATATTCATGTTGATTGAATTTAGAGAATTAGAATACTGAAATAATTAAAAGAGTGATTTTAGACTAAAACCAATATACTTGGACAACAGTAATTATTAGTAATATTGAGGTAAATATTATACTTTTTTCCTTTTACTGAATGCATTGTAGACATTGGCTTCATGAGATCTGTGCAGAGGCTGAAAGGAAAAAAGAAAGGCAACTGAAAGGTAAGTAGCATAGTCTACATGCTGAGTATTTTTATCTCATAATTATCCTGAGGATTCATTATCTCTCAATCGGCTTAGCAAGTTCAAGGACACTCAGCAAGTACACAAAATAGCTAAAATATTTATACAGATTTTGGACTAGTTAAAAACCAATAAACAATAAGCCAACAAACGCACTGCAAATAAATAAATATATAATAATAAAGCTCCTCACACTCTACCACTTTACATTATTACATCTCTTGATCCTTTTTATTGTGTAATTCAACAAAATCAGTATTTAGCATCTACTAGTTAAGAAATACTAGTAACACAGGAATAAAGGATCCATTCCCATCCCACAAAGAGCTCACAGCCTCTGTATATATGTGTACGTGCTCACGTGTGTGGAATCGAGAAAGAGCTGGCAGAGTACGATCTGTTTTCCCTTATGATAATGACTACACAGAGCTTGGTAGGCATCTCAGGACATATTTCTAACCACACTCTGAGACCAGAAGGATTTTCAGAGAGAAGTAGAGTCTAAATTTAGAGGAACAGGATTTTTCTAGGAAAAAAAAAAGGTGATATGGGGGTTGTGAGATATTTTAGAGCTGTGGGGCGGGAAAAGAATACTTAAAATCAGGAAAATAATTTGCAACCTAGGTGTTAAATGCGTGTGTGTGTGTGTGTGTGTGTGTGTGTATTACAAATTTACCATAGTGTCCAGTTTATAACTTTATGCCAGAATAGATGTTGTCTTTGCACCTGCTTTTTCATCAAAAACATACTAAATTAGGGGCACCTGGGTAGCTCAGTCACTTAAGATTCCAATTCTTAATTTCGGCTTATGTCATGATCCCATGGTCATGGGATTGAGTCCCGCATCAGGCTCCACACTAAACATGGAAGCCTGCTTAAGATTCTCTGTTCCTCTCTCTTTCTGCCCCTCCCCACACCACACACATGCGCTCTCTCTCTCTAAAATACAAAAAAAAAAAAAAAAAAAAAGCTTAAATACTAAATTAACAACTAAAAGTAGTGATATTTTGACATTATATTTTCAGGCAAAGGCACAACCACCAATTAAGATTGCCAGTTAGAAATACCACATGGAACACATCTGAATTTTGCATCACCCTATTCGTATAATCCTAAACACGTGACTTAGCATACACAGGTGGTCCAAGTAAAAAGGGACTGACATCTCCTACCACACCTTAGTCTTTTGTGTATATGCAAGACTTCTATGTTTCCACATATTCTAGTCTTTAGCTTTTGTGTTGTCCTAAAGGTGTCGTCTGGTGTGATAACTTTATGTTTAGGTGTAGTGTAAGTGCTAGACAGCCATGAGTTACCCCATTGTCTAGAAACAGAAAAAAAGAAGTGATGAAGGAAATAGTACAGAAAGAGAAAAAATCTTCTAAAGAATGATTCTCTCCCAACTTTTTCCACCAACTACTCCCCATCATGTCTTCTCTTCATCATGACTAGTATAAACTGTGAATGCTTTACATTTAATGTATCATCACTATTAATTATTAATTTGTCTATCACTTACAGAAACTTTTTTTTTTTTTTGCTCAACAGATATTTTTCTATAGAGATTGTTCAGGTGTTTTGGTTGAGACAGACACAATTTTTCTCATTAGAATTACTGTTATATTCTTTTACGGAATTGTTTCTCATTTAGTATCAGGACTTTGGGGTGAGTCATTATTATTAAGAAACAGACATGTATACTAGTTAAGCATGACTTTATTTGAATTATTTGAATCATTGAATTAAATTTCCAATGTCTCTGCACGAATACCTTTCATTGGCTTATTGACTGTGTGTGTGAAAAATGTCTGTTTATGTTATTTACTCTTTTCCTGGTGGTAGAGACTCGGAATGATTTGGCAGAAATTCTTGGATATGAGGAAATTATTCATTCTTTTTTTTTCAGGAAATCATTAATCCTATGTGAGTCAAAAATCTGTTTTCAACTGATCATCTTCCCCTTAAATTTATTTACTTTTTTGGTCATAATAATATTAAATATTTTCCTTTATGATACTAATTACATGTCTGGAAAATTTTTCACATTTGCAAAATTTTAGTAACCTGTATACATGTTTTCACTCAGTTTTGTGTTATTGTGATTTGATTCATGTAACTTCGGTCTTCCAGTTTTGCTGGCTTGCATACTGCCATTAATCAACTCACACATTAATAGTCACTGGAAGAATTCACAAAATGGTGGCCCCCTCTCCTGGGGACTGGCTCTTCACAGCATACAAAAAGAGAATTTACATTTGCTAGCAGCAGATATATTTATAAAAGAAAGTGAGGAAATGGCTGAGAGGCTGAGACAGCATCCTTTACACTTTTCCACCTTTGGGTCATTCTTGTCCACCCCTGTATTATTCTTTCTTTGTTAGGAAGTGAAAGTAGGCAGGAAGTCAGGATTGTTATTTCAAAGAAGTCCAGATCCACAGAGAAGGACTTGATATTCCTCTCAATTTTTTTTAACGTTTATTCATTTTTGAGAGACAGAGAGAGACAGATCACAAGTGGGGGTGGGACAGAGAGAGAGGGAGACACAGAATCTGAAGCAGGCTCTTGAGCTGTCAGCACAGAGCCCCACACAGGGCTTGAACTCACCAACCACGAGTTCATGACCTGAGCCAAAGTTGGTCACCTAACTGACTAAGCCACCCAGGAGCCCCCCCCTCCCCAACAAATTAACATACAATGAAAGTGAATAAAAATTAGAAGTGGATTGAGTTATATAGTGTGCTTGGCTTCAATCAAGTATAATATGTAAGTGAAAATATTTGTCACCTTTAAATTTCTTTAATTTTTATTCTTACTCAAGAAGATAGGCCATTTTTAATCAGTATGTAAAACCAATCTCTACTCCTAAATCACTTTCACAGATTGAAAATTTTTAATCATTCTCTAGAGAGCTTGCATTTTAACAGATTTTGCTGAATTGAAATAATTTGGTTACAATGTCATTTTCCCAAAGGGAACAAATGTTCCAAAACTGAAGTATTTAAAAGTACATTTCTAAATCTGTTCTTCCTATTTTCTTACTTTCAATTATTGAATGGACACTAAACTACAATTTTACGTTTAGAACAAAAACATTTTTAAAAAAGCGTATCTTCAAAGCCAAAGACAGAAAGCTAGTCCATAATTTCTTCTCATTAAACTAACATAATACACTGATAATTTAAAAAAATATATGCATTTTGGAGGTTTGTCTTATGGTTATAGTTTTCAATGATTTGTATATGCTTCAATTCTGGAGTAAGTTTGTACAAATAAATTACTGTCTACTGGGATCTAAATGATTCTACCTCTTTAGCAGCAGCACTTTGATGTTTATCAAAGACTTCTAGTTGAGAAACAATGAACAAAAAATGCAGAAATGGCTGTCTCCAAATTATTTATATTTAAATATGTTTCAGACATACAGCAGACAATGTTTTCACTGTAAACACATACACTTCACAAGGGACATTTCCTATGTTTGACAATAAATTAAGTGGAGAGTTAGGTCATATGTACTTAGTTTCACAAACTAATAAAACATTTAATTACTTTTTTTATTCTGGGTTGCCCATTTGATGAGAGAACTTCATCAAAACATTAAAAAATCATTATCACAACTTGGGATGATAATTAACCCTATAAAGACAGGTAAAAGGTTTTTTTATCTTTGTAGATCAAGTGTCTCACCTAGAAATTGGATCCTTGTATATAATATACAATCAATACATTTTAAGTTATTGTATTTAGATAGTCAAAATCTATCTTATCTATTTCCAAAGTAAAAATTGCTTATAGAAGAATTATAATGGTGGCTTTGGCTTTAAAATATATGATCCATCGACAAACATGTATTTATAACTTTTATAAAGGCGTTTTTCCATAACATTTTAGCAGAAATACTTGCTTTCACAGCTTGTAAACTGTAATTTTAGGAGTAATAGAAACAGTTCACTGTCAGCTTAAACACAATCACAACTGATACAATAAGACTTCTTTGGGCAAAGCAAACACTATGTAACTTTATTCATTCCTATAAATCCTTTCTCTTCCCTATAAATGTGACACACTGATGAAAAGAGTGAATATTTGGATGAACTGTGCATGATCAAGGATCAGTCAGCTGATTATTTCAAATACTCAAGTCGTTCCATTTTTAAATATATTTTGAATCCTCTATAAATATACAGTGTGCATTCCAATTTTGTATGATGTTATGCAAAGTGCTGTGCTCCAAAAAGAAAAAAAGAAAAAAACTGAAGCCGTTTTTTTCTAAGCAGAGCTTTGCTGCTCAAAACTGTGGCAAGAAGCGTGGTCACATTCAATCTCATTAATCATCCCAAAGATTAAATATTTTTACATGGCCTGGAATTGATACAAATCTTCTGGTGTAGTAACAAGAATTGAAACTGGAAAGTGCTTAGAGCACAGGGTGAGTGTAATTCATATGCTGAAGCTTTTGGACATGTATTCTTTCTTCCTCCTTCTAGTCCATTTCTTTTCTTTGGCTCTGCAGTTACTAAACTGACATTCTTCAAATCCCCTCCCACCAACCAACTCTTCCTTTCTCATTTCTTCCCTTACCCTGACCTATTTTCCTCCATTTTGACTCCAACCTATCACTGAAGAGCTTTGTTAACGGCTCTTCTCAGCAGCAATGAGGAGCTTTCCCTTGGAAATAACTGCGATTGTGTCTTCATAGACTCTGTACTGTTTAGTCTAGGGTAATTGAACCTATTAATGTGCCCTGCTTCTTGGGCCATAATGCATTTTCAGGGAAAGGATGGTGAGGTGAAGGGGAGTCATATTCTAGGACTATTCTTGAATGTCGGGACATGGATTGAAGAAGATGATGAAATGATTTATTGGGAAGACTACGTTGGAAGAAATGGTTTTCTTTGAACCTTTAGATATATACCTATGATCTAGGCTACCTATTACTGACACTACACAATCTGAATGCTATTTGATGATATCCTTCTATGAAATATAAAGTTCTAGAATTTCCATTTGTGTGCTTGTGTTTTACCTGCTCTTAACTGGATAGTTCACATGGAACGGTGGACTAGATGTGGTGGAGCGGGATGTGTAGATCATATGTTATAAGGCATACTTGAAGCCTTCATTCAGTACAAAACAAACCTATGGGTCCAATCATGGAGTGTTAGTTCACATGAGTCCAATAGGAACTCTCAGTTACATATTCTGTGCACTTCTCTCCAGCAACATTCACTTACATTAAAAAAGGATTATATCTAGATCTTTTCAGTTGTTGAGGATAAAAAGAATCAAATTGAGGTAAATTTAGATGTTGTGTTCCCATGCTTTAAAAAATAATGAATACCACTTTGCTATTCATAATATGATGTAAATATATAATGTAATATAATATAATGTAAATTAATGTAAAAATAATATATATTTTACATAATATAATGTAAAAATTAAATCTAAGAAATAATTTCATATGAAAATGGATAGATTTTTTTCATTTAGCACAAAATTTCAAAATTAAACCCACATTTTGGACCTTTTAAAAAACTGAAACAATTCATAAATACATATCTGCCACATTAATTGTTTTATCAAGAGTAAGGTTCATAAAATACCACGGAAAAGTTCATTTCTGTTTATAAACATATGACAGACACTATCCCAGTGAATTTTATCATGAAGTAAAGGTAAAGCTGTGAATAACTAGAGCTTAATAGAAACAAGTTCAACTCAGTTCCTTCATATCTTTGCGGAGTTCCATGACTCATTCAGGCTTTGTTAACCCATGTAGAAAACTGGGTTAGGCAGCCGTCACTGAAGTCAGATGATTCACTGAAAACAAGTTGTCTCACGTAAAGGAATTAAAAATCATAATGTTAATAAAAGTGTTCTCTAGTTACAAAATTGCTACTCAGTACTCTAGAGGGTAAAGGCGGGTGATATCATTCCAGAAATTACTTGGGAAAATATAAAGTACAATATGAAAATGACATATGTTGTGGCTATTGTTAATAATCTTTTAAGCTCGAAGCCTGGAGCTTTCCTCAGATTCTGTGTCTCCCCTCTCTCTCCACCCCTCCCCCACTCATGCTCTGTTTCTTTCTCTCAAAAATAAGCACTAAAAATTTTTAATAAAAACATTAATTTAATATTAGAATTTTACGTATATATGCCTGATTCGCTTAAAAAAAAAAAAAAAAAAAAAAAAAAGGCACCCGGGGTGACTAGTCCTGGTCCAAAGGAATCATTTTCAAACAAAACATGTGCCTGTGAAATAATCTGAAGCAAATGACTTCTTCAGAACCTCAGCTGGAGTCTTCAAACCTCATCTGACTAAGCAAAGTATGTGCCCACATGGCAGTGACATCATCTTGTTGTTTTATAGTGTTCCTCCTCCCTGGTCTGTCCATAGGAATAGAGCAAATTCTCTCCCAATAAATCACCCCAAAGGCTTTTAAAATCCCAAGTATGTATTTATATGCCATTTACTGCATGATTTTCTCCTGTTTTTGTATATTGGGTAAGATAACTTTTTTTCTATATATTTTATTAAGAAATATTTACCTATCTCATGTATTGCCAATATATCTATTGGTATTTATGTTCCTCTTGTTGCAAAAAATTCAACATCTAATTTTTGTAAAAACTTACTACATATAGACCAAGATACTTCTCTTTATTCATCTTCCTATACAAATAGTGTTATAGCAGCAGCAGATTTATGGCTATGATTTACAACCTACCTGCTTCTCTCTACAGTCAAGTATTTTTCTTGATTCTGCAAGCCGCTGTCCTGACTCCAAGACCTTTTCTTCCATTGTATCACTATATTTTGCCACATTCTAGTTCATATTTATACTTTCTTTTTCTTAACTTCCTTCACTTCTTACATTTCCTACCTCAGATAAAGACCCCTTTACACAACCACTCTCCTCCCTTGCTCACCAACCCACCCTAATTAAATTAGTCACCACTAGGGCTATGAATTATTCCTCAAACTGTTACTAAAACTGTTTTGATAGAGTGTCATCATATCTTAAGCCGGATAAAAAAGCCACTGTTCACTAGCCCATCCTATTTCATTCTCCTCCTCTTCTTCGTCCAAGACCCATTATAATGCATTTTCCTGCTGTACCGGAAAGCAGGTGTTCAATGTCCCAGGCACCAGCAGGCAGCAATACGTAATTAAAAAATTTAAATACTGCTTCCATGTACACATTTTGGGGTACACCTTCTAAGTCTGGTGATAAAAATGTAAGTAAACAGGATGGCATGCTGTTTGTGAAGTACAGGCATGTGAGATAAATTCCATAATCTTTTGCGTAGAACAGCTTTTCATTATTCCCTTTGCTCCAGGAAGGGCTTATTCTTACCTTCAGAAAAGTTCTAATTCTCAAGAGTTAATCGGTGTTGTCACTAACTATAACTCTGATCTGTACTTTCAATCTTTTTTTTTTTTTTATTACATATAAGGTGACAGTGATGGGTGAACACCTTCTTGATTCTCAGTGAGCCCATCAGGATTAAAATTTCATTCAGTAGAAATCTGTTATTTTCTACTACTGTTTATGTCTGCCAAATAATTTTCTGACATTGGATTAATAGAATTTCTGAGAAAATAATTCTTAACAGATCATTAGTGATTTCCTCCTAATATCTATTTCTTATGATGACAGTGTAAAGGCTGCTGATATTAGATTTTAGGTTTAGAGAAGGCTTAAGTCAATACGACACAAAAGAGTGATTAATATTAATATTAATATTTCTGGGGAAGCTTTGAGAGAAAGAAATGTCATTATATCAAATGGCTTGACAAAGTATCTATGAGAAAAACAAATAACAGTCCTGGAATAAAATTTTATTATCAACTGTCATATCTATTTCTTTTATCAATCTTTCATTATCTGAGGATGTTGAAAAATTTATTCAAGATTTGAGCAAGCCATTCTGCTTTTTTAACTCAGGGGGTGGCAATTTTGTTCAGTAATGCTTTTGGCTTTGCAAGCCATGAAGTCTCAATTCCAACTACTCAACCCTGACTGATTGCTAAAACAGCCATTGCCAATACATAAACAAATGGGAGTGGCCATGTTCCATTAAAGCTTTATTTACAAAATTAGTCAAGTGGTGCAAATTTACCCACAAGCCACAGTTTGCCAATACCTAGTCAAAGGGAAGGCCTATGTGATGATGCCGTCTGCTCTAAGAGCGCGTTGGGCAGATGAGTATAATGCCTATCGTCACAGAGCACAGGTTATCAAGGCAGGAAGAGTGAAGTCCATGGTAACCGTAAGAATAAGGGCTGTAAGATTCTAACACTCTCACTTATCAACGTGTGCATAATTTCATGCAGAAGTTCAGAAACTGAGAAAAAGTTCAGAGGTGAAAGATGGACTGATTCTTAAAGAGCAGATAGTATTAAGGGTGTTTTCATTTCAGACTTGATACGAAGAAAAGGGCTGCTGTTGTAAAATATGCAAATGTACACATACTGTGCAGGAAAGCATGAGCAGAGAGCAAGCCTGACGTTGCTAGCTTCCACAGAGCCCATCCGGGGGCTGGGCTGGCCCTTGGCTGGCAGCTGGGAGCCTAGCTGTTTTACCAGCCTGGGCTGTTCAACACCTCATTTCCTTTCTTGAAGTTTGCAATTCTAACAGTGGTGTTTGGTTGTTGCTCCTCCATGACTAGTCCCCAATCAAAAGCTTGGACTCTGAGTGTCAAGCAGGCTCTCCTGGGCTCACACGTGTTGCTCCCCTTTGCTACTGGAGTAGCTACTGGAGGACTGGAGGAGTGTGTCCTGTGTGACTTCTCTCTGTGGGTGGAGAGAGAGTGGGGGTCTAGATGAACACACGAAGTCTGTGCCTGGATTACTCCAGACTCGGCCTAGTCCATCTGTTCTCCTTGCTGACTGTGTTCATAAAACATGGATGGGAGTACAACTGTCTCTCAGTACTGAGAGTCCTTCCAGCAAATCCCTGAACGTGCACATGTTCTTAGGACCTCTAACACACTCATGCACACACCCAATACTTCCCTGATTACTTCCAAAACAAGCAGATACTTTCTCTTGTTTTCTGTCGTTTTTTTCCATTCTATCCTAATACATTTAATCTTAATGTAATCAATTCCATTAATGTCAATTAAAAGCCATTTGTATCCTACTATATGATTTCCTGATCCATTCATGGGACACTACTCTTGGTAGCCTAATGAGCCTAATCTATCTACCTTATATATTTCACCATCATTTGCAAAAAGCACATAGAATCTTTCCTTTTTAAGGACTTTAGTGCTAATCAATGACATGAAAGATATATAGAAGTAGTGTGTTACTTATCCATTACTATATACCAAATTATCCCAAAACTTAGTGGCTTAAAACAAAAAAGATTTATTATTTCATAATTTCTATGAGCCCAGGGTCTCTGTCACTAGGTAGGCTGCAATCAGGCATCAGCTGTTATCTACGGAAACTGGAAAATGTGTTCCCAAGTTGATTCACTTGGTTTCAGGCATATCCTCACCGGCTACTGTCCAGGGTTATTAGTCCTGCCATCTGGACATCTCTCTAGGGCAGTTAAAAACATGGCTGGTGACTTTTCCCAGGACAGGCAAGACAGGAAAAGAGTACAAGTAATGCGGAAGCCGGAGTCTTTTCTATAACCTAATCTTGGAAATAACACATCAACATTTGTACTGCATTGTACTCATTAGAAGCAAATTAGTAAATTCATCCACAGCTCAACTAATGGGGATTTACAAGGGCACAAATGGCAGGAGTTATCTTTGAGAGCCAACTTAGAATCTGCCCTCCATGATACGAAGAAAGAAAATAAACATGATGAAGTTGAAACAGTTGTAAGATGTTGCCAAGACACATGGTAAATTTCCCTGTTATTTCAATTTCTCTATACATTCCCATTTCCTTTCTCACAAGATTATTAGCATGTCTCACCTGCAGTAGTCTTTCTATAAAAGATTCATGGTGACTGCCAGTTTATTTTGAAGGCAGCTATTAGCTTTGAAAACCATTTTAATGTGCCCTAAAGTCATGAATATTTTTTGCTATAATTAACTTGCTTTTCTATCACAAAGGCAAATTTATATGTGCTCTTATGCAATACAACTTTATTAATGTGCTTGGAACTATGAAGGAGAAAGAGGAAGAACAAGAGAAAGTGGAAAAGCAGGAGCAACCAAAAACGCACGGAGGGGAAACAGGGTGGAAGAGGAGGAGAGAGAGGTGAAGTTGAAGGAAAAAAAGGTCATTATCATAAAATGCAGTGAATACTCAATATACTATTCCAAACACACATACTTATCTAAGTGTATACATATACAAAGATGCACATAACAAAATTATATATATATTATATATGCGCACATTCTTCTTTTGAGGAAGGTAATACTACTATTCTTAAGCTACACATATGGAAACTCAACATGGATAAGGTTAAGTTCATCCTGTCAGAACTAGAATTTCAGCCCAGGGTGTCTGGTTATGCTCACATTTCTAACTCCTCAATGCTTACCTACATGGCTAATCACTGAATCAAGACTACAACATTTTGGGGGCACCTGGATGGCTCAGCTGGTTAAACATCTATTGATTTCGCCTCCGGTTATGAACTCATGGTTCATGAGATCAAACCCCTGTCGGGCTTCCCACTGACAGCACGGAGTCTGCTTGGGATTTTGTCTCCCTTTATCTCTGCCCCTCCCCCCACCTCTCTCTCAAAACAAAAACAAAGAATACAACTTAATACACACTTTTTTAAAAACACAAGTAAGGGGCTAGCTCTTCAGTGTACATGTTAAGTAATCAACAAATATTTGTTGGCTGAATAAGTAAATATCATAGTTGGAGTTTTCTGCAAATTGGCCTAAAATAATTTTTAAAATGTCAAAATTTAAAGACTTAGTTTGTATATGAGAGAGACAAAAAGAAAAAAAGACAAAAGAAAAAAATCACAAAACTTGGGAAGGAATTTTGGAGGAAGAAAAAGAGAAAGGAAGGAATGAAAGAAAAGGGAAAGAGGAAATAAAACTTTAGAGAATGTTAGTTTTAATTTGATATTCCAGTTAAAGAATCAGGATGTGTTTTATGCCAGTTGTATGTCACATATAGTATACAGTTAAATCACAGAACAATGGAATACTTTGAAGTTTAAGAAACAAAATGGTATAATAAAGAACAAAAAGTTTGTACTCTAAGATATGATGTAATTGTACACGGTTCAGGAAAACAAGATTTGTAAATACAAATTAATCATGTTTAGATTTTTTAAATGGGGTAGTACTGTGTACTAAAACTTATCAGCATACAAATGTTAATATGAATATTTCTTTTTAGTTAAAAGAGGCAAATTTATAGTTATTTCACTAATGTCTGCAGGGTTCTGAAACAAAGCAACTTACTGGATTTAATATATTTCTCATAAAAGTGTCTCAGAAGTATTAATTTCATGCTTGACACAACTTTTCACAGGCTTTGTGATTTTATATCTCTGATTTACAACAGGCTAGTTTTGTTGGATGATAAACTCTCAAATTGCAGAAATTTTAAAACTGAAAGATTTCTTTTTTAAATATAACAAGGAAGTTTGTTTGATTCAATATGAAAAACGAACCTTTAACTGAGTTCATCCTACCAGTGATAATGTAACTAGAATGGTTCTATATTCATTTGTGAGAATAAAAAAAATATTAAATAGTCTTTTTCAATTTTATACTTATTTCACATATGGACTTATTTGAAAGAGACTAAAGCCTCAGACAGCGAAGTAATCAACAATTTAGGAATCCTTACCTTTTCTATCAGATACAGATACAAAAATGACACAAAATAGACATTTGTTGGTTGGTGCAACAGCAGTTCCTAAGCTTTTAACAAACACATAACCTATAGAGGCAACAGCCTGATAAGTGACCACTTAAGTAGCCCATTAAGAGAGGTATATCTTCCCAAATAATTAATATTACAAATGATGCTAAAACTGTTGTAAAGTGATCATTCATTGCATTGCGTTGCATTCTGCTGGGCAGGTGACAGGTAAGAGAGGAAAAGTTTTCCACTAAAAAAAAGCACCAGGATGGGGGGAATCTTGTTAAAGTAGAAGGATAGTGACAGCAATTAACAATTAACAAAACAGATAACAGAATCAAGGATGGGTTAAAGATGAATTTGATATTCTTAATATCTGAGAAGGAAAGAATCCAGTACAAACCAGTAGTCCTTACAATTCTCCAAAGGTATTCTGTTTGCTAGCCTGTAAACAGGTCTGTCCACATAAAAAAAAAAAAAATCAGAACTTATAAGTTAGAAAGATAAACTAGCAAAACGATCCATGTAACTTCCATCCTATGAAAACTTTTCCATAGCTGTAATCACCACACCTAAAACAGTGATTACTACATACTGATGCTTAGTACATATGCTATCTGAAACTTAAAACCCCTTTATCGAATTGATCTTGAGATCATCACGTCCAAAAATAGTACTCACTACTACCATGGCAGATCACTACATCACTGAGAATTTTAACTTCTAAATTTCCTTTTTACATAAATTACGCTTTGGTCTTTAAAAGAAAATCTATCAAATGGTTTCATATTACTCCTTGGAAATACGTGGAATAAAAGTGAATCCCTCCCCTGCTTGGCAAACTTTCAAGTATTTGAAGAAAGATATCTTACAGAAATATTGCAGAGATACTAGCTTATGATTTCTCTTTATCAGGTCTCTGACCCCCTTCACCCCACAATCTGTTTCACAACATTCGTCAGACTTTTGTGGGTAAGGACGTTTGCAGGGCCAAATAAAATTTACCAGAACATACTGTCACTTTTCTTCCGTGAAACACCTAAATTAATTGAGCCATTATATGAAATGTCAGAGGCCACAGCCCCCTGCCTGGGGGCAATGAATATTGAGTGTGAACAGGAAGAGACTCACATATCTGCTTGGGCTGGAAGAAAACATCACCTACCTTGGGGAATCACCACAGCTTCTCGTAAGAGGCTATGTATGGCAACCATGATGAACTAAATGGAAAATACCTTCCACTCTTCAACAGGTATCACATAAGTATGTCATATTCTTACATGACCCTAAGGAGAAAGCCCCAGTTATGCTCAACATTGGTTTTCCTTCAATCCTTTGGGATGGTGGCTAGATCTGAATTAACCTTAGTCAAGGAACAAAGAAACATGAGCTACCTTGTCCATTTCATTGAAACAATATATTATCAATGACATAGCTACTACAGTATCTTTAAAACAGTGAAACTAGAAGTCTAAGCTTCACTTGACTCTCCTCCTTGCCTGCTAATCTACAGAGCAAGGAGAGGGAGTCTACTGCCAAAAGAAAAACACGTCGTGAAGATCCTTTACCTGAGTCTCAGCGCTTACAGGTATAAAACAGAGTAATGCTATGAGGCACTATTTAGGGGCACGACTATAGAGCTTCTACACCAAAGAACAGGTAGGCAAATAACTCTGCCAGCATGTTTGATCTGTATTTAATGCTGTACAGCAGAGAGGTGGATGGACCCTTTAATAGGAAGAGATATTTCTTCAGGCTGGCAGGACTATATGCAACCTATCTCATCAATTCTAGGACACATCGTTTTATTCACATGGCAACATTTCTAAAATTGAGAAGCATCTTCTCATCAATGGTATGTCAGAATTAATCGGGGACATTTTCTTCATTTCAATCATATAAACAGTGGTGTGGTGCCCATAGAAGCACCTTTTAGAAGTGAGGATGGCAGAAATCAGGGCTTTTATTTATAGTTTTATGTCAAATCTACACCCATTAAGGTAATGGATGCATCAAGTTGCCTTCTGATTGCAATTTGGCATATCATGTGGACAGCGGCAGAATATGCTGTGCTGGCCCCTTATCAGTTTTAGTTTTGGCTGCTGTTGAAGTAGTGTGGTTTTCTCCCCCTCAGAACGATTTTTTTAAGTTTAGTTACTTATTCTGAGGCAGAGAGAGCGAACATGTGCAGGTGGGGGAGGGACAGAGAGAGACCGAGACAGAGAATCCCAGACTCCTCACTGAAAGCACGGAGCCCAGTGCAGGGCTGGAACCCACAAACTGTGAGATCCTGTGACCTGAACCCAAGCTGGATGCTTAACTGACTGAGCCACCCAGGTGCCCCTCCCCCTCAGAACTATCAAACTGCCCAAATGGGTGAAATCTGACTTTATGCGTTTGGTGAACTTGAATCAGCCCTGAAAATTATATCCATTGTTGTGATCAAATCCAATCTCTGGCACAGTATGGGGTCAGGAACTAGGTCCTGGATCATCAGCATAACTATCAAAGAGGCCGCTCTGCTGACAAGCAGGTAACTTTGCCTGATGGCACCTATAGATATTTTACGATCAACTACGTCAAGTTTTGTTTTTGTTTTTGTTTTGTTTTTCTGTTTTGTTTTGTTTTGTTTTGTTTTTGAGATAAAGGAAGTATCTTCTGAAAAGCAGTTATGAAGTGTTAGGTACCTAAGGGCCCTCAGTAACAATTATTTTCATTCCATGGCTGTCATTCTCCTAATTTAATCTAATCTCACCAAGCACCTCTAGGATGCTACCCAGAACTGAAAAGACTCCTGCACGGCCTAGCTATCATTTCTTCAATATGGCTACTCTATTTCCTTTTATGAGGTAGAAGATCCCATTAGCTCTGTGGGAGCTAATCACACTACTGATTCATAGTGATCTCCCCACCAATTACAATCTGAAATATCTCTGACACGTGTTATTGCTAAGTGATCCTACCCTTTGTAAACAGTTGGCTTTTTTGACCTGGGGACAATACTTTATGTTTACCACTTAAAAATGTTTATTAGTTTTGGTCCTTTACTCTGTTGTGGATTCTTGGGGCACCTGGGTGACTCAGGTCATGATCTCACCTTTCGTGAGTTCGAGCCCCACACCAGGTTCTGTGCTGACACTTCACAGCCTGCTTGGGATTCTCTCTCTCCCCCTCTGTCTCTGCCACTCCCTCACTTGCACTGTCTCTCTTTCAAAAACAATTTTTTTTTAAGAAGGCAAAGATTGTGGATTCTTTATTCTGTAATGTAATGAACCAAGCCTCTCTGCTTTTTGTCACACTGAAATCTGGTGGTTATGACAACCTTTTGACAACCAACTTCACTGGTTACAACTACTGAGCTGAAATGTACAGGACTGAACTGAGATCCTGAAGGGATGTGCTCGAAGCCTCCCTTTAGGTAACTGACACCACCACTAAGTATTTTCTCTCACCTAGTTATAAATCCATATCTTTTACCATCTAGTTCACATGTTTGTGTCTTAGTCACCAAAATCTTCAGAGTAATGCTTTGGTCGAAATCAATCAACTACATTCCTTCAATCAATTTGTCTAACATTTGTGTTTAAAAGGAGGGCAAACTGTTATGGCTTAGTTTTTAAAAATGCTTGCTGAATTCTAAGAAACATATAAAATCTTAACTCATTATGTGCCCTCACACTTTAACTGCTTTCCTTGTACATTTCCAATCCCCATTTAGAGAACTAATTGAAAACAGGCAAAAAAGTTACTGAAACCCCTCCTTCCTTCACAGGCACTAACTCTATCCTGGCAATGTCTCTTCTTAACAAGTTGTTACAATGAGTACAATGTGTTTCCTATTGCTATTAATGCACTGATTTGATCATTTGCATTTATTTTAACTACTATCACTTTTTTTTTTTCTAACTGGACTTAATGCCTCTCTCTTATGGTGCATGATTTAAATACTATCATCAGGGGTGCCTGGGTGGCTCATTCGCCGAGCGTCAGACTTCAGCTCCTGGGTTCAAACCCTGCATCTGGCTCTCTGCGGTCAGCGTGGAACCTGCTTTGGATCCTAGGTCTCCTTCTCTCTCTGTCCCTCCCCCACTAGTGCTCGCTCTCTCTCTCTCTCCCCGCCCCAAATAAACATTAAAAAAATTACCATCTCCAGGGTGCTGCTAGAATACCCCATCTTTTTAGTTCTAATTCCTGTACCTCTCAAACTCTCCATATCTGGCTTGCCACAATCACCTACATTCCAAAGGACAACCGTACCAAACAGTTCATGTGTCCCAGAAAGTTCCACACTATTCATGCATCCTTGTTTCCCTGCATGCCATTTCTTCCGCTTGAAAGCTTCCCCATCAAATCAATCCTCATTTCCGGAAGCAACTGGACAAACAGATAAGGAGGTAACTGGCCAGTCTCGTTAACAAAAGCAAACAAACAAACAAAACAAACAACAACAATAAAAGTTCTAGTAAAGAATCCACTGGACTCTGAATGTCTGTCCTATCCACAGCTCCATCAAAAGAAAGTAGCCAATGCAATTTTGCATACAGGTTAACATGCTTTGCATCATTATGGCCTATCAACTGTAACATAGCTGAACCAGGGCCTGGGATCTGAGTCAAGTGAGTCTTCTGTAAGATGAACCATTGAGAGAAATCCACCTAATAATGAGAACAATAAGGAAAGCCCTTGTCTATTTAAAAAAAAAAGATTTTTTTTAAACACAAGAGTCACAGAAAGGGACAAAAATTTACAGAGAATTAAAAAAAAAAAAGCTATGGAAAAACACAGATAAGGGTGTGGTAAACAGAAAAATCTTACACACACACACACACACACACACACACACACACACACACACAGAAAGATATCCACGTCCTAATGCCCTGAGCCTGTGCATGTGACCTTACAGAGCAAGAGGGACTTTGCAGATGTAATTGAGGTAAGGATCTTGAGATGGGCAGACTATCCTGGTAACTCCACAGAATCATCAGGGCCCCTAATAAGAGGGAGGTCAGAGAGTCAAAACAAAAGAGAAGAAAAAGAAGGCAGAAAGGGAGTGCAAACTTTGAGGGAGGAGGAAAGGGACACAAAGGAATGCAAATGCCTCTAGAAGCTGAAAAAGACAAGGACATGGATTCCCCACTAGACTCAGAAAGAATGAAACCTTGATTTGAGAATTCTGACCTGCCAGAATACTGGTATGTGTATCTTAGGACTTCTGACCCGAAGAAAGTTAGGTATTGTTTGATGTTAGACGTTACATGTGTGTTGTTTAAGCCACGAGGAAAGTAACAAAGAGGGTTATATTTAAAATCCGTATGGGGTGAAGTCATTTTCACCAGCTCAGACACCAGCTTCATCTCAAAATGCAATACGTACAAAAAAATGGGTCTAACCACACAGGAAGACACTGGCTGACTAGCAGCCTTGCTAGAGAAAATAATACAGGAAGGTGTTGCTAGTAGGTAGATAGAGCAGAAGCTAGAAGGTGGGAAAAAAAGGCAAATCAAAGACTGAGAGATTTAAGACACACACGTTACAGCATCTCTGCAAGTATATTTTTCTAAGCACATTTTAACAATTGCATGCAATCTTGATTTCCTCACCAACATGAAATCAGGATTTAATTCTGAGAAAATATATTTGACACGCATCACATTTTTATAGATTTCCACGGATGTACTTCTTCCTCATATTTATTTATTTTTACTCTTTATTTGTTTTAATGTTTTATTTATTTTTGAGAGAGAGAGAGAGAGAGAGAGAGGGAGAGAGAGTGTGAGCGGGGGAGGGGAAGAGAAAGAGGGAGACACAGAATGTGAAGCAGGCTCCAGACTCTGAGCTGTGAGCACAGAGCCAGATGAAGGGCTTGAACCCATGAACCACAAGATCTAAGCCAAAGTCTGAAGCTTCAGCTGACTGAGCCACCCAGGTACCTCTTAACTCTTTATTTTAAATTACATTGTCTCGGCTTGTAATTCCCATGCTATTCCTTGTGTCTTAAGTGTGTGTGAAATAGTAAGGACACATATCTGAGAAGAAACAAGTCTTGGAAGAAAATACTATTTATGTAAAACTGACCTTGTGTCTAATCACACAATGCATTGCAAAGAGTGAAAAAAGCATGCAATCATCCATGCCTGACACAGAAAACAAAAGAGGCCTACTGCGGCAACAGGAAACTATTAGTAGGTGATATCCCAGAGGGACTATGTTCCCTTTTCACCAAGCAAGAAATGTTTGGTCTATATTAATGGGCTTTGTGGTCTAATAATGAAAGATTGCATGAGTAAAGTTAAGAGCTTAGAGAATATTAAACTTGAAATATATTCCTAAAAGCAGAACAAGAAATAAGAATTTTAAAAAAATAGATTTCTGGAAGTCATCAGAGAAAAATTTGAGAAGGAATTACCATATGTATAGAAATAAAATATTCTCAGCAACACTTACAATCAGGAAAATTTCCTTTAGCTTAAATATTAGAGGATTTTACTATTTTATTTCATTTAACTTTTAATCCTCTGCTTTCACTGGAATATAAGCTCTAGTTAGAGATGGAAATGCCTGGTTTGAAATTTTGAGTTCTTTACTATTTGTGTGAGTTTTAGAAAATGTGAGTCTTTGTTCTTTCATATACAAAATGGGAATAATAGTCATGGATCATAGAGTTGCTTCTGAGGAATAAATAACGTAATACATTTTCTCAATACAGTGCTGAACACATTGTTATTTCATCACTCTTAGTTGAACAGTGAACATTTTCCCAGCAGCTTTGTTCAGGAAGCCATAGGCAAACCTATTGGGGGGCCGGGGAAGACTTTTTTCTACCCGCCTACTTTCTCCTAGTTTGGTTTAATGTTACACTTTTATATTCATTTTATCCCCTCCCTCAAAAAAAAAAAAAAATCCACAGGTCATTCATGCACGCTCAGTTTCACTCTGTTTAATCTAGTAATGTCTTTTTCAGAGAATTCCCCTATATTCAGTCTTCCTACTCTTCAATTTCAGTCAAAACCTGGCTACCTTAACATCTTATTTCCTCTGAGATCTACTGGTTATCCTCTGATAATGAATTGGATGAATTGGGTATCACTGGTATCATGCTACTTAAAAACCATAATACCTTATGGGACACCTGGATGGCTCAGTCAGTTGAATGTCCAACTCATGATTTCGGCTCAGGTCATGATCCCAGGGTCATGGGATCAAACCCTGTGTCAGGCTCTACCCTGAGTAAGAAGCCTGCTTAGGATCCTCACTCTCTCTCTCTGGTCTCTCCCCCACTCACACTCTCTCAAAAGAACAAAAAAAGTTACAATAGTTTATAAACATTAATTTATTGTTGGACTGTTTAAAACCCAAATATTTATCTACATCCATACATAGTCATATGTGCATATACACATACATATGTACACACTTTGAACTTGATTTTTATCATAAAGTATGTTTCTGAATAATATTAGGGATATAAATCTGATACCAGGCCCATCCTAACAACCTCAAAAGTATTCACAATAAGGCGAATACAACACGTATTTAAATGTTAATTTTACACTATCACACAGGTTGTCAGTTTTACATATTCTATATAAATATTTTTATTATAACAATGAAACCTTTCTCAAATAATTAGTGTCTTCTAAATTCCTTCTGTTTGTTGTTCAGTTAAAATTTTCATGGAATGATAAAACTAAACTGTTTACATACGTTAGGTTCATTGAATCAGTAGCTTAAACATTTCTTCTCTCTGAAGAAAATGAACTTGTAATGAGAATTATTATTAGCATTTGATAAAGCATTTAGGGTATACACCATGAAAACAAAAAGATAGGAACATTAAAATCATACAGTAATAAATTATGTTCTTCCCTAAGATGAATACACTAGTTCAGAGGTTGCTGATGTAAAGGCATTGTAAATAACTTGTAATTTCTATCTTCGTAATATATAATGTTTTCAATATTTTATTTTAATATATAAACATGTTTATATTAATTTGTTAGAATTAATGGATTGGAAACTAATACGCTAAAGTGGGAAGACAGGAATATCTATTATTCTTTCATTTTCAAATAGGGGTGATGAGGTATTACAATTAAAAAACTTTCAAGTGAAACACCTTTTAAAAATATCTCTATGCTTTAATTGACTTATTGCAATTCCAAACAACTATCTTCCTGAAATCTCCAACAGGTAATTATACCCATTAATCATAAAGTACTCCCATATGTTCATTTAATGAATATTTATTGAACACTTTGAACACTTATTTTATGCTAGAAAATACGTGTGTATATACTCATGTTTTGAAGTATTAAAATACATAGGCATTTGCAAATTACAAGAAAACACAAACATATTAATAAGCATAATTTCTACTTTCAAAGTTCTATCCCTGGAAATCCTAATAAAAATGTTTAAACTAAAAGACTACTTAATAATGCATATGTATTTATTAAGAAATTTAATGTAATCATATTTGATTCATAATAATATTTGGATGGATTTTACTGTCAGACACAGTGCATACACTGGTAAATGCACAATAACATAATCACATAAATATTAGGAGAGAGGTCTGGTGAAAAGGCTTGGTCATCACTGACAGGGTAGTAGCTAATTCAACTGTGAAGACTCAAGAATTCAAAACTTGTTGGAGAAGCTATATTTGTACTTGGTAAACTGTCTGCTATAAATACTACTATAAACATAATTTCAGTCTTGACTTATATGTTGTTAGCTGCTGTCAATGATATGGGAAAAGTATCCACAGCAACAACAACCAATATACTATTGGTCACACTAACCTGAAGTTTCTTGACTAAAAGAAAACTGTTCTTTTTCATACTGTTTAGAACCGGACAAGGTCAGGTTTCTCTTGTTTTTTGATCTCCATAGACTTTTAGTTGCAATACTTCAGTACATCAGAGGACCTAGCCTCTTGGGCCAAACGTATTAATTAACAACACAGCCTTCATCAACGGAGCAACGTGCCCGGTTTGGGAAGCCTTTGAAAAGAATTCAGGTCATCAACTTCTAAGAAGAGGTTTGGTTTTGTTTTAAGTCAGTGAATATTTTATGTCCATTTTATATGGCTTTCTAGTTCTCTTTGATTTCCTCTGGCTGCTAAGTTTATTGTCTTTCAATATCCTGTTGATATCCTGTTTCTGCTTTTAATCTTAGCAAACAGTATTTCACTTTCTGGGTAGCATTTATAAATAGAATTACCTTCCACAACGCTTATCTATCTATCTTATCTACTGACTTGTTTAATGGAAAGAGACCTATGATTCCAAATGTTATTCCTGCCTTTTAAAAAAGAGAAATCTCAAATACTAATGCTCTATGTTTTTTATATATATTAAATATAAATTATTGTCAAATTGGCTTCCATACAACACCCAGTGCTCATCCCAACAGGTGTCCTCCTCAATGCCCATCACCCACTTTCCCCTCTCCCCCACCCCCCATCAACCCTCAGTTTGTTGTCAGTATTTAAGAGTCTCTTATGGTTTGCCTCGCTCCCTATCTGTAACTTCCCGCCCTTCCCCTCCCCCAGGGTCTTCAGCCCTTCTGGAAAACAGAGTGGAGGTTCCTCAAAAAACTAAAAATAGACCTACCCTATGACCCAGCAATAGCACTACTAGGAATTTATCCAAGGGATACAGGAGTGCTGATGCATCGGGGCACTTGTACCCCAATGTTTATAGCAGCACTCTCAACAATAGCCAAATTATGGAAAGAGCCTAAATGTCCATCAACTGATGAATGGATAAAGAAGTTGTGGTTTATATATACAATGGAGTACTACGTGGCAATGAGAAAGAATGAAATCTGGCCATTTGTAGCAATGTGGATGGAACTAGAGGGTATCATGCTATGGTTTTGTTTTGTTTTTGGTTTGGTTTGTTTTTTTTACATGAATATGTTTTTGAAAGCAGGGCAGTTGAGAAAGATAGGAGAAAGTGAGAAACATATTAATGTTAATGAAACATTTGATTTTACTGTTGTTTTAAATACACATCACTTGATTATATTTACCTGTTGTGCATTTATCAGTTCTGCTCACCAAACCATCAGGAATCCTTTATTTCTTTCTTCAGCATTTAGTTTTTGCAATTTTGTAACGTATCTTTTAATAGCTTTTTCACTTAAGATCAAGTGTAACTTTGCTCAGAATTTTATATTTAAAAAGTTTGTTTCATTCTCTAGTCTTAATAATTCTTTGCCTATGAATGCTAACCTTCTGCCAATTAATTACTTTTCAGATTATGAAAATAGTTTTCATTTACCCGTGCTGCAACTGCTACTACGGAGAAGGCTGTTGTCATTCTCATGGTCATTCTGTGTATATTATGCATTATTATTAGTCATTAACTGATACTTGGTGTTCTTTTTGTACTTCTGCATTATCTGAGGTTTAAATTTTTTTTAATATTTATTTTTTAGAGACCAAGGGACAGAGCATGAGCAGGGGAGAGGCAGAGAGGCACAGAATCAGAAGCAGGTTCCAGGCTCTGAGCTGTCAGCATAGAGGAAGACAAGGAGCTCGAACCCATGAATGGTGAGACCATGACCTGAGCCAAAGTCTGACGCTTAACCAACTGAGCCACCCAGGCACCCCTGCATTATCTGATGTTTAGATGTGGATTTATTTTAATTCACTCAGCTTAGGCCATTTTTAAAACAATTTCTAAGAAATCCTTGTTCATTTACTCTATCTATACTACCTCTAATTTCCTTGAAATTTTCATCCTGAAATTTCTATTAAATATGTGCATACAGCTGAATTCTCTAATATCTCTTACCTTTTCCATGTCTTAATCTTGCAAGACAGCATTATAAAAGTCATTTCTTAGGATTACTTTTTCTAAATCACTGATACTCTCTTCATCCATGTCTAATTGTACAAGTCAAAATGAATATTAAATTCTAATTCTAAAGACTGTTATTATTTCAAGTTGTTTTATCATAAATTAGATTATTTCTATTTATTGCATCATGGACCATCAGTTACATAAGATATGTTCTCCTATGCTCATGTGTTTGTCATTTTGAATTATGAGGCAATATTTAATCTGGGAGCAGTCCCTAGATAAAAGATTGAGGCTTATATTTTTAGAGTGCCTTTCCCTGTCATTAGAGCAGGTATTTCAGGAATATAATCCTAGATTAATTCTGTGTTAATTTCTCATTTTGATGGCTACCAGACCAATAAGCAGTGTAAATTAGGATCCCTACTACACAACAAATAGAAATCTAAGGTCTGAGTTCTCAAGATAAATGTTTTCTTTTCTCCGTAAGCAAAGCTTATGGGGGACAAAAAGTTTGGAATTTTACACTAGAGAGTACTTTTCAAAAATTTATTTCTAGTCCATGGTTTCATTTAATTTGTCAGCTGCTTCAAGACCACACATTTATGTATAACTTGAAACGGAAACTCATCAAAAATATCCAAGGATTTGGCCTCAAGTGGGCATGAAATCCCAAGTCTCTAGATTTCAAACATCAGCATTTCCTCCCAACCCCCTACTACAGGAAGCTCCATCAACAACTTTCTCACTTATCACCCTAAATGGTTTTTTATAAGTAGGGAAGCATTTCTCCCCTCTCAAGTTCTTCTCTGCACTCATAACATTATTTTGTGTTAAATGACTACATTTACAAAAGTTTCCATCAGGCATCATTTCAAATTATTTAGTCTGCCAGATTTCCAGAAACAGAAGCTACAATTTTATCTAAAGAATCAATTGGTAGAATTTTACTCTTTTAAACGGTACCTGTGAATGTGAATGTTCTACTACTGATAAAAATATGCACTATAAATTCAGCAAAATTTCCAAAAACTTGGCAAGCAGTTTAGTACTACAATTACTCCAGAGAAGCTAAGGCTACAGGAATTATTGATAGTGAAAACCCCTTTAACATAAATTACAATGGCTTCATCCTATGCTTACTTCCTATATTATGTATGTAATAAAGAGGGCTCTATTAGATTTTATGTTGGACTGTTAGGAGCTCTTAATCCTTATCCCTCCCTCTTCTCCTTGTGCCCCATGACTAAAGAGCTGATAAGAAAGCTGGGACACTACCCTCTTTAGCATTTGCTGGAAATTCAAACTACCTAAAATAAGCCACACTCTGGACATACTGTGTAACCACACACACACACACACACACACACACACACACACACACCAGTCGCACTTCCCTGTTCTCCTAAGCCATTTTGGATGTGCTTGGGAGACCCCCTACTGTCCCCAGAAAGTGATAAACCTCTCAAACCCCTTTTGGGTTTATCCGTGGTATCATCAGTCCTATCATCCAGATAAAATCTGGCGTAGAAGTCTATACAATTTCTGTGTGGCAGCTATACAACAGCAGAGTATTTACTTGGCAAAACACTATAAGATTTAAAACTTGATATGACTTTTTGAGAGTTATTATCAGTCCATATGTTTTTAACAGCAAAAATAATCAAGAGCTATTATCATTTTATATTAAAAAATGAAATAAAACCTGCTTGCATATTCTGAATAATGAAATCTATTCAAGCATAGAAAACTAAAAGAGCAATTGCTATATTGTGAAATTTCTATGACCCGATTGAAATTCATCCTATTTCAGAAAGGCTTTTTTTTTTATTCCTGATAATCCAGTGACATTAAATGGGAAACAAAATAGTTACAGCAAAACTGAGAAATATGTTTTAATTTCTACATTTGAATAGAAAAAAAGTAAAGTGTGTGTGTGTGTGTGTGTGTGTGTGAGAGAGAGAGAGAGAGAGAGAGAGAGAGAGAAGAAGAAGAAGAAGACGACGACGACGACAACGACGACGACACGAAGGGGGAGGAGGGGGAGGAGGAGGAGGAGGGGGAGGAGGAGGAGGAGGGGGAGGAGGAGGAGGAGGGGGAGGAGGGGGAGGAGGAGGAGGAGGAGGAGGAGGAGGGGGAGGGGGAGGGGGAGGAGGAGGAGGAGGAGGAGGAGGAGGAGGAGGAGGAGGAGAGAAAGGAAGAGAAAAAGAGAAAAAGATTTTAAGGATTGGTCCATACATCTGGGGGCTGGCAAATCTGAAATCTGTAGTCCAGGCTAGGAGGCTAGAGACTAAGGAAGGAGTGATGTTGCAATCCTGAGTCCAAAATCCAATCTGTAGGGCAGGCTGGCCTACTGGAAACTCAGGCATTTGATACTGCAGTCGTGAGACAGAATTTCTTCTCTGCGAAACCTGGTTTTGCTCTTAAGACCTTCAACTGATTGGATGAGGCCCACACAAATTATCAAAGGTAGTCTTCTTAAAGTTAACTGAGTATAGATGTTAACTACATCCACAAAACACCTTCTCAAGAAACAACTAAATTAATGACTGACGAAATAATTGGGTATTACAGCCTAGGCAGGTTGATACCCAAAACTAGCATAAGTGGCATACAATTAAGTGCTGGAATTGTGAAATTGCACTACTTGCTTGCTCTTGTTTGCAATACTGAACCTCAGTATGTTGCCTAGAAGTGATTAAAGCTATCAAGTATGGGCAAGAATACGAAGCAGTAAGGATGCTGTACCCTGCCAGTAGGAAGCAGAAATGTAAAATGCTGTGAAAACTTGAGAAAGCAATATAGTGTTACCTGAAACATGTTAAGATGTGCAAATTCATGATGTAACAACTTCCACTCCTAGAAAATCTTTGAATATATACAGTATCACAGCGTTAGGCTAAGAGAAAAGGATGTAAATTGACAGAATAGCAGATACACTGAGGCATATCTGTATTAATAGTGAACTACACAGTATGAAGTTGAATATGCTATAGCTTCCATGTGTCAATGTTGTTAACCTCCCAATCAGATTAGTTGCAACATGATCCCATATATGCAAAAGTGTACTCAAGGGTTAAATAATATAACTTAAGAAAGAAATAAACACCAGAATGGATTATTTAAAAATCAGAATACTAATAACTACATCTAAAGGGGGAGGATCTAGAATGCAATTGAGAAATGGCATGACCAAAGTTCCTAAGGCATTTGTCGATTTTCCATCTTTAACGTGAGTTCTGGGTATGTGGTTGGTTAATTTGTGATCATCATATATTCATTTTATGTTGTTACATCCTTTTGGACATGGCTTATATATTTCAAAATGAATTTTTAAAAAAAATAGCAGTTACATTTATTTTACTAAAATGACTTTTTGTGTTTAAAGTAAAGCACTAAGGTAAGTCATGAGCGAAAAGAGTTAAACATAAGAATATATAGCAGTCTAATTCCAAATCTGTTAAATATTTAATTACCAAGTGCATAGGTGAAATAATACAGAGACATTATATGAAAATTTCAAGAGTGATTAACTGTGTGATATAATGACAGGTGGCATTTATTTCATTTTCTGAAATTTCAAACATTCTTCAAAGTACATACATGCACATATTAATATTTATCTATTTTTAGACTATTAACTCACACATGGTAAACAGTTAAATAAATCTCAAATATAAGAAATAATAATGGAGGGAGTTTCTTCTTTGGTGCCAATTTTTAAACCATAATGGATGAAAAAAATCCTGCCCTGTGTATACATAACACAAATTTAAAATCACTGCATTAGATAAAAGACTCCACACAATTGTTTAGAGTGATTCACATTATCTAAATAAGGAATTCATCTGAATGTTGTAAGAATTAATCACATTCATGCTATCTACTCCATGGTTTCCCTATTCAATACTGAATCGTCTAGTAAACACAATGAAGTCATTTCAAGCAGAGGTAAATGATACTTTAGAGACCAAACTCTGCTTTACAAACTACCTTATTACATACTATAATGGATTCAAATCATGCTTGATGAATAAGAAAGGTGAATGATATCCTTATGGTCCTTTTCCAGAAGTCTTAAAAGGCTCACGTTGATGAACATTAAAAAATAGAGTTAAATGAGATTTTAATGGACTTACTTTAAGAGCAAGTGACTTGTTTCAGCATATTTTTTTTATTATTACATGTTATGGAACTAGGAATAAGGAAAACAGCCTGCAATGTAGTTACTTTGTTTTAAATATCATAAACGTACAAAGATATGCTAGCAGGCAAATGTTCACAATATTCAACTCCAGGCTGAGGCACATATGGAATATATTAACTTTGGTAATTTTTTGAAGCATGTAGTGGTACTGAGAAACAGGTCTTAAAGACCATAAATGTCTAAACAATAGTAATGTAGGATATATAGTTCAAAGCCATCTGATGTGCCAAGAAACTGTGTGAAAAAAAATTCTGAGGATCCCATACCTATGTCATTTGATATTTGAGATTAAGATATTGTAATCTGAAGTACAGTCTTTTAAATATACTTAAGAAATTTTAATATTTTGTTCATTAAGGCATATCAGCTGTTAGTTGTTATTCTGAAGTTATTACAAGTTTACCTTTTTCTATTACAAGAGTCAATTATGTGACATAAGACACAAGTATATTTTGACTTCTGAATATAGAATAATTCTGTGTTTTTTTTTTTCTCAGTCAAGCCTAACCATGTGATCTAATGTAAAAATGCAAAATAGGGGGATCTTATAAAAGATATATTCTAGAAAGAAATATATGTATGTAAATAAGATCTATCCCTCGAATAAAACAATTTTAAATTTACGTGTATATATTTTAGAATTATAGATATTCATGTATTCTATGTTCAACCTAAATAAAACATGAAGCAAAATTGAATATAGGCAGACTGATACATATAAAAATATCTAGTACTGGCTCGCCTGGGTGGCTCAGTCAGTTAAGCATCCAACTCTTACTTTTGGCTCAGGTCATGATCTAATGACTCAGGAGATCAGATGCCCCAAGTCCGTCGGGCTCTGCACTGACATCAGGGAGGCAGCTTGGGATTCCCTCTCTCCCTACCCCTCCCCTGTTCTCACAGGGGCTCTCTCTCAAAAATAAATAAATAAACTTTAAAAAAAGTATCTATTATTAAAAAGAAAAAGCTGAAAAAAAAATTGAAACATTTAGTAGACCAAAATTTAGAACTTATGGCTCTAGTTTGCTGAAAATAAGAAGTTACAGGGAAGCATCTGCGTAGGAACTACAGAAGTGGGGGGTACCTGAGTGGCTCAGTCAATTAAGCTTCCAACTCTTGATTTCAGCGCTGGTCATGATCTCACAGTTTTTGGTTTCGGATTCTCTTTCTCCCTCTCTCTCTGCTCCTTCCCCCCTCAAAATAAACATTTCAGAAAAAAGAACTAGAGAAGTAAATCTTGTTCTTTGAAGAGGATTAATTCTGATATTTGAGAAAATATGACCCGCTTTTTTAAAGTCCAAAAAAATGCTCCCAAAGATTTGTAATTATTTGGTGTCTTTTACCAGAGTAGAGATGGAAAATATTTACATGAAATTACCAATGAAATTATTTATTGTTAAGAACAGTTAAAATGTTCTGTGAAAAGCTGATCAAGGTAAACATGTCAATTCATGAACATCTAGAATAGATTTCTTTTTTTTTTTTTTTAATTTTTTTTTCAACGTTTTTTATTTATTTTTGGGACAGAGAGAGACAGAGCATGAACGGGGGAGGGGCAGAGAGAGATGGAGACACAGAATCGGAAACAGGCTCCAGGCTCCGAGCCATCAGCTCAGAGCCTGACGCGGGGCTCGAACTCACAGACCGCGAGATCGTGACCTGGATGAAGTCGGATGCTTAACCGACTGCGCCACCCAGGCGCCCCTAGAATAGATTTCTTAAATTAACATTTATACTGTTATAGGTTTTTTGGTATTATAAAACTCATTTATGTTGATAGATGGAATTAACACCAGTATTATTTATAATGGATATTTTAAAACAGTATATATTACACTCCTGTATCTTTAATTTAACATAGACAGGATAAACTATATGAGGTTTGTATTTCCCGAATCATCAGCTTTTATTTATTCAACAGCAGTCGACAAAGAAAATGTTGAAACCCAAAAGTAAAGAATTGCCTTTGGGAGAAGCTCCAGATTTTAGTGATGAGAAATCTCTGATAATCTTTCTGGTATCTTTTATTCAACAAAGATTTATTAAGCATACCCAAAGGTCAACACGCTGTGTTAATTCCTCAGTATGCATAGATGAATAAAACACAGTCCTAAGCCTCAAGCAGTTTCAGGGCTAATGGTAAAGCTAAAACGTAGAAATTTGCATTGGTGATTATTAATATGAATGTTATTTCTCCCATCTTTTACTTTTTTTGAAAAACTCTCATATTCCAAGGGACATTTTACTCTCACAGTGAACACTAAAACTGAAACAAAAATTCAAAGAACACTTCAACCTAATTGAGAGGTGGGGAGTCATTCTTACTCAACAGTATTTTCCCTTTTAAAACCTAAACAAGAGAAAAGACAAAAGCAATTAGAAACAGAAGGGGCAGGTTTATTTGAAGAGTTATAAAGTACAAAACCTGGAAGAGAAGAAGAGATTTTTTAGATATAGAGAAAGAGGAGAAGAGGGGAATGGGCTTAAGATTTCAGGTCTTAAATATCTGCCATTCATTGTTCTTGATCCCTTATAAATGCCCACACAAACTGATGTCACGGGCCACAGGCATACATGGGTATTGGTTGTAGAAAGGTATAACATAGGAATCTGCCTAGAATAGATCAGAATCAGTGGGAGTTTCAGAGCTGGGGGATTAATAGACCCACTACTACTGTTACCAAGATTCATGGTAACTATTTACTCAGGGATAAAATAGAGGCATATGTGAGGAACTCAACTGAAACAAAAATGGAGATGAAATCTCCTACCTGATAGGAATGAAGGATGTACCTAAATCAAAAAGCCCACAAGGAGCTGAATGCTGCTGATAACTATGTGAGATTAGAACTAGATCCTTCCCCAGTCGAACCTCAAATGAGACTGAAGCCCCAACCAACACCTTGAAGTTTTGTGAGACCCTAGAGCAGAGAACCCAGATAAGTGTTACCCTAGCTCCTGACTTACAGAACCTGTGAGAAAATACGTGTGTGTTAAGTGTCTAAATCTGTTGTAATACTATTAAGGAACAAAGAGATAATAGATGTGATGTCAGAATCCCATTTTCCTAAATATATATATATTTACACACACATAAAAGATATATATATGTATATGTATACATATATTCAGTGTGTGTGTGTGTGTATGTATATATATATATATATATACATACACACACATATATTCAATAAAAGGCCATTTTTCCGCATTAAACTGTTTGCAGAGATTTTAAGTAATGCTTGAACAGTTGCTCATTTTGCCATTAAAAATAAAGTATGTCTGTGGGGCGCCTGGATGGCTCAGTTGGTTAGGCGACTGACTTCGTCTCAGGTCATGATCTCACAGTTTGTGAGTTCAAGCCCTGCATCGGGCTCTGTGCTGACAGCTCAGTGCCTGGAGCCTGCTTCTGATTCTGTGTCTTCCCCTCTCTCTACACCTCCCCTGCTCACATTCTGTGTCTCTCTCTCAATAATAAATAAATGTCAAAAAAAATTTTTTAAATAAAGTATGTCTGGGAACAAAGACTGCTTATTTCCTTACATAATCTAAGTAAATGAATTATTATAAACACTTGGCCCACAGAAAGTACCAGACATAAATCGACCCAGAGATTACTCCATCCGTCAACTTGGAATGTCAAAAATAAACATATGCTTTAGTCACACATTAAAATGCCTCACCTGCCTCACCAAGATAATTTAAATCTAAAATGAAATTTTCATAAGAACTATGTTTTAAATAGACAAATAGTTACTAAGAATTCATTATGTGCCATTTCAATCATTACAGGAATACATGTAAGAAAATTACAAAAAGATTCACAGGATTATGAGTATCTCTGCTTTGACATTTACAAGACAATTCATAAAAACTACTGCGCATTTATTAACTGAACTCTTGCTTTGCAAAGTTTCTTATTTCAATAGATATAAAATCATTCTTTTAAAACTACCTAAGAGAAGGTAAATACAAATTGTAAGAAAAAAAAAAGTCTGAAGTTGGTTTAGTTTTAATCACAGCTAAGCATAATTCTTTTCTTTTTTTTTTTTTTTTTAAGTTTCTTGTAATTATTACTGCGTTTTCACTTTTCACTCTGGTCTCAGATTTTTTCCACTGGATATAACTGCAGAATTTTAGTGTTTAATTTGATAGGTCTAACTTAACAATATACTGTCACAAAGATTAGATCATTTCAACATACAAATAAAATAAATTTTATGTATAAGAGTGGTATTTACGAACAAGACAGGTTTTTTTTTTGTTGTTGTTGTTGTTGTTATTTGAGACAGAGAGAGAGTGCAGGGAAGGGGGCAGAGGGAGAAAGAGAGGGAGTGAGAGAGAATCCCAAGCAGGTTCTGTGATGTCATCACAGAGTCCAAACTGGGGCTTGAACCCACAGTGAGATCATGACCTGAGCTGAAATCAAAAGCCAGGCACTTAATCAGGTGTCTAACCAGCTGAGCCACACAGGCTCCCCAAAGGCAGTTTTTTTCCTACAGATAAATAACATAAAAACCCTACAAATTATACATGATCTTCTGCCAGATGATTTTTAGGAGAGGGATAAAAGGATATAGAAATAAAATATTGGAAGTGTCAGGCTTGTCAGAAGTATTAACTGTCCAAGTAGGGTTTCTGGCATAGAAAAGAGGGGTCTGACTTCTGCTTAAGAAAGAGAAAATGAGGGGCACCTGGGTGGCTCAGCTGGTTAGGCACCTGATTCTTGGATTTGGCTCAGATCATGGTCTCACAGTTCTCGGGATTGAGCCCCGTGTGGGGCTCTGTGCTGATAGCGTGGAGCCTGCTTAGGATTCCCTCTCTCCCTCTCTCTCTCTCTGCCCCTGCTTCCCCCCACCTTTAAAAAATTAATTAAAAAAAAAAAAAAAGGGAGGAGAAAATGAAAGCCAAGTAGAGATGGGTTGGCATTAAGTGCTAAAATAATTTGGCGACAATCACATTCACCTTCTGCTCCAGCTAAGAAGGACTAACACAAGTGGAGCTGGTTGCACAGAGGGGAACCTATTAATCAGTGGTGAAATTTGACAATTTCTAATGTAGTAGTTGAATAGATTATTCTTCCTTTTGCCACTCTTATATTTCTGGGTCTATCATCTGAGAGGTTTCAGCAGAGAAACTAGAGTTGCTAAAATGAAAATGACTTATGGAGTCTTTTCCTTTATCTAAATTATATTAGAGGAGATACAGATTTCAATGAGTAATTATAATTAAGAATAATGAAGATTATGAGAAGGGAAATAGGGAGATCTAACAGAACAAAGTATATGGAGATGTTCTACTGGAGAGGGAATCTCTAAGGGGAAAACCTGATTGTGCTGTGACTGAAAGAAACTAGGGGGTGCCTGGGTGATTCAGTCAATGAAGCATCCTACTCTTGATCAGGTCATGATCTCACAGTTCCTGAGTTCGAGCCCCACATTAGGCTCCAAGCTAACAGTGCGGAACCTGTTTAGAATTCTCTCTGCCCCTCCCCTGCTCATGCTCTCTCTCTCAAAATAAATAAACTTAAAAATTAGGTTGGTTATAGTATTAGGTGAGAAACAAACTATATTCTAGGCTTGGGGAAAAAAAAAAAGATGTGAAAGTTGTCAATAAGTCCTATATGGTCAGAATGTACAACAGGAAGGTGAGGGAGAAATCTTTCCTCTGAAATAAAATCAGCTTCAGCCCTAGCACCGTGCTTCCGGAAGTAAACTCCAGGTTCCTCCCTTGCTAACATTTCTTGAAAGCTCATTTCTAATTTTAAAATGTGTTTAAAGTTGAGAAACTTGAATAAAATTGAATTTTAATGCTTTGTGATGGTGTGGTTCTGTTATTATCCCAAATTAACAGAAGAAAAAACTAAGGATTAGGGAAGTCAATCAACTCTCCTGAGGAAGTCATTCTGACAAGATTCAAACCAGGGACTTGCCCATAAAATTATAGGGTTCTTTCTTCCCGGAGTGCCAAATTCCTTTTCAGAAGCTTTATAATAGCTACACTTCTTAGGAGCAGAGAGCTTGCCTAATTAGTGAGGCTGAAAAAGCAAATGAGAATATTTCAGCCAACAGTCCAGGAAAGATCAATTTGTCAGTTTTGACATGAACCATGGAGGAAAACATCTACTTTTCTTGGATGATTAATCCAATATAGCTACTATTGAGTAAAACCACTTACTTGCTGCCGTGCAAAATATATAAATTAACATACTAATTTTTCAAACACTTTTAGCATTGATTAGATGTGCCCAGGACAACAAATTGACAACATTTTACCTACCACAGCTATGGCAGAGCCTTCCTCAGCCTGAGTCCCTGAGCGGACTCACTCAGTCCACTCTAATCCACATTTGGAGTCAACGGGGGTAAACTTCTGTCACATCAATGCTCTGATATCTGGGGGAAAGGTGTTCTTTTGTAACAGCAAACTAATAAAAAAGGCAGGCATATCTCTAACTAGTTGCCACATAAATAGGAAACAGACAGATATGATGAATGATTCCTCTGAGGAGGATATTTTCATGTCAAATTTTAATCACTTATTTTCTTCTGCCTGATCAACACTGCTACCTGGAGGAACATTTTTCTTTTAAGATGAAACTTACCAAATTCACATCCAAATTGTTATCTCCCTAACTCCCAACAGCCTCTCCCTCAGGTGGTGTCTATACAAAGGAAAATGCTACTATAAGACATAATATTTCTGCTCAGGTGTCCAAATTAATTTTATTCACACTAGACACCTGTGACATAATGAACTTCCTTATTTACTACTTAAAGCTTTGAAAATAAAACAATGTAATTAAATTTGAAAGACCAAGTATTTCTTGGTCTTTAAATTCAGAGACACCTTTATTGTCAAACAAAAAATTTCAAAAATTTGGCTCATATCTCAAATACATGAAAAAATAATTAAAACATCTGTTACTTATAAAAATATAGATGACAAATATTTGTCAGTTAAAATTTTAATTGTAGCTTTATGTGTATTCATTTAATTTTTACAAGATATATTGATTTGATTATTTAGCTGGTCTATCTTTGACTCTAGTCAAAAATCTAAATATAATTTCAAGTTTCAATGTCTTTCATTGATAAGTTATAAAAACTGTGTGTCATGATTTAAACACAAATCCTTAGTTCTACTCAAGGCAATAATAATTTGAATTAATACACAAGGGCTGTGAAAATTAAAGGGTTTGAAATCTTTAAGACTCCCCAAGGCATTATTGCAGAGATACAGTATCTGCAGTAATAAATAACCAAAAAGTCCATATGTAAAAATTACAGGGGCGCCTGGGTGGCTCGGTCGGTTAAGCGTCCGACTTCGGCTCAGGTCATGATCTCACGGTCTGTGAGTTCGAGCCCCGCGTCGGGCTCTGTGCTGACAGCTCAGAGCCTGGAGCCTGTTTCAGATTCTGTGTCTCCCTCTCTCTCTGCCCCTCCCCAGTTCATGCTCTGTCTCTCTCTGTCTCAAAAATAAATAAATGTTAAAAAAAATTTAAAAAAAATTACATAATACTATATCAGACAGCAAATACTTTGGATGTGAAATCTTCGTATTTTCCTTCAAATGTATCCTGTTACTTTATCCATGCACACATTTGGTGGTATCAGCGATGGATCCGTGTATAATGTTGGTAGGACTTTAGGATATAGCTTATTAAGTGCTGCATTAATGTTAATGACCATTGTGTTTCAGGGCAGGGACAGCCCTATGAATTTTATGTAAACTTTCAAAGTTTGTTGAACCCATTCATTGACAGAAAAATTTCAGGGACTGGGCTAACATTCACCAACCCAAAGCAATAAGAGTAAAAAATATGTATTGGTAGATATTTTGCCTAACACTTCTGTGAATTCTGTGACGCCTCTCTATCAATAATCCGGAAAAAAAAATCTTGATTTTGAAGTGGTAAACATCCTTTCTCTTTAACACAGTTATGATATCTTATAATTACAAAAATATACCATATCATATGATACACAGAAACAAATACAAAAATTACAACCCTACTTTAACAAATGTATTTAATAAGTATTTACATTTAAACAGATATTAATTTGAATAAATAACATGCATATTATAATTTAAACCAATAACATACATATTAATCTATGCTAGGTGCTATTCCTTACTTTTACATTTTAGTTTGTTTATTTATTTTGAGAGAGAGAGTGTGTGAGGGAGACAGACAGAGCTTGAGCCAGGGAAGGGCAGAGACAGAGAGGGAGAGACAAGATCCAAAGTCAGCTCCAGACTCCAAGCTGCCTGCACAGAGCCCGACATGGGGCTCAAACTCATGAGGTGTGAGATGATGACCTGAGCAGAAGTTGGATGTTTAACCAACTGAGCCACCCAGGGGCCCCTTTTACTTACTTTTAAGGATTTCATCATCTTAGAGGAGTACCTATATATGTGTTGCTGAAAAACTTATTAAAAAAACAGAAATGCTGAGTCAAACTAACATGTTTCAAATAGTTTTAATCAAAATAATTTTAACATTTTTATGTATACATTGGTTCAGAAAATTCTGGATGTTACTGCATTCTCTTAAGCAGTAAAAATCTATTTCAATTCTAATAAGATAAACCAGAAGTCCACAGGTCATGTTTTATATTCTTTTTAAGTCATATGATCTTAATAAACTTACAACTGAGAAGAAATAACCATATATAATGCTGAACACGTTCCTTGTAAGTATAGTTTATTAAGCATCTATCCTATAGAAATGTAAAACTGTATTGCCCAATATCATAACTCATGTATAATAGGAATTGTGAAGCACAAATTTGGTATTCTTGAATTTTAGGACTGTTCATCTTAAATTCACGGGAGGCACGCCGCTAGTTATGTTCCAAGTAAACCCTGAAATAGATTTTGTGGACCATGGAAAGTGAAAGGTATTGAAGAATGAATAGTGAAAGGATGGTGTAGTATGTGGGTTGTGCTTTAAAATAGAACATAAAAATCAAACTGCAGCAAAGCGTGGTATATATTCAACAATGCCTTTTAAATATCAGGAAACTAGACCAGAATCAAAGACCTTCTGTAAATAGCAGTAGCCCCTCCGAAGTCGCATTTTCAATTCAGACGGACACCACTGTCCCAGTGAAGCTGTAGGAATACACTGTAGGGGCAGCCATTCAAACTCACTGCAAAGTCCAGACTCGGTGTCTTTTTCTCACTCTCTCCCAGTCCCAGCCAGCTCTATAGACTGTAAGATTTGATTCTATCATAGGTTTCTGAGCAAATCGTTCCATTTACTTCACACGGTCTACTATACTTCAGAGCTTCCCTGCAACCCACCATCACGGCCATGCATTCATTCTCAACCTCTATCCTTTTCTCTCCCTACAAGAAGTGTTCTTTATTGAAACAGCTCTGCTTAATATCCCTAAGTCTCATATGACTATGTGTGTGCATGTGAGTGTCTGAATGTGTGTATCTTGGCGTGGAAGGTAGATGGAGAGCGGTGCTGAAGCTGGAGCAAGATGCCTACGTTGGCAGTCTACTTGCTCGTGGCTTAGGTTTGTGACGTGAACAGAAGCAAGCAATAGCATCCTTTGAAATAAAGGACAAGTTCCCTTTACCGTCAGAGACTTGAACAGAAGCAACAGCTAAGTGTGGTTTTAAAGTACAGTAAAACCTTGGTTTGCAAGCATAATTCATTCTGAAAACATTCTTGTAATCCAAAGCACTTGTATATCATAGCGAATTTCCCCCTAAGACATAATGGAAACTCAGAGGATTCGTTCCACAATCCAAAAATATTCATGTAAAAATGATTACCATACTCTAATACGACATAATAAAGAAAATACAAAATAGAAAATACAATAAACAAAGTAACCTGCACTTACCTTTGAAAGCTTTCATGGCTGTTGTAAAGGAGACGAGAGAGAGGAGGGTTACTGTGTACGATGACTTTCACTACGACCAACAGAATCGCTGCTATTAGCTCAATGGGATCTTTTCCTGCATGGGGACCATTGTGTACACTCACACGGCTGTTGACTCCAGTACAGTATTGATAAACTCTTGTCATATACTGTATTTAATGTAACTGGCAATAAGACAGTGGAGGAAAGGGTCTGTATTTGCAGGCAGCCTGACCTAGAATGAAGCAAAGCATTGCTAGGTCACTCTTGTGTGGAAAAGCAAAGGACTGTCCATAGGTGCTTTGAAGTGACAAAAAATACCCTACTGCCAGTTGTGGGCACCTTCCGATGATCTAAAAAAATCACTGATTTCTGTCAAACACCACAGCCTGAGACAGAGCATGGGAGACAATCACCCACAATCTCAGAGAAAAAAAAGAGAAAGAGAAGAATCATCGGCTCATTTGCGATCACGTGACATTTGCCATCACATACTACTTGTATTGCAAGACATCACTCGTTTATCAAGCTAAAATTTATTAAAATGTTTGCTCGTGGGGCACCTGGGTGGCTCAGTCAGTTGAGCGTCCAACTTCGGCTCAGGTCATGATCTCACAGTTTGTGCGTTCGAGCCCCACATCAGGCTGTGCTGACCGCTTGCTCAGAGCCTAGAGCCTGCTTCAGATTCCGTGTCTCCTTCTCTCTCTGCCCCTCCCCCGCTCATGCTTTCTCTCACTCTGTTTCTCAAAAATAAATAAATGTTAAAAAAAATTAAAAGAAAATGTTTGCTCGTCTTGTGCAACACTCGCAGAATAAATTACTCGCAATCCAAGGTTTTACTGTACTTTGACATCGTTTCAGAAATATGCCTACAGAGGCACCTGGCTGGTACACATGGAGGAGCATGCGACTTGCTCTTGGGGACATGAGTTCCAGCCCCACAATGGGTGTAGAGATTACTAAAAAATGAACTTTAATAAATATGCCTACAAAATACAATCCACTGGTTACTTTAAAGAGCTAACATATTGCTAATAATTTGCTTTCATATTCATATTCATATAGTATCATATCCATATAGTTTGTCAACTGGAGGGAAATAATAGGTCTTTAGTGAGAAAAGAGATTGGTTTCAAGGCAATTATTTACCATATGTTTCTAGAAGTAGGATAGTCTAGAAACCATGATTGGCCCACTTGATAAATTTTTTTTAAATTTTTACTAAAAATATTTCAAAAATGAATCCGTGAGTTGGAAACAGAACAACAAGAAATAATCAAAGATTAAGAACTAAGTAGTATGCAAGTAGAAAATCGAATCAGGCATATACCCTGGTGGTATTGCCACCAGGTGAACTTGAGTCTTCTTGATGCTCATAGGGTTAAAGGTACAGATGACAAAGTGCTCCTGCCTCAGATGACAAGTCTGATAGGAATGTTACTTTTTACATACAAATTGAACTGGAACTTAACCCAACACTTCAGACTCAGCAATGAATCCTGTTTTGAGACCTGGTGCTAATAAGCATAGATAGGAAAGAAAAAGAAAAGGGAAAAGGAAAAGAAAGGAAATAAATCTTTTAAAAATACGTATCCAAAGGCATCCTTTATATAGGTTTGCAGCCATAATAAACTGTGTGGCTCAAAGGGTCTGCAATTGAGAATTTGTTATGATATAGTCTAGGCTGAGTTCCATCAGGCACCTGGAAGAAGGAAATGTAAATTCTCTCTGGAGCAAAGTTACCCCAACACAGACCCCAGAAAATGCCTATATTTAATACTAAATCACAAATATAACAGCACACACTCACAGGCACTCTACAAGGAAAGAAACCACCATGAGTATAAGCCAGCACAAAGGAGAATCAAACATAAAAAATGTAAAATTATCAAATACAGTATAAAATATATGTCCAATGTTTTAAAAATATAAAAAGAGAAGAAATAAGACTAATGAAAAACAGAAAAATATAACTCAGGAAACCAAAGGGCAAATAAGATATCCAGATATACAAAATATATGCATTTGAAACTTACAGTAAATAGGTTTATTTCATAGTAATTTCAGACATAAGTGAACAGATATTTAACAAACAAGAAAATATAACTAAAGTCATATGCAATGTGGAGCACCTGGGTGACTCAGTCAGTTAAGAGTCTGACTTCAGCTCAGGTCATGATCTCCCAGTTCACGAGTTCGAGCCCCGTGTCGGGCCCTGTGCTGACAGCTCAGAGCCTGCTTCAGATTCTGTGTCTCCCTCTCTCTCTGCCCCTTCCCTGCTCATTCTCATTTCTCTCTCTCTCTCTCTCTCTCTCTCTCTCTCTCTCTCTATCTCTCTCTCCCCCTCTCTCAGAAATAATGATTTTAAAAAATTTAAAAAAACATATTGGAGAGAAATCACAGTTAGAAACATTTGAAAAGTAGATATTTTTCCAGAAATGATAAAAGTTAACGATCCAAATATCCCAAAGTGAAACAAATCCCAAGTGAAATGAATTAAGACCAGTGCAAATAAATTCATACAATGCTATCATTTCAGAAAACAAGAGATAGAGACAATTATAGTAACTCCAGGAGGCAAAAGTAATCCTTTTCAAAAGGATTGTAATTACAGCTGACTAATCATAGCACCAATAAAAAAAATACAAACCACTGGAGTAATATCTTCAATGCATTAAGAGAGAATTGTCAATTCATGACTGTATATCCAGCAAAACATTTTTTTCAATAGTGATATTAAGGACATTTTTAAGCAAATGAGAATGGATTGTAAAACCTGTCAATCTTCTCAAATGGATTTCTCAAGGATATATTTAAGATGAAAGAAAGATATCCAGAGGGAATACCTGTCATACAAGAAAGAATGATAAGCTAAGAAATTTGCAAATACGGTGGTTAATTTAAACAAAATTTGACTGTGTAACACAATAATAATAATAATTTCTAGGGGTGCCCAGGTGGTTCAACTGGTTAAGCATCCTAATTTCAGCTCATGTCATGATCTCATGGTCATGAGACTGAGCCCCGTGTTGCGGTCCACACTGGGTATAAAGCCTGTTTAAGATTCTCCGTCTCCCTCTGTCCCTCCCCTGCATGCTAAATAAATAAATAAAATAAAAATATTTAAAAATAATAATTTCTAGTAAGGACAATAGATCACTTTTAAAAAGCAGTAACAAATGTAAGTTAAAAATCAATATGATCAGTAAAGTGTTCTAAAGACCTGTATTTTTCAGGCGGATAAACATATAGGATAATTTCAGACATTTTAAGTTATGTATATGTGATAAACTCCTGCCATTAATCATTAAACAACTACAGAGAAGTTTTTAAAATGTGAAAGTGCTAGAGAACAATGAATTTTAAAAGCAATCAATGCAAAGTATGGCAAGAAGTAGAGATAAATAAACTTTTGAAAGGTTGAGTAAATAAAAATCACAGCATAAGATAGAAAAATAAATGCAAATATGTCAGCAATTACAATCTAAGGCTTTCAAACTGGATTTTAAAATAGCAAGATAGCAACAACATTGGTCCATAAGGTTTACAGTATGCATGTCCAAAGTAAAGTATACAACAAAACAAACAGTTAAAGGATAGAAAAATAGGTAGCGTGAAAATACAAGGAAAAATATTTTGTAGGGACATTAATAAAGGCACTGTGAAGAACTAGCATTACTAAAGATAAAGAGGTTGACAGTAAAAAGATAAAAGTTTTACTTCTCCTAGGAGGTTCGGAACTCTACTCATGTGCGTAGCTATCCATACAACAAGCAACTACGGAGAGACAGAGATATATCTATTATTACACATTCATCCATTCATTCAATAGCTATTTTTGATGTTCACCAGGAGCCATATTCAGTTCTAGATATTGATGATATAAAAAGAAATAAAATAGAAAAAAAGATCCTGTCTTTATGCCATGTGTTACATGTACCAGACAGGGATGTATAAGATAGATAGACAGACATAGGCATTTTTTTTTTTTGAAGGATATATTAGGTAACACCTGGGAAAGATTTAGTGACTGGGTTAGGGTTGCCCTTTTATTGGATAGGGTAATCAGGTAAGCCTTCCTGAGCAAGAAGATAATATTTGAATAGAGATCTGAAGAAGGTTAAAGGGTAAGTCAAGCAAATACCTGATGAAAATATGTTCTTAGCACAGGGTGCAGCAATATAAACACACTGAGCTGGGAATCTGTGTGGCTTGATTAAGAAATAGCAGAGGCCAATACGGCTAGAGGTGAGTTAAAAGGGAGAGTCAGGGAGTCCATAATTAATTGAGGGAAAGGGTAGCTGGAGATTAGGGCAAAAAGGAAAGTGGTCAGGGGCAGATCACTTAGAGTCTATTAACCACCGTAAGTCCTCTTAGACAACTGGTTGGACTATGTATAAGATGTTAATTCACTGGAGAACACTGAGCAGGCTGGTATCAGAACATGGCCTCTCATATTATGAAGGATCAATATACCAGCTGTGTTGAAGACAGATTATAGGGTAACAATGGGCAGAAGAAGGAAGAATACTCAAAAAATTCGGGATAAGGATGATGGTGACTTGATCTGTAGGTGCTAACAATTGGTTGGTCTGGATATAGATTGTAGGACACAGCTCGTTCACTGACTGTAATAAATAACCAGTAAGCATTATCAATTCTGGTAAGAGGCAAAGAAGCCCATGATTACCATTTTACTGACCTGTATACTAAAAGTCCTAGTCCACTCAGAAAGTAAAATGAATAATCATTGGAAGAAAAAAACTCATTATTCACAAATAATATAATTCATTTTTAGAAAATATGAACAATTCTAAATATATAATGGAGATGGGAGAATTTAGCAAGTTTGCTGGTACTAAATTAATATTTAATAATTATTTGGGGCGCTTGGGTGACTCAGTTGGTTGAGTGTCCAACTTTGGCCCAGGTCATGATCTTATGGTTTGTGGGTTCGAGCCCCATGTCAGGCTCTGTGCTGATAGCTCAGAGCCCAGAGCCTACTTCGGATTTGTTTCTCCCTCTCTCTTTCTGCCCTCCCTCGCCCGCATTCTCTCTCTTTCTCAAAAATAAATAAACATTAAAAAAATTAAAAAAGAAATAATAATTATGTTTCTATGGGATGCCTGGATGGCTCATTAGGTTGAGTGTTTGACTCTTGATTTTGGCTCAGGTCATGATCTCACAGTTAGTGAGTTCAGCACATCGGGCTCTGTGCTGACAACGTGGAGCTTGCTTGGGATTCTTTGTCTTCTTTTTACTCTGCCCCTCCCTTTCTCTCTCTCTCTCTCCTTCTCTCTCTCAAAAATAAACATTAAAAAAGAAATAATTTTTAAAAAGAGAAAAATAATAATAATTTTGTTTCTATATACCGGCAACAGTTCATAAATATAGTACACATTTTGATGTCATTTAGAGTATAAAATATAAAAGAAAATATTTAGTAATGAATTTAATAAAATAGGTACAACAGCAAATCATATACTTCATTATAATAAATTAATGAGATCTTACATAAGTACAATTTGTTTTTGATTGAGACTCAGGTAAAAATATGTAAATGTTCTTTAACTGTGTCTATAAATCAACAGACTTGAGACTTTTTGTTTTTGTTTTTCTACTTTCTAGAACTTGACAAACTGGGAGACTAAAATTTATGAAGAAGAGCCAAGTTCCAGAATAGCTGTTAGACTCCTATTAAAGACATAGCACAAAGTTGGGACTTGACTTATCAGATATCAAGAATCATGTTGTCATATATATTACTGCCACATAGATCAACATGATGAAACTCAAGAACACAGAATTAATCTCAAAATTGAAGCTCGTAGGAATCTCTTACATAGTGTTCACTCTGCCAGCCATTACTCTATACTTATTAAGGATTAAAACTTCTTTAATCCTCTCAACATTATGAGGTGGTTCATTAATTCTCTGTATTTTACAAATTAGGATATTAAGGTGCAGAAATGTTAAGTAATTTGCTAATGAGTAGGGACGCCAGGAGTGCAACTTGGCAGGTTTGTTTGTTTGTTTGTTTGTTTGTTTTACTGACTCCATGTTCTTTACAACGTCCTGCCTTTCTGAATTATACACACACTCCTCAGAAGGGTACACACAACATCAATCATTACTGTAAACCAAAAGAAAAAAAAACTAAAAATAATATATGATTTAAAGTTTAGATATTTGTTAAACCCATCAAGAAAGCAAGACAATGATAAACTCATAGTTCTGAGTAGTAATTGCCTTTAAAAGGAGAATGAGGAAAGGAAAATGAAAAGCGTGCCTTGGGTAATTCAGAGTTAATCATACCAATTTTATTCTTTACAACGGTATTCTCTGGGTCCTTATATATTGAGCTTAACTACAGTTTACAAGTATTCAATTGGGTCTACTCAATCTTTAATAGAAACTTATTTTAAAAGTAAAATTGCAGAGCATCTGGGTGGCTCAGTCAGTTGAGTGTCCAACTCTTGATTTCAGCTCAGGTCATGATCTCGGCTTATGAGATCGAACCCCACCCAGGACTCTGTGATGACAGTGCAGAGCCTGGTTGGGACTCTCTTTCCCTCTCTGCCCCTCCCCTGCTCACACTCTCTCCTCGCTCTCAAAATAAATAAATATATATATATATATATATATATATATATATATATATATTTTTTTTTTAGGTAAAATTGCAGGGATATGAATTCTGACATTCCACATTTATAAAACCCATAAACCCTAAATTCTGAGGGAGGCCACCACATATGAATTATATGTAGAAGTCAAATACAGAAAAGAAACTACAGCACCTAAAACTATAGGCAAAGAATTTGATTGGAAACATAAAACAATTTCATTTCAGTGGACATAAATAAGGGTAAATCTTTACTTTAAAAATATTACCAGGCTTATGTGCCAGAGGGTCTGCAAAGAACAAATGGTCTACAAATATTATACCCATAGTTTATAGATTTGTGGACAAATTTAAAGATACTGGGAAAACATACTTTTAAGTTAGATAATTTTCAGCTGAATAAATGGCCTTATCAAAATGACGCAGATTTTTTGTTAAAAAGAAACTTGTTAGGTGTTTCCACTGAAATGTCACTGGGATCTGCCATCAATCCTGTGTGATTTAAATGTTACTCTACGTATCAAGGTTAGAGGTTATAGACATGCCTCTGGTTGACATGAAGTAGGAAGGAATAGTTGGCAAATCTGAAGTAAACTGAAAAGCTGATCTCAATGACTGAACAATAACAGCATGGGGTAAAAACAGACCTAAGGCTGTTTGGGAGTGGAAGGTAACGAAATACACATTTATGGTTACCAGATAAACTAATATGATCCAAGGACAAATTATTAGATTATAATGTTTTAAGTGGATTGAAGTCGTAATTTTCACTGTATTCCATGCTAGAAAACCAGAAGTTGGAAACAGTGAATTTGGTAGGTGTCTGTCTGTATGTATGTATGTATGTATACACTCATTGAACAAATATTTTATTGATTACCAAAATATTCTGATGGGGGAGGAAGGTGGGGTTTTATTCTTTATTTTCCTAGGGCTCAAACAAGCATTATCAAAAAGAAGCTTAGATGAAGATCATTTGCAACTCCTCTGAAGGTCAAAACACAGCCTCAAGAAGAATCTGGTTCTCATTATTGAAGGAATTGAAGGAAGTTTGGTCAATTTCAGAATGTGTTTACAGTAAGAGCAATTTTAATAATAGATAAGTTATTGGAAAGGATGGGGCATGCTATAGTGAGGAAAGGCACAGATTATTTTTAACGCAAACATAAGTAGATTTTAAATTCTATCTTTATTAGCTGGAAGAATTGGGGAAGTTGATTTGCCACCTACAATCTTAACTATTATTTTCAGGGTCAGGTAAACTCAGAACTATTTCGCACATTATAAAAACTCCTTCATATAATTCACAGTATCTCACAAGTTTTTGTATCATCTTCAAGATATGCAACATTTAAATATGAGAAACCCAGGGGCGCCTGGATGGCTCAGTCGGTTAAGTGTCCAACTTAGGCTCAGCTCATGATCTCATGATTTGTGGGTTTGAGCCCTGCATCAGGCTCTGTGCTGACAGCTCAGAGCCCGGAACCTGCTTCAGATTCTGTGTCACCCTCTCCTGCCGCCCCCCCCCACCCCCTTATGCTCTATCTCTCTCAAAAATAAATAATAAACATAAAAAAAAGTTTTAAAAGAGAAACCTGAAGTGGCTCTATTTTAAATTTCCTACACAAAATACTGAGATGACTCACTAGATTGAATCAGTGGTCCAAGTAATTTACTCCCTTGTCATAAATTATACAACCACAGCTTTGTCTTGGCTTCATGGGAGGAGGAACATTCTCTACACCTTGACTGAGGGTTGGCCATGTGTCTTGCTTGGCCAATGGGATATTGGCTACTGTGAAGAGAACAGAAATGCTAAATGTTCTTTTTTTTTATTTGGTCTGGCCCTCTTCTGTTTATATTCTCACAACGTGAAGATTCTGACCCAAGCACTCACTGTCATTTACAAGTTCCCAGAATGAAAACATTCATAATGACCTAACCTAGCAAACTAGAACCTGAAAGAGTTACCTAGCCAAGGACAGTCTTGATCAACCAAATCATAGTCAACTGGTAGCCACATGAGTATGAGCATAAACGCTTGCTATGGATGGACTCTTTTACAGTAATATGACAGTAGATGACTAATATGGGTGAATCTAAAAAAAGCAAAGTGTTTACAACTTTAGTTTTTTTTAATATTTACATTTGCATAGAACAATGTGTAAATTAGGATATATAATGTGGTCATTACATCACAACTAATAGGGTTGTTTTAATGTTAAATCAAAGCCTTATTTTGCAAAAGAAATTGATTTCCAATAAAACATGACTTTCTGTCATGTGAATCTGCAAAATAAATTTTTATCTATTCTAAATATTGTATTAGACAATTAAAAGAGAAAAAAAAATTATTTCTAGTAGGAATGTGAAAATAGCATAATTATTAGTTATGTAGTTTAAAAAACTCTAAAACTAGCAATTTATATAAAACATATATATGACAGACATCTTTTTACATACAATAATGACTGGCTAAGCCTAGCACATAAATATTATCCCACAGTATAAATGGGACCTAATGAGAACTTTGATTTGAGGTATTATAAAGTTTCAATTATGATGATTATTTCTGCTTCTCTATTAACACTAAAATAATAGCCAATTGTAAAGAATAAAGAGGCAGTATCTATTTTTAATATTTTCCTTCATGTTCAAATCTGTCAGTCAACTCTCTTTCTTCTATAACTTTTAAGCCGTTTATATACACCCTTCTTATATTTCAACTTCCTAGTTATTTTCTATGAGCCAAAAAAGCAGAGATTTTGAGTGATTTTCCAAATAGTTCTTAGAACTGGATTTAATGTGAAACATTTAAATTTGATTTTAAAATCCAAGTACAATTATTTCATTTTGTATGAGTTTAGTTTTAATGGATTCCATTAGAGAATTTTTTAAAACCTTATATATTCTCTACTCCTGTCTAAATGTGTATGTACTACATCTTACTCAACCAGTGCTACGTAATATATATGATTAACATTAACTATTAATATCCAAAACATGCTAAAAGCAAAAATGAAATCAATATTAACCATAGCAACAGACTTTTCCTTAAATCATCTATATTACATAATTGGTGTAGTGTATTTTGTTCAGTTCAGGCATAACTGAATGTCTATTACATACCACATTCTGCATTGCAAAGATGAATCCATCCCTATTGATTCCTTTAAGGGTTTATAATCTAAGTTAAAAGACAAATCAATAAATCAAATATGTTATAAAATGAAGGAGAGAGATACCATAGATTTCCATAAAGGAAGAGACGCTCCCCCGCCTCTTTCTCAAGTTGGAAAGAACTGAAATGAGGCTTCCTTAGAAAATAATTAAGTTGTGTATTCAAACATGAGTGTGTATCATCAAAGAAAAATGGGAGTCATCCTGAAAACTGAAATAGAAGAGGAAAAGGAATGCATGTGTATATGTGTGTGTGCGCTTCAAATGAGCCTAAAAAAGTAATGGATAGAACATGTCACACAGCATGTTTCGGCCCCCAAACTTCACTGTAAGGCTGATTAAAAGTAAAAACTAAGGAACTCAAACTAAGGGTGAGTTATAAAAACAGAAAAGAAGACCACTTAAGATACTAGCTATTTTGCAGGAAAAAATAATCAGAGCCCATATGAAAACAATAATGGAAGTATCTTTGAAAGACACTGAGAATTTAATTTATCTAGTCTTGGTGACTGATTAGGTGAGGGACTGGAGGAGAAGGACTGGGGAGACTCCCAGGTCAGAGATTTGCATGACTGGATGAAAGATGTTATTACTGCCTGTGGTGAAAAATAGAGGAGGTATCAGTCATAACTAAGAAGATGGACTTTGGCATCAGACACAACTGGCTTCCAGCCTCAGCTATTCCACTTAATAGTTTTGTGGCCTTGCCATTAACTTTAGCTCTCTCAGAGATTTGGCATATTCATATGTAAAATGGAAAATATAATAGCTCCGTGGATTATTGAAGCATTAACTGTGATAATGTATGTAAAGTATGTAGTATAGTACCTGAGATTAAATAAACATTTAAAAACATTAGTCAATATTTGGGAAACATTTGGGAAACACTTAAAAACATTAGTCAAGATTTGCGAAAATATTGAGAGTAAATACAGGAGTATAGGAGCCACAGGCTCATTCTTAGGTCTTGGCGAAGTCTGAATGAAGTTCGAGGGATTGGACAGGGATTTAGATATCCATTTGGGAATAAGTAGCATACACGTGTTCACTAAAATTATTAGACTGGTGATATTTCTCAGAAAGAATGTATGGGGTAAGATAAGCAAAGAGGTGTGGGAATTGGGGGGATTGTTAAGGTCTCAATGGGAAACACGCATGAAGGAAAACAAAGAAATGGGTATAGAAGGGTGTGGAATTATAAATTTTAATTATGTAAAGTGTACTGACAACAAACTATTCTAAGTATATTTGTTATAAGGACACAATTTAAAATAATAAATTTCCTTCATTTATTCTGTAATTGATTTCAACATTTGACAAGTATGTGGTTTTGCAGGAGACCGAGGGACAACTTTAAAGATAAGAGGAGCCATATCTCAGTTACTAACAAGTATTTTTTATATAAATATTATTTTTGGTCTGGGACTTCAGAGCCAATAATATCCTTATTAAATCTACAATAATTATTCTTTCATATTTGATGAACATCTTTAGTAGCATTTGGGTTTTTTTTTTAATTTAATTATCAAGATCATAATCTTTTTTTAAATCAGCAAATACTTTATTTGCAAAATTCAAAGTTTAATCCTGAAAATGTAGCTCCCATGCAATTTCTCTCTACCCAACAATGAATTTAGTTGTGCATGACAATTTTTTGTCTTAGTCTGGATGAACCACTTTTTAACCATTCCCCATGCTAGATATCTGGTGGTTTGGATTGTGTTTTTAACTTTAGTTGGAATCTACATGGAATACTTCACAAAACCAAGAAATATAGACAATAGAATCACTGTTAACAAGATTCAGAATATTTTCTATATTCCTGACAGTGTCACAATCCACTTTGCTGTCAGGACACTGACTGGAGAGTAGTGCAAAACAAAACAAAACAAAACAAAAAGGAAAAAAGAAAAAGAAAAAAAAACAAACCACGAAACAAAAACAGCACCAGAACAAACAACAAAAACCAAACCCCCTCAAAAAAACAGATTAACTGCCTTCATGGCAATCTCTTCAGACCGGAGCATAGCTCTTGCGACAGACCTGAGACCCGGTGAAAATGCCCTGTATTCTATAGATTTTGTGAAATCCCATTCCCAGTTCAGAACTATACAGAATTGGTGCTGTGAAAGTCTTAGTACAATTAACAATGACCAACCAACCCTGTTATTGTTAAAGCATTGATCACTGAGCACCTCATTACAAATTGAGTAACAAAATATTTTCACTTAATTATCAAGAATTTGCAAAGTCAGAGTCTGTACAAATGTGGAAATATTCTTATTTCAGAAAACACAGGAACTGTAGGTGACAGTATCTCTGATTTAATTTATTTAGAACTTTTAAACAGTTTAAATACTCAGTTTAAATGAGTTATCCTTTCATGGACATATTTTGGGGTTTTCTTTGGCAATGGTCATAATGTATAACATTTCAGTTGGGTCATTTGATTAAATCAAGGCACATTACGATGGACCAAAATCCCATTGTCATGTTTACAAAATCACTTTCTCACTGACCAGTCAATGCTGTAATATGTGACTATTTTCATAAATCAAGGAAAGGCATCAGGAAATTAGCTTCCACTAAATAAAACTACTCCGTATAAAAACATGCAACCATCCTCTTTAGTTTGGTTTGAACCAAAGAACGTGACCCTCCATTAACTCTGCACTCACTGTTTCCCCATGAGATATGCTGGACAGCATGACTATCAGCTGTTGTAGTTAATAATCTTTGACCTTCAGCTACTGAACACAAAATATTTTTGCTGTGTCAATTGCACTTAATAATTGCAAAATTCTTTGTGCATTAATGAACTCCCCTCATGTTTTGGAACAGAATGGTCAGCATCAGTACCATTTCAGCTGCGCCAGTTAGGGAAGAAGGAAACAGAGTTAAGTGTTTTTTTCCAGGTCCTATGCTTGAAAGCCAGAGTGGTAACTTACAGAGAGCACAATGGGAAAATAAAATAACTAATTTATAATAATTATAGACAAGACAAAGAATGGCAAGATACTTACTGAGAAAATTCAAGTAGTTAATTAATTTGACCTCAACACTAACAAAAATATTTCCAAGTACAGCTCTCCCAGGTATGTAGTAATTAAAGTATGTTAATTGTAATGAGAACATTAAAAAATAATGTACTATTTCACCATGATTTTAAAAAAAGGTGTAGTTTAAAAGCTCCATTTTCTAACTGTATTCCCTTTCAGCACAAAACCTAGAAAAAGTTCAACATGGCCCCGAATAAAACAGGTTATATTCATTTTATAGAAATCACACACTCAGTAGATCAAAGATCCTTGAAGTCAATTAATTTATTGTTGCTATTTTAGGGACAGTGTAAGAAACGACAATTATTTTCAACTATGTTTCCTATCAAATTTTACTATCATATCAGATTTTACTAGAATACTAGTAAATATTCTAAATGATATTTTTATATACTATGTCTACAAAGAATGAGACATTCACCATATATTGGGGAAGAAAGAAACGGGAGTTATGGCAGATGAAATATGTCCATGTTTTTCATCATTTATTTTCAGTGTAGAATGAGTGACTGGAAAATAGTAGGTGCTTAATAAGTATGCAATGATTGTATAAGAAAAAGATTAAGACACAATATATTAAGTCTTGTGAGTACAACTGTACAGATCTACAAATACAAATAAGTATGCCGAAAGAATGGAGATAAATGGGGACACTTGCAGCGAAAATTTAAAAATTAGATAGAGTTTTTGGGGCTGCTGGGTGTTCAGTTGGTTAAGCATCTGACTCTTGGTTTCGCCTCAGGTCATGATAGCACGGTTGGTGAGTTCGAGCCCCACATCGGACTCTGTGCTGACAATGCAAAACCTGCTTGGGACTCTCTCTCTCCCTCTTTCTCTGACCCTCACATTCTCACTTGGTCTCTCTCTCAAAATAAACAAACTTAAAATTTTTTAAAAAATATAAGAATTGGGGTTTTAAATAAGAAATTAGGATTTCAGACTCCTTTAAAAATAGTATTATTCATTGCGTGGAGAGGTGTGTTCAGGAACCAAGTTAAATTGATTGACAATGTAAGGACAGGACAAATATTTATTAGGGAAAAAAAATGAGGGGCGCCTGGGTAGCTCAGTCAGTTAAGCGTCCAACTTTGGCTCAGGTCATGATCTCCCAGTTTATGAGTTCAAGCCCTGCATCAGGCTCTGTGCTGACAGCCCAGAGCCTGGGGCCTGCTTCAGATTCCAGTCACTCATTCTACACTGAAAATAAATGATGAAAACCATGGACATATTTCATCTGCCATAACCCCCTTTTCTTCCCTTTCCAAGATATGGTGAATGACTCATTCTTTGTAGACATACTATATAAAAATATGATCATTTAGAATATTTGCTAGTATTCTAGTAAAGCCTGATATGATAGTACAATTTGATAGGAAACATAGTTGAAAATAATTGTTGTTTCTTAGTGTCCCTAAAATAGCAACAATAAATTAATTGGCTTCAAGGATCTTTGATCTACTGAGTGTGATTTCTATAAAATGAATATAACCTGTTTTATTCAGATTCTGTGTCTCCTCCTCTCTGCCCTCCCATGCTCATGCTCTGTCTCTCAATAATAAATAAATGTTAATTTTTTTTAAAAGAGAAAAAATGAATCCTGATTATGGAGGGCTTAGAATTTTTTTATTTCTTTTATTTCTTTTTTATTTCTTTATTTCAAAAGAAGATCTAGAAGAAGGAAGGTAAAGAGAAAAGAAAGGAGAGAAGGAAGAAAGGAAGGAAGGAAAAAGAAAGTCACTACAGAATACAACAAATGAAAAAGCAGTGAATGTGCTCATAATATAAAGCCACACAATCTTGTAATAAAATTTGCATTTATATTTAGCAAAGTACTGCAATGAGAAGGGATTCTAAAGATTTTTCCTGTAAGAATTTGTTAGTTCTCTGTTAAAATGCACAACTTTTTTAGAGGAACACTCAGTGTGTATCTAATTATCATCTTATTACTATTCTTACCCATATTCTATTCACACATATTTAATTTTTGCTTTTTAAGTACCAAAATTCTTAGGCCTGTTATATCTTCTAGTTCTTGAATGGGGAAAATATTCTGGAAATGGAAAACAATCACATTATTAATAGATTTATAAATTACTGAAAACTAGAATGTCCTAGAAGGACAAGAACTAGATCAAGGAGAATAATCTTACTAATAAGGAGATGTGTTTATTCAGTGATCATTTTTCAGTTGTCATTATCTCTCTGCAAATGTAACAATTTTCAATAACGATATTTCACAAGTACCTCTTTCTGTCAAGGGGGCTGTATTTACACTCACTATAGGAACTTCACTAGCAAACCATGAATCTCACCTTCCTTCTCTCTGCTTCTCACTTATACAAAGTCAACTGTGGATGCAGGCAAGTCTGTAGGGCAGCTCTCTCAATGCAAAGTTCCACCTCAGCTCTTGCTTCCCTAATTGCTAGTTGAGATGACAGCTGAAGAAAAACTGGAGCATAAAAGCCCAGTAATTAACTCCTCCCACATAGAAGTGATTGTCCCCCATGGGTCAAGTTCCATTTGGTAAATAAAGTCAGGGGCCAGCTAATGTCAGTGTTGTTGAAACTACAATCTTCCTTTGTTCCTAGGAAGCAGGGGGGTGGGGGTGGGGTGATAGTTGTTAATCAATTGCAACAATGTCCTCAAAAGAATTGTGTGATTCTTTCCTTCAAAAGAAATTACATACAAGGTGCCCTGTGTAACCAAAACTTCAAACAGAACAAGAAGAATTAGACCAGAAAAAAGATGCCTAAAGAGAAACCACTGCATGAACTAGGCAGAGAAAAGCGAGATCAGAGAAATACAAATCAAAATCACAATGAGATATGACCTCACACCAGACAGAATGGCTAGTGTGAAAATGCACACACACACACACAAGAAATCATGAGTGTTGGCAAAGATGTGGAGGAAAGGAAACTCTTGTGCACCACTGGTGGGAATGCAAATTGGTACAGCCCCTATAGAAAACAGTAAGGAAGTTCCTCAAAAAGGAAAAAAAAGAACCACCATATGATCCAGCAGTTCCACTTCTGGATATTTAGCTGAAAAAAAGGGAAAAAAAAACCCCTCAGAAATGCTAATTCAAAAGATATACGCACCCCATGTTCACTGCAGCATTATTTACAACAAACAAAAGCTAGAAGTAACCAAAGTGTCCATCCGCACAAGAACAAACAAAATGTGCTACATGCAGGCACATGCAGGCACTGGAGTATTATTCAGCCATGAAAAAAGAAAGAAATCCCGCCAATTATGACAACATAGACAAACCTTGAGGGTATTATGCTAAGCAAAATAACTGAGGCAGAAAAAGACAAATACTACATGATGTGACTTATGTGCAGTCTTAAGACAGCAAATAAACAAACAAACATGGACTCATAGATACAGAGAACAGATCAGTGGTTGCCATAGGTAGGTGGGTGAGAGGGTTGGCCAAATGGAGGAGGGGGTCAAAAGGTACAAATCTCAGTTATAACACAAATGAGTCCTGAGGATATAAAGTACACCATGGGGACTACAGATGACAATATCGATGTTTGAAAGTTGCTGAGAATAAATCTTAAAGGTTCTTATCATGCATACAAAAATTCTAAGTGTGTGATGATGTATGTTAACTACACTTAATATGGTGAATCATTTTGCAAATACATTGTAAAATTTAGTAAAGGGAAACCCCATTGAAGTGGTCTTGGGATGCTAGAAGGGGAGGTTGAAGGGGGAGATCTACTACTCAATTTAATTACACAAGAGGGGCACCTAGGCGGCTCAGTAGGTTAAGCCTCTGACCTCGGCTCGGGTCATGGTCTCATGGTTTGTGAGTTTGAGCCCAATGTCAGGCTCTGTGCTGACAGCTCAGGGCCTGAAGCCTGTTTCAGATTCTGTGTCTCCCCCTCTCTCTCTACCCCTTCCCCACTCTTTCTCTCTCAAAAATAAGTAAACATTTAAAAAAAATTAATTACAGAAGAACTGTCCATTACAGACCCAATGAAAGAATCCTCAAGGGGAAAGAATCATCAATTATAGGACCCAACAGGAAAAGATGTACACTGTATCTTCTATAAGAAACTGACCACCTCACCAACTCAGCCAATGAGAAAAGGGCATCACCCTGAACTCTTGATTTTCTCCAAAGGATTTTTGTTCAGAACAACCCCTCCCAACTTCCCCCTTCTTCTCCATAAAAAAATGTTCCCCTCGTTTGTTTGTTGGACTTGCCTGTGGTTTTGCATAGCTTGCTCGTCCTAGATTGCAATCTCTGATATTCCCAAATTAACCCATCTTTTGCTGGTAAAATAACTGGCAGTTTTAATTTTTGAGTTAACAATATGCATATGTCATATCACTATACTGTTCTTCTAAAACTAATAAAACATTATATGTCAAATATATTTCAATTTTTAAAAAAATGTTAAAGCAATATGAACAAAAGCAATAATGGAAATTTACTTTAGGCCTCAGTGGTTATTCAAAAACATAGTAAACAAAAATTTTGTTTCTCTGCAACAAAACTGCCACAATTGTGTTGTAGGAAGTTCTGGAAACTATAAGTAACCAAATAACTGATGAAGTTACCCCACAAAGGTCACTATTACTATCCCAACTGCTTTCATGGGAACTTCAAAATTGCGACTAATACAGAATACTACACTAGCAAATTTTCTTAAATTTCTTATCTGAACTTCTTCAGCTCCAATGGAGTTATCATTTAATGGGATACGTGGATTAGAGAAGAATGTTGTATCAAGAAAAAATATTGTAAAGAATAATAAGAATATCATATAAAGTCCTTTGTAGACAGGGTTTTGTTGTGTCTGTAGCTATATATATACTGCTTAGAACAGGGTCTGGCATATATTAGATCACTAAATAAATGTTTATTAAATGAAAAACTTGAATGAAAATAAAACCTCAGTTAATCAGCTTCAATATAAAAGAATCCCAAATACCTAAGGATAAAATTTTGAAATTTCAGGGATTATTAGACCTCCGAGCCTGCTGCCACATGTCAGATAAACATCTTGTATTACCCAGAAATATAAGTGAGAATACCAATAGTTTGTTGACATTTTACTCATGTTAAAACATGTTATTATCATGAAGAGGGAAGTGAAAGATCACATCTTTTTCCATGTACATTCTGGATAAGCTCTAGTGATAGACATTTTAATCCATATTGCTTTTTTATTATTCCTATACACTAGAACAGAGTAAAAACAGACTGATTAAATATAATAAGCTACTAAACATTAAAATATAACTTACATGGAAACTGCATTTAGATGTGGAACCATAGCCTTATCAAGTTAGGTAGAAGCCCTATTTTCCTAACTGCTTTATGGGGAATCTAAACATAAAGGTGCGTTTGGATGCCAACGTGAGGAATCACCGGCTACGCTGTGCTCAATCAGCTTGGTGAAGCTGGGAAGAGGTTTCCAGATTCCCCTTCCAGATGCTACTGATGAGAACCGACTAGAAGCACAATTTGGAAGACACGGGTGAAGAAGCAACCATTATTCTCAAAGCCCATTGTGGACAGATATTCGATGAGCAGACCCAGAGGCGACCAAGGGGGCCCAGCTGGTCCTCACCATTGCTGAATTCCTCCTTTAGCTCTTATTCTTGACGGCTGGCCACAAGGATGAACAGCGACCTCAAGCCCACCCACGCCTATTTTCTTAGCTACAGACCCACAGAGGCAGTTGTTCGCTGGGACTACAGCTCCCCAAAGACCCGTACGGGAGCACCTCATCACGACCCACCTCCTCAGTGGTCCTACTGCTTGGATTCCCTGATTTCCTTGCCAACTGTGACTGATCCACCCCCACTAGTGCTTCAGTCTGAGGGGGTAGAGGCGTCTTCTCTCTGAACCTCAATACTCCCCTTCCAGACTCTCAATTCCCCAGCTCACCATCAACTGTGTAAATTCATGCTAAAAATTAATCCCTTGTTCCCATGAAATTTAGAGTCAGCTCTGTTTTCGTGACTAAAGCCTGATTTAGTACATTGAGTCAACAGTTTATCAATATGGAAATAATAGGAACAATACCTTCCATTAAAGGCAGTGCTATATAGAATGAATACTTGTGTCCTTCAGATTCCTATGTTAAAATCCTAACCCTCTATGTGTTGGTATTAAGAGGTGGGGCCTTTGAGGGATGATCGCGTAGTAAGGGTAGAGCCCTCATGAATGGGATTAGTGCCCTTCTAATGAAGATCCCAGAGAGCTCTCTCCCCTCTTACACCATGTGAGGACACCAAGAAGACCACTGTCCATGAATCAGGAAGTATGGCCTTTACCAAACACTGAACCTTCCAGCACCTTGACTTGGACATCCTAGCCTCTGGAACTGTGAAAAATAAATGTTTGGGATTAAGCCACCTAATTAATGGAATTATCTTATGGTAGCCCAAACAGACTAAGACAGGCATGTCAAGGAGAATTTGCTTCAAGGTCAATAGTCATTTCATTAAATGTATATTTTAGCCTTTTATGGAATTTTTCTATTTAAAGTTTAGGGGGTTGTGGTGGTTGTTTTATGTTAACATAATATAATGCTGTTCACCAAATGTATTTGGTGGTTTTTTATTGGTTTTATGTTTTCTAATTCTTTATTCTAAATCCAAGTTAGTTAACATAATGATTTCAGGAGTAGAATTTAGTGATTCATCACTTACATATAACACCCAGTGCTCATCCCAACAAGAGTCCTCCTCAATGCCCATAATCCATTTAGCCCATCCCCCCCCCCCAACACCCCTCCAGCAACCCTCACGTTTGTTCTCTGTATTTAAGAAGTCTCTTATGGTTTGCCTCCCTCTCTGTTTTTATCTTATTTTTCCTTCCCTTCCCCTATGTTCATCTGTTCTGTTTTTTAAATTCCACATGAGTAAAATCATATGATATTTATCTGTCTCTGGCTTATTTTGCTTGGCATAATTTACTCTAGTTCCATCCACGTTGTTGCAAATGGCAAGATTTCTTTATTCTCTATTTTATTTTCTTGGTGCGTCCTAGACTATTTGTAACAAATTAGAAAAATAAGTAGAGGGGTGCCTGGGTGACTCAGTTGGTTAAACGTCCGACTTCGGCTCAGGTCACGATCTCACGGTTCATGTGTTTGAGCCCCACGTCAGGTTCTATGCTGACAACTCAGAGCCTGGAGCCTGCTTCAGATTCTGTGTCTCCCTCTCTCTCTGCCCCTCCTCCACTCATGTTCTCTCTCACTCTTGTTCTCAAAAATAAATAAACATTTTTTTTAATTTAACGAAAAATTACATCAGTAAATATTATATTGATATATTTGTAAATGGAAAATATTTACAATTCATATAAATGCATATAATTCTTATACTTCATAAATATCATTTAAATTTACTTCTGTCTCTCCCTCCCTCCCCACCCATTGCTCTCTCTCTCTGGATGTATGTGTGTATATATGTAAATGTTTCTATGTCTAGTTTACATTTGAAACGACTTATTCCACAAGGAATTTACAAACTCCACTTAGTAACAACCACGTGGACATATAAGTAGACACTTGTTTGCACACCCACACATTGACCTTGGTTTGTAAGTGGCTGAACACTCAAAAGTGTAAAGAGTAAAGTACATGAAGTACATGAATATCAGATGGAAAAAAACAGCAAATCAAGGTCATTTTTACCTTGTTTATCCTCCTTGAAAAGGAGGCCTCAGAAAAAAACAGGTTAAAACTCTGATTTCAGTTCATCAAGTGCAACTGAGACCCCAAACTGAAAGTTACGCACCAGCCAGAACACAGTAAATGCCACTGAGGTTTCATTTCCAAGTTCTAAGATCCAGCAACATTTCTCTCATTATAAATGAATATGTAAGATTATTTATAATGTTCTTTTTCCTTAAAGTGAGTATGTGTGCTCACTCATGAGTGAATGTATGGTCATATAACACACAAAAGTCACGTAACCAATCTGGAGTGATTTGGTCATTCATTTATTTATATACACAAAATCTATTTATGTATATGGCAAGCATTTACTATGTGCTAGTCTGCCAGACACTAGTCTTATCTCCTGAGATATAGATCAGCACATAAGATGTAAAGATCCCTGTTCTCCAAGTGCTTTAAGAAAGAGAAAGTAGCAATAAATAATAATCACGATGTGGAAAATGAACAATGTAAAAGAGGATAAAGCCGGTTTTGTTGTCTGAGGGTTTTGTGCAATTGGCACTACTATTGAAAGAGTGGTAAGGACAGACCTCGTAGAGAAGGGCAACTTGCACAAAGACACTTGTGGGCAGCTAGCCTAATAGGCATCTGGTAGGCAGAATTCCAGCCAGAGGGAATGGCTAGCGAAGGTGTGACTTAGCCTGGTCAGTTTCAGGAAAGGCCAGGAGAGAGCTGTGTGAGCAGAATGAGACAAGGGAAGAAGGTAGGGAGAACGGATCAGAAATAAAATGAGGCAGCGCAGATCACACAGACCCTTGGCATTTCCTCTTGAGGTAAATGGAGAGCCATCAGTTGATTTTGTACACAGTTGTAACATGATTGAACATATTTTCAAAGGAAAGCCCTTGCTTTTGAGGCTCATCTTTGGAGGGCTAGAAGAATTTTTACCACTAGAATCATGGTGATAACAGTGAATCTGCTGGGATTGGTAAGATTCTACATATGCTTTGGAAGTAGAGAGGATTTCCTGGCAGATGAGATGTTCAATGTGAAAGAAATAGAGGATGTGACAGAGTCTGAGAAATTTTAACTTGAATGAAAGAAAGCATGGAGTTTATCAATAGACATGGTAAAATCTCAGACTGGAATATATATTTGTCAGTGAAGACTGAGAGTTCATTTTGGACATGTGAATTTGAGAGGTCCTTTGGGAACCCAAGTATATCATGTGCCAAGAAAGCAGTTGGGGAGAGGAGATTAGATTTTGGGAGATCTGAGCTATAGATGTATATCTGGGAGTTGTCAACATATGGTGTTTAAAACTATGAACTTGGATTAGATCACTCTCTGTGTGGGTGTAGATAGATAGGAGAAAATGAAAGCTGCCTCAGTATTAGGGGGAGAAGAGAAGATACCAGCAAATAAAACTGAGAAGAGACTGCTAGAGATCAAGGATAAAACCAAAGGTGTGTGGGCATCTGAGAATTCAAGTTTCAAAGGTTGTTTAGGAAAGAGAAATTAACTGGGTCAAATAATCATTGAATAAATTAAGGACAGAGAATAATCTTCTATGTGTTCAGGTTTCTATGAATTGGTATGAGTCTGAAGAATACATAGGAAACCGCTAGTGTGAGCTGTTATCCCTGGGAAGTGAGATAACAGGTGAGCAGGAAGGGAGAGGAAGATTTCAGTTCAACATACTTAGCAATAATTGACTTTCTTCCCCATGGGTGTGGATCACACTTATAATGAAATATGAAAATATGCCTAAACTAGAAAAATAATAACCATCTAGGTGACAAAATAAATTAGATAACAACTGATGAAAATATCAAACAGGTTAAACTTGAAAAGTAAAAAAAAAAAAAAAAGAAAAAAGGAAAATACAACTCCTCAAAAGAGCATCCATGGAACCATAACGGAATCTCAAACTCTAGTCAATCATTGCTTGGATTGAACATTACCTCCAGATGACTTCTTTCAAAATGTAAACATGTCACCTCAGATGGAGAATGTGTAATAGGTAATCTCAAAAGTATTTTAAGTGGCAGATGGCTCAAATTATTAAACATACATAGACAGCTAAGAAAAAGCTGTATGAAACGTAAGAGAAATAACTACTCTGTAACTCTGTGAATGGGGAAGATTGGTTGTAGAGTCAAGAGGAGGGCTCTCCAATCCAACACAGGCTGTCAATGAAGGACACGGCCCACAAGAGTTTTTCCCCAGAAGTACTGTAATGCCACTGACCACTGTGGAGACTTATACTAGTTAGAGACCAGAGCCAGGTCAAGTAAATAACCTGGAATCAAGTATGAACCAAGGATCCATTGCCTTTCAGGCCAAAGGTACATGGTAAATCAGATATAAGGCAAGAGATCTCTAGAGTGGTGAGTTACAAGGTCAGTGGTTGCCCTAAAACTGTAGATGAAATCTCGGAATAAAACCGGAAGTGCTGGGGTGCCTGGGTGGCTCAGTCGGTTAAGGATCAAGACTTCGTCTCAGGTCATGATCTCTCGGTTAGTGAGTTCGAGCCCCACATCAAACTCTCTGCTGACAGCTTGGTGCCTGCTTCAGATTCTGGGTCTCCCTTTATCTCACCCCCCCCCCCACACACACACACACACATTCATTCATTCTCTCTCTCTCTCTCTCTCTCTCTCTCTCTCTCAACTAAACATTTTTTTTCAATATACAAAATTTATCGTCAAATTGGTTTCCATACAACACCCAGTGCTCATCCCAAAAGGTGCCCTCCTCCGTACCCATCACCCACCCTCCCCTCCCTCCCACCCCCCATCAACCCTCAGTTTGTTCTCAGTTTTTAACAGTCTCTTATGCTTTGTATCTCTCCCACTCTAACCTCTTTTTTTTTTCTTCCCCTCCCCCATGGGTTTCTGTTAAGTTTCTCAGGATCCACATAAGAGTGAAAACATATGGTATCTGTCTTTCTTTGTATGGCTTATTTCACTTAGCATAACACTCTCCAGTTCCATCCACTTTGCTACAAAGGGCCATATTTCATTCTTTCTCATTGCCAGGTAGTACTCCATTGTGTATGTAAACCACAATTTCTTTACCCATTTATCAGTTGATGGACATTTAGGCTCTTTCCATAATTTGGCTATTGTTGAGAGTGCTGCTATAAACATTGGGGTACAAGTGCCCCTATGCATCAGTACTCTTGTATCCCTCGGGTAAATTCCTAGCAGTGCTACTGCTGGGTCATAGGGTAGGTCTATTTTTAATTTTTTGAGGAACCTCCACACTGTTTTCCAGAGTGGCTAAAATGAACAAATCAGGAGACTATAGATGCTGGAGAGGATGTGGAGAAACGGGAACCCACTTGCACTGTTGGTGGGAATGCAACCTGGCAAATAAACATTTTTAAAATCTTAAAAAATAAAAATGGAAAGTGCTAAACTACCAGCATTTTTTAGTATGGGACCAGATAAATCTGGTTGAAAATATCCTGAGAACTAAATGATGGGGAACAGAGACTATGAGAGGTCTCTACATTTTTGTAATTAGTCATCAAAACACTCAAATTGACTTGTCAAGATAAAATCTTCTGATACAGTTTAATAAAATGAATTTTAAATAATGAGTAATAAACCAAAGGTAAAGTAAAAAAAAATGTCTTCATACATTTTGTAATGTTTTTACATTCCTTTAAGTTCTCTCAGAGACAGGCAGGTATATTTTTTTGTTTGTTTGTTTTTGTAAAGAGAATTTTGGCACTATCTCTGCAGGCTAAACTTATTCTCTTACTTTCATGGAGTTTAAAAAACTTACCCTGGCATTAAAAAATGTAAGAGTAAATGCATTTACAAAAATTAGTTAAGTAACCATTAATGAAAATATCTTGGCTTCTGTGTTTAAGTTATTAGTCATAGCTTTGTGACTAGAAAGCAGAATATAATAATTTTTCAGGGTAGTTCTCTGTGAATCCACAATGCTGGGGAAGTTTTCCCAAGTCTATTTGTAAAAACACTCATAATTTACTAGTTCTCCATGGTGACATGAACTAATGGACCATCTTTAAATAAATTCACTTAGAGATCCAGAATATGGCACAATGCTCTCTTTTTCTGTAGTACTGTAAAATTAGCATCAAACACAGAAGAAGTCACCATTCTTCACCTCCCCCATGGTTGTCATCTCTGCACCGTAAATCACAGAGCAAGAATAAATGAAGTTGTTTTTCTCCTGTCATTCATATTTCATATAGCTTTCTCTATAGTGTAGAAGTATTTCATTTTTAGGAAGGATTAATGCCAAAGGGTTTATTGCCTTCTATCAGAAACATTTAGCTAGCTTTAGAGATGTTACTGACGAAGTTGCTTTTAACATTTGTGTCTGTGTGCACACATGCATACACTGTGATAAACATGCAATGTGAGGGCATCACAAAAACGCTTTAAAATACATTTAAAATATATTTCCAGTGAATTTCCCTTAACTTTCAAGATTTCTTAGTACGGACATGTGCCTGTAAAAAGGAAGCAATCACCATGGCTGGCATTATAAAACAGATCTTTGGCTCCTTGATACAACATTTATAATTGATGTAACTTTTTTTTTCTTACAGTTAAATTGAATCAGTTAAAGACTGATTCAATGTCCCACTTTTGTCTCTCCGTATGTCTGTCTGCATACCTATGTGTATGTGCAAAAGGGAGCAAGTAGATGGTGGACATGAATGTAATTTTAGGGATGCTTAATTGAGGATGGGGAGAAGCATAGAGAAAGTCCAGGTTTCTTTTCCAGAAAATACCAAGATGAACTCTTGAATAAGCAGCTGATATTGTCATGATGAAACTGACCCTTAGCTGAAATTTCATACTCTTGGCAAAAATAATTCATCTGCAGTTGTAAGTCATAATGCTTCATGGACTTGCACATTAAGATTTCCTGTAATGACTTGGAAATCCACAGGAACAAGGGAAGGGGTCTAACCCATCATTTGGTTGTGATAACATGACCCACATGAATGTTAGGGGATAATGGGCAACTTAGCTCACTGCAAATCAAACAGCTCCATGATCCATCATTAACCTAAGTGAGCCTTCGTTTATTGAAGTAGCCCTCTAAATGAATAGGTCACAGCCTATATAAAAGCTCAGAGATTTGTTAATGTTCCAAGGACTTAGAGTCTATTAGATCAGACGGCCTGAGCATGTACAAAATTATAGGCGCTTTGGATAACATGCTTTAGCGTATATATAAATATTTTAAAGAATATTCTTTGAAACTTGGTTTAAACAGGGCACGCTGCATTTGTGACATTATCCTGCACAAATGTGGATATGTGTCAAGTTGAAAAGGAAAAGAAAGGACTCTGTAGAGAGATACTCCACAAGAGGAAATAAGTTTCCACTCTAAACCGACTTTCATAATGCAATTAACTCCATTAGGGAGAATGGAATTTTGAATACTGTTCAAATTAAGGCAGTGCAGTTAGAAGCAGCAGCAATTGAGGAAGAATTAGCAATGCCCTTCTGAAGGGAGCTACTGAATTAAACCTTGGAGGGCTTTAAGATTAAGCCATTTAATTGTTACTTTAGGAGCTCTGGACTCTGCATAGACACGAGTCCAGGTGTTAATGCTGATTCTCCTCTGTTCTCTCCAGATAACAAAACTGCATCTCAGAGCCAATTAAGACAAATCCTTAAAGGCCTTTCCCCCCCTTTTTAGTGCATTCTGGGAGGTTTCTTTTAATTGTGGACACCATGGGGAATCAGGGACATTATACGTAGTGATACAGTATTGAATCTTGAGTTGAAAAGATAACTTGTACTTGTCCAAATTATTCTGTATTAACTTTAAAATCATTTTTTTTGGTCGGCTGACACTCAAATTCTATTCTTTTATTCCCTTAATAATCTTAACAGAACACGGTTTCCGTACTGAATACGAACAAACGGCATGCTTAGCAATTATTACACTTACAAGCCAAGTTATATGCATAATACATTACTATAAAAATTCATGTAATTCACAAGTATGTCTCCCTCTCCTCCCTAAAGATTACCACTCTTATCATCATGTAAATCGTCAAACTCCTCCTAGATGCATGTGTATGCTTAAGTAAATTTATGTACCCATATCCATTCTTTCATTCATTCATTCATTCATTCATTCCTTCCTTCACCGAAACACTAATGGAGGGCTCCTACGTGCTAAGCACTACTGTATGGCTTCCCTCCTGTGGTCTCCATTTCTTTAGGAAGACAGACGATGTAACACAGTATCACGTAAGCTGAAACAGGTCCTATTTAAAGAAAATTAAATATGGATAAAGGTAAAGATAATTCTGAGAAAGGAAATGCTATTTATAGACCGTAATTAGAAAATGTAGCTCTGAAGTAAGAATATTTAAACCGAGATCTACATAAAGAAAAGGATGAATTGGGTGACTGCAAAGTCCCTGTGGCAGGGATGAACTCAGCATAATGAGAAAGAAAACGGAGGGGTTACACCAGATATTGCCTTTAAAACACAGGAAGTACTTAGTGATAGTGGCTGTCAGTACATTGAATTGGGGTCAGGGGAGGAGATAAAAGTAGAACAGAAAGACTAGTTAGGAGGCTGTGACGACAGTGGTTGTATCGAAGGCGACTGGTAGAGGTGGCGGTGACTGGATTAAAGATGTACTTCGGCAATAAGGCCATGAAGCCAGCAGATCTAATACTGGCACTGTTCAGGGCGAGAAGAGAGGAAAGCAAGGTCTCGGGGTTGACTCTAATTCTTAAGAAATTAAATGAATAATTATATAATTTACTGAGATGAAGTAGATTAGGAAAATGAAAATATTTAGTTGTGGTGATAAGGAGCAGAAATGAAAAGCTTGCTTTCAAACAAGTTATGTTGAACAGGACTGATACATGCTGCTACGGACTGCATGTGTTTCCCTGAAGGGCGGGGCATACAGGCTGAATTGCTAACTCCCAATATGATGGTATTTGGAGGTGGGGCCAATGGGAAGTAATTAGGGTGAGATGAGGCCATAAAGGTGGGATCCTCATGATGGGATAACTGCCCTTATAAGAAGGGAGAACACAGAGCCTGCTCCCATGCTCTGTAGCAACAGCAAGAAGTCATATGAAGACACAGTGAAAAGAAAGCCATCTACAAGCCAGGAAGAACGCTGTTGTGGTAGGGTCCCCTTCCTAAGGGAAGGAAAACAAACAAACAAACAAACAAACAAACAAAAAACCTGAAGGTAACCAGGTTATACACATATGTGACAACATCCCTCAGGACCTTGTAACATGAAACCACTTAATCAGACCCCATGTTTGTATGTTATCATATATGGGAGACAAAGAAATGGAAAATGTATTTTAAAAAACTACACCACATGGCATTCGGGGATCAGTTCTTCCGGTAGGAACCCAACTGAGCAGTGCCGGCAGGAATAAATTGCTTCCTGGAAAGAAAAGCCTCAGGGTCAGGACTCTATGCGAGAATCCATCTACACTTTCACCAGGAACCCAATCAGCCAGCACCTCAATTTTGGACTTCTAGCCTCCTGAGTGCTGAGAAAATAAGTTTCTGCTGCTTAAGCCACCCAGGCTGTGGTATTTATTTCTGGCGGCCCAGCCAGCCTAATACAGATGTGCAAGTGGAAACACTGGGTAGGCATCTGGAGATTAAAGTCTGAATATCAGAACAAAGATTGGAGACAAAGACATACATTTGGAAATGGGCTTTCAAATGGCATTAGAGCCTGTACTACGGGATGGCATTACCTGTTCAGTAAGTTTCTAGGTATGTGAGCAGGACCTAAGACTGGGCCCAGGGATACTCTTGACAGTTTCTATTTATAGGTGTGAAGACAGAGAACTCGGCAGAGGAGAATGAGAAAAAGGAGCCCGTGAGAAAAGAATAAAATCAGAAGAAAATGACAAGCACATGGAAATATTTCTGCAGAAAATAATCCAAGTATTAGAACTGCTAGGTTTTGAATTTTGATGGATGCTGCCTAATTTCCCTGCAAAAAGATCCCACGGTTTATAATTAGACAAAACCCTAGGACCTATGTTTTTGTGGTATGATTGTGTATTCTGAATATGCCTGACATTTTTGTTTTTCAAAAGTTATACCTACATGACACCACTGCTGTGTCTAGGGCAGATCACATCCCATGTATTTTCATTTATACCATTTCTTTCATCACCAGTGTTATATAATCACAGGCATATAAAAATCCTTGTTAAATAAACACATGAAGTACTGAGATTTGAATGTATTATGGAATAATTGTTTTTTAATGTTTATTTACTTTGAGAGAGAGAGAAGGGAGAGAATGAGTGCATGAGAGCAGGGAAGGGGCAGGGGCAGGGGCAGGGGTAGGGGGAGAGAGAGAGAGAGAGAGAGAGAGAGAGAATGAATCCCAAGCAGACTCTATGCTCAGTGTGAAACCCAATGCAGGGCTCAATCCCACAAACCGTGAGATCATGACCTGAGCAGAAATCAAGAGTTGGACGCTTAACCGACTGAGCCACTCAGGCACCCCAGAATAACTGTCTTTTTAATTCTTCATTTAAAATTTATATTATTTATATTTAGTATACACATGAATCTGCTGTGTGTGCCAGATTACTTGACACAACTCTAATTTTGGTTGTAATAGCTATGATTCTAACACTGGACTTCCTTCCATGTAATGATCTTATAGTGGTGACCTTCTAGTAGGCAGTTTAGTACAAATATCAGATAATGATTTAGATAATGAGGTATCTCACTGTGAAACACCCTTCTATTTCAGAGAAGTATTCTTGGCTTCCCATTCTTGTCTAAGTAAACATATAACATAAAAACCTTGCCAAGAGCTTATGTTTTCACTTTTTACCCATGATCCTGTTGCTAATAATTAGCGAAAAGTAGAGTTTCAGGAACCATTTTGCTTTTAAAATAGTCTGAAATCACACTTGGAGTAGGCTACCCCTCCTGGAAATAAACATTGACCCACAAAGTCCTAGGAGGACATTTCCTTTCGGATACAATGTTGATTACTTCCTTGTTACTTCAAGTATTCACATTCTCTCTTCAGAAATAGTTTTAAAAACATCATACTATTCAGTGCTAATGATAACACCCCAACATTTTTTCCTAGGGGCAGTCTTTTCAAGTTAATTTCCCCTACTTCTCAACATTTACCAAACATCTGGATCTCTTTCAATTAAATTTAAAAGTATTACTTTAGATAAATTAAATTAACATCACATTTTGGTTGATTACTTCCTAACAATCCTTTTTGACATTCAAGACATTAATAAATGCTGAAATGTGAGCTAAAATTATTTGATATTTGGCTTTTGAATACTATTTCACTTGTGTTATTAAAATTAATGACATCTTCTAATTGTATATTCCACCTATGCCCTGGATATTATAAATTTTAATCTTCTCTATATGGCTTCAAAAACTCAGGAGCTTTCTGGGTTAAGTTGAAATTGGCCCTGGACATGGAGGGCAAGGAGAGAGATTGGTATGTGGCAGATTTGGCAAGTAAAGAAACTTCTGCATGAGACTTGTTATGGGTGCCCACAAGATGAGTTAATCTCTGCATCTGCCTGACAGAATCTTAAAAGTTTGTGTAGAGGCCTTAACAGTGTTCAGTCACATACTCTGTCTAATGGTCTCAACAACACTTTACTTTCTCAAGGTTTTGTCCTTGAAACAACTCCTAGTGTGAGAATGGTAGGCAGAATGCACACTCCATGGACAGGAAAGAGGATGAGGAACTTCTGATTGCCAGGGTCCAGCTCAGGGGTCAATAGGGGATCACAGCCTTTTGATAAACTCCTCCAACACTTTAAGTTCTCCATCCATCATTCATTTTCTTTTCTCTTTCTAATGACTCCCATCTCATCTACGCACATGCTCAAATCTCTATATAAAAAAATAATAATAATCCCACAAACTTCCCTTGGCTCTGTGCTTTCTATTTGGTGATTTATTCTCCTTGTTGCTGGACTTGTAAACCTCTTGAAATATGGTTTCATCATAATCTAAACTTCACTGATTATTTACACTACCAGAAATACCCATGCCTATTCATTAAAAGCATTCTTGCCAAAAATAAGTGGAATTATTTTTAGGTAAGTGACCTGAAAACCACCGACATCCCAACATGACAAGTATATTTTAGCATATGGCAAATGCTGGCCACCACATGTTTTCATCTAACCCAGAGGGCCAGCTCTGGCTGTAGTTAATCTCTACCAATCTAGTACTATGGTCATGGAAATTTCCAAAGAGAAAGATCTATTAGTGAGTGTTTTCTATGTGGTAATATTATACTAATCAAGAGAAGAAACCAAGGATCAAAAAAAGCAGAAGTTACAGAACTTACTGAGTATATGGTACACTTCAGGTGTAATCAATCATGCTTGTAACTAGCATCCTACTTTGTGGATAATTCCACAGTCCCAAGCTATGTCCTAATGTTGATTTCTTTGGTACTTTGCACTAAGTATGCACTGGTTCAGGAGTGGATACACAAGTCCTGTATTTCTCTACTGGGTATCTGTGCACAAACCGGGGCCTCACTTTCTCTCAGCAGACTAGCCATACCACGTACATGAGATGTACATATTTTAAGAAGAATTTCACATTGTTCAAATAGCACATCCCTTATATTCGAGGTAAGATAGATCCTTTTATGGAGTAATGACTTAAATGTTCACAGAGCAAGCAGTATGGAAAAAAAAAACAAAACATAACCCTTAAGTGGAAAAAAAAAAACAAAACCTAGAACATACTGAAGATTTAAGTTATCCCTTAATACCAGAGCTATAATATGATAAAGTGATACAATCCTGAATGAAACTAACTTTACAAAAAACAGTAAATACAGGGCCTGTTTTCAACAGTTTAACAAATGCTTATTAAATTAAGTGATAATTAATAGTTGAATAAATAAATTCTTAAAACATTAACCAGCAGCTCACAAAAAATAGAAAACTACTATAAGAAGTTCATCTGTTATTCAATTTTACAAGAGTCATAACTTTCTCTTAGTCTTTTCTAAAAATGTTACTTACCACATATTATTAGTCATCTTATCATGTGATGCTTTAAAATAACTTTGACTAACCACTATGGACATTCAACACGGGCAGCAATATTCACATTCACACACAAATGAATGTTCACATTCACACACACACACACACACACACACACACTTCTTTTTAAAGTTTTGTAATGACAGATCACCCTTTCAGCATAGTAATTCAGGGGGAAAAAAAGCAATTACCTTAAAGTCAAAAGTTAAAATGCTTTCAAAAGCTGTAAGAGTGTAAATTGCTCAATTATCAAGTGTTAGTAAAGGGAAAGTTCTCAGGAAAATCATAAATCTTCATTCCTTAATTAATTTTATTTGTCTTGATATGAATTGACCCCTTGTAAAAGTAAAACTCAATATTTGTTAAACAGGAAAGAGCAAATAATTTCCACCTGTCGTTAGATATAAATGGAATCATGAATTGGTGCAAAATGCTATCTATTGATGTGGTAATACTGACAGGGTGGTACAGGACATAATTACTTTAGAAATAGCTTTAAGAGACTAAAGAAATGATATCTTATCTTAAATGAGACTTCCATAATCACACTTCCTCTTTGGAAGTATGAAGACGTTTATAAAAGTCTATTAGTAAGTCATCATATTACACAGGCCTTAGATTTGATATTTTTTTACGTGAAAACATGGCTCACTTCTGAAGAGAACCATCACTGTATGTATTTTCCTATCACAGTTGTTAGATGTAATGATCTGACATCTAAATGGCACAGGTGTGAAAACACAGTAATATTGCACATCTCATGTAAGAACAGTTTCAGCAGACTATTTGCAGTACTATTTCATCAGCGAGAGTGATTTGATGTTCATCACAATCATTCGAAGAGGTAAGAGTGACAGACATTCTTATTAACCACAAAATGATAAAAGATTGATTTCAATCAATATCACAGCCTAGTACATGAAATACGTTCTGCCAAAATACCAGATGCAAAAGATTCTAAATCCAAGGAGATCAGTGTGTGCTCCATCCTCAAAGGATGCAGTCATACTGAGGTGAAAAATGTCACGTGAAGCATGAGCTGGGATCTTTTCCCATAAACTAAGCACTGCTTTTGCTGTGATAAGATCTTAATATACATTATCCCACATGTAAAACAGAGGATGCTTCCCTCCCATTATAATTCGGCTCTCTCTCTTTATGGGAATTATCTAAAATGATCACATCACTAAGCAGATCAGTGGAAAGAATCAGGTCCAGTAGGGGAAAAAAGCATTCTTGGCTTGAAAACTCCCCCCCTAGTGCTAGAAAACGGTACACAGCAGTCAAAGTTAAGAATCCAGAAACTGGAGATTTGCTGAACATAACGGAAAAGAAGATGTGATTTTTTTTTTTTTAATGAGAAGGCGGTTAATAACGGCAGAGTTAAACCTAGAAGTTAGTCTTCAAAATACAAGCCATTAATAAAGGAGAAAATATATTCTGGAATTGATTTTCAAGTACATGGAAGACCTCTTTTTGATACAGCAGTTTCTATAGCAGGTGGAGGCAATGTCCCCAGATCTCGTCACTGAACGAGCGGATGTGCCCCTTAGTTAAATTACTTAAGTGGAAGCTTCTACTTTGTGTGTGGCTAAGCTCGCAGCATTCCAAAACAATTTGTCAATCAACTGCTTATGGCTTGGGAAGAGTAAACATTTACCTTTCAATTCTGAAGAGACCTTCTGCTGGAATAATGGAAATATTTGTAAGAAAAACCTACTCAGGTAATTGCCTTCCTAGAAATAATAATGAAGATGTATAAATTAAAGGGATTCTCAAATTGATTTTGATAATTGAATGAATAAATGATGCCACTGAATGAGGAGGTTCAATATTTCTGGACAGCCATGCACCTGGGTTTTAGAAATCTTGAAACCAGTCAGGTATGCTGAAAAGACCAAGCAAACTAATACCTGCTTGGCATGGTTGGATTTCCACGTTTTGGTCATGTAGAGTGTAATTTAAAACTGTAAACACGTTTTCATAACCTGCTCTATTACATTTTTCCCCCTCAGTATGTAAGGTGATTTCCTAGCTAAACAGTTTGAGAATGAGCTTCAAAATACCGGATGAGAAATTGAGAATCATGAAATGGTCACAGAATCACCCAAAAGTATGTCAGTTCTCTCTCCAGAGAGTGCAGAGAAATGTCTATAAGAGACATCAAGTACTATGAACTATAGAGGTGCTGAAGCCACTGTGATTTCCATGTGCAAAGAATGATGTTTAAAAGGGAGAAAATATTTATAAACTACAGAATGCCTCTTTGGAAAAATGATTTGCTAGCATGACCTTCTACTGCAAATAGTTCTTTCTTTTTGAATGTACCACCAAATGTTTAATACCTTTAAGATAATTTTTGAAATGCATATTATATAACGCACAGCAGATCTGGTAATCTGTATCTCCTCCACTTGTCCCAAATTAGTTTTGTTGTAGGAAACTCAGCTGTATACTGAGAGACTAGCTATTAAAGCATTGCATTGCTTTACAGTTTCTTTAGTGAAGAATGAAGTTTTTAAATATATGTGTCTTAGTGTCAGTGGAGAAGGATGTAGACGTGTTAATGTATTTTAACAAAAATCAGGAGAGATGGGTATTTTCAGAATTTTTTGAAAATAAAGCATTATTTTATCGTAAAAAACCAGATCAATAAAGCCATTTATAAAATAACCAGTTGAACACCTCCCTAAACATAATTATTTTCATTTGAAAATTCAACCACGCTAAGCAAGGTACAGGAGTGGTTAAAACATTTCTTTCCCTCCCCTTTTAATTCAACCTCTCGCTCTCAAGACTAGAGACTTGTTTAGAACTTACTGAAGTTTCCCAAAGCAAAACCACGCACCAGTTCCTAATTCAGATGCCAGGTCTGTGTGCAGCCTCGTTCAGCTTCTGACGACGCCAGGCAACACTTTATTAATCATGTATGAATTTCTGTGCGTATATCCTGAAGCGATCACACACGATGCAATCCCAATAAAAAAGAAAAAGAAAAAAAGGAGCCTTACCTGATGGCAGAAAAGGCAGCTGCAGGAACAGAATCAGAAGCAGCAGCAGCAGGATGCAATAAACCAGCCTTGCACCGAAGGTGAGACCCTTTTCTCCTCTCCCTCTCCTTTCTCCCTCTCCCTCTCTCTCTCTCTTTTTTTTTCTTCTAAAATCACTGTAGCAACAAACTGCCTTGCATTTCGTCCTCTCTCATTCACAGAAGATCCTCCAAGCCGGGCAGCCAGCAGACACCACTTTCTTCCTGGAAGCGGTCTGCCTCTCTTCTCAGAAACGCCTGGACCCCTCTCTGTGGCTCCCTCCACGTTTACCCTTCGGATCAATAATGCTCGCGGAGCGGCTGGAGCTCAACTGCAGCGGCGAGCGGCCAGCCAATGGGGGCCCAGGATTCCCTCCCAGTCATCTCCCCGCCCTCAAAACAAAACACAGCGTGCCTTTGACACATCACCGAGTTGTGAAAAGTAATTGAATCTTGTATTCGAAACGTATCTTGTTTGTTCTTTTTCCCCCCTAGCGTTCATTGTACAGTGCTGTGAATGAATGGAAGGACTCCATAGTTCTCAGGACACTCATTAGAGGAGCTTAGTGGAGGGGGAAGCGTGGGCGCGGGCAAAGTGACAGCACCTGGTTTCCTTTGCACCTGGAGCTTTGCTATTAAAAGGCTTTGAGGACTGTTGAAAATCAGGGAATTGGGAGGCAAAGGCTGGAGTCCTGCTTCTCACTCCGCTAAGTAGCTTGATTGTTTTTATCTTGTGGAACCCGAGGATAAAGTCCCTTTCACCTGGAAGCCATCTCCTTCTCGGAACGTGGTCTGAACAAGAATCAGTTGCTCCTTGGTGACAACCTTAGCCAAGAAATTTCTACTAATCCATTTACCTGCTTCTGTGCTGGCTGAACCTGGTCCGGTTTTTATGAGGAGCTAAAATCTGTTCAGGTTATATGTTGGGCTTGTGTCTTTAATTTTGCATGTTTATGTCTTGTAAGATTTCTTTAATTAACATTAATTTGTGTTAGGAAATCTCTTAGTGATTACTTGCAACGGTAGAGGATCTTACAAGGATTTTTAAAATCCTATAATGAAAAGGAGCGCTATTGGAAACAATACTACTACATCCGTCCAAATTCCATGATAATCGTTCTTTACATTTTTGTTGATTCACAACTTCAGGAGTTCCTGTGGATGAAATTTGAAACTAACCGTATACACTGAGGGCAAGGAGAGACCAAAGCAAGAGTCTGGCTGCTCTGGATTGATAGGCGGCAGTGTTAATTAGAGAACTTAAATACAAGGGTTGCCTTAGGTGGCCACAGACTAGTAGATCTCAGCACCTGCTCTCCTAGAATCTTAGACGTTTATGTGAAGGTGTTGATGGGGTTCAGCTATGTATACAGTCCAGATGCTCTCAGTAACACATAGCTGTCTCAAGCTCTTGAAGTGGCTCCTAGTATGGGAACAGTGCACCTAATGTACATTCCAAGGACGGGGGAGGCAGTGAGGAGCCTCTGATTGCCTGCGTCTGGCTTCCTGGTCAACTGGAGGTCACGTCCTCCTCTTGACCTCTTCCAACAATTTCACTATCGAAGTACTAAGCACTGACATTAAGTTCACGGGGATCATTTATTTTCTCTCCAAGAATCTGTCACTTTATCATTTATGAGTCAAGAATGCAGCAATATTTGGGATAATCATTTAATCTAAGTATCTCAAAAGCCTCAAGAGCACAGCATCTCTGCTGTTTTAAACATATGTATAAATACAAGGAGGCTTGGTAGCTCAAACAGCTGCACAAATAGAATGTCTCTTCAATGTAATTGTTGAATGAGAATAAAATTAATGTGTCTTTCTGAAATCTCTTTGTTCCACTGAAGTAATACAAATGGGTTGATGCATTTGGTGTAGCCAAGCTTTGTGTGTCGTGACAAGTTGAAATAGCTTGGGGAGACTTTACAAACAAAACAATTTTGTTACCTGTCCATCATGTGAAGGAGCCATGGAAAAGTGCGATATTTACAGCACTGTATGCTGTGTTGCTATAAAAAGGTGAAAGCTAACTTTATGGTAACTCACTCATGTAACCAGTAAAATTTTATTCAGGACATTCTCTGGTTAACAGTAGTCACCTGGCTTTTGTGAAGAAAGGAATGCACTAAGGAAATGATCATTATAAATGTTTGTTTTATTTCTTTTTTTTTTTAATTTTTAATGTTGATTTATTTTTGAGAGAGACAGAGACAGAGTGTGAGCAGGGGAGGGGCAGAGAGAAAGGGAAGGGGAATCCAGAGCAGGCTCCAGGCTCCAAGGCTCTGGGTAAGCTGTCAGCACAGAGCCCTGCCACGGGGCTTGATATAGGAAATCACAAACAGTGAGGTCATGACCTGAGCCGAAGTCTGACTCATAACTGACTGAGCCACCCAGGCACCCCTGTTTTATTTCTTAATTGCATAATAACAAAGGGGGACCTGGGTGGCTCAGTAGATTCAGGTCATGAGCTCGCTGTTCATGAGTTCAAGCCCCACATCTGGCTCTGTGCCGAAAGCTCAGATCCTGGAGCCTGTTTCAGATGCTGTCTCCCTCTCTCCCCTCTTCCCCACTCGTGTTCTGTCTCTCTCTCAAAAATACATAAACATTAAAAAATATATATAATAACATGTATTCATGTATTTGAATTCATTTGTTGATCACAAATAACAAGTGACTGAATATAGATTATTCTCTTTGTTCTGCAGCTCAATGGTTTTCAGTGTGTTATTCCCAGACCACTAGCACAGGTATCACCTGGGAACTTGATGAAACAGCAAATTCTCAAGCCCTTTACTATTCCTATTGAATTGGAAACTCTAAAAGTGGTATCCAGAAATCTATGTTTTAACATCCTTTCAGATGACTCCAATGCACACTCAACTCTGGGGGTTGTTGCTCAAAGGAAGGTATGTGCAAACTACTGCAGAAGACCAGCACATATTTTTGTATCAATAAATCAATAAATTATTTATTTATCAATAAATCGATAAATCAATAAATCAATAAATCGTTTTCTGAGTTTGACCCCCAGCATTGGGCTCTGCACTGTCAGCATGAGGCCTGCTTGAGATTCTCTCTCTCTCTCTGTCTCTCTCTCCCTCTCTCTCTGCCCCTCCCCTACTTGGGCTGTCTCTGTCTCTCTCAAAAGAAATAAATAAACAAAAAGAAGGAAGGAAAGAAAGAAAGAAAGAAAGAAAGAAAGAAAGAAAGGAAGAAAGAAAGAAAGAAAATTCTGTCACCCCCTGCTGAGGTCATTGGGCATTACAAGATGTGCTATATAATTCATATTCGTGCCAAGAGTTGAGAAAACAGTAACATTTGAAGATGGGGTGGACAAGATTCGATTAATGAAATCAATGGGATTTCGAATCGATTGGAAATGATGATATGGTAACTTACATTATTCTATGTCTTCTATAGATTTTTCCTACTCCACCCTGGTGGACGGATACACTTCTCCATTCTAGCCTTGGTTATATGACTTGCTTCAAAATATGGATAGAGAGAACATTATCATGTTCAAGCAGAATACTGAAGAACAAATACAGTTTGTGCTCATTTCATGCAGAAGCTTTTCCTTCACCCTGGGCTGTTAAATGAAGAGAACAATGGAGTCTTAGCTGTCCTAGGATGGACATGTGGTTTGAGAGGTTAATAAAGCTTGTATTTGTAAGCCACTGGGATTTTTAAGGTCATACGTCACCACATGGGAACCTAATCTATACTGACTAAAAATAAGTAAGTAGAATTCAAAGTAATTTGAAGTGAAGGAGTGCTAAAGCAAAAGTAATGACTGGGACAAGGCATTTCACTGGAAACTCAAAAATCATTTTTGAGGAAAGAACAACAAAACTAGTAGAGTCTCTTTAAGGAAAGAATGGCCTGAAAAGTGGGAAATAAATATTAAAAAGAGTTATGACAGCGATTAAGGCGAAGTTCTTTAGCAATGGGGAGCCATGGAGACTGTTTAGAAGAGGAATGGCATCATCAAAATTGTGCGATAAGATGATTACTCTGTTGGCAAGAAAGAAACAAAAAGACAAAGGAAAATTCACCACAAGGATGTGAAAAATCAAAACACGATGTAATATGGGCCAGGGACAGAAGTATTGTCACCCTTACACCTGTATTCATGAGTTAACAAGTTTCATCAACCTGACTTCCTAAATATCACTTAAATCATCATTTATTGTTTATTTGGTCCACAACTATTATCCTTGCGGTTCAGGCTTTTACCCTTCCTCCCTAGACATTTGTGGCCAATTCTTAATCAGTATCTCTGTCTCTTTGATATATCTGTTATTAGTCTACAATAATTGGTCAACTTTGCTTCACATCTTTAATTCAGGATTCACCTAGGCTGATGGGACATTCCCAATCTCATGGAAGAGGGAAAGGAGATACAGGAGAATCTCATTAAAATAACAAAAACAAGAATAAATGTTGCTCAGAAGTGATGAACATCACTTCTGTTTGTATTTCTTTGGTCAAGGAATGTCAAGGACACAATCCTAAGTGTGATGTCAATGTAACCAAAATGCGTAGACTTCCTAGTGGAAAAGAAGCATAGGGAGGGCCAGTGATTATTTTGAAGAATAGTGTGGTCTACCTCATTCTTCTCTAACGCTAAAACAACAAAATCTGAGGTTACCTGCCAGGAGGTTTGCATATCTCGGGGAAAGATCCTTTACCTTCCTTTATCTTTGTTTTGTCATTTCACATGTAATGCTTATTGTTAAATTGACATGATTTCAAACCTAAAGAAAAACAATGTAAGAAATCGCTTAAGCGTAATGTAGAGGACTCTATTAGGCTATAGATGTAGGTGGCAGAGAGAAGAAAATTCAGTGTTCAGTGTTTTAAATCTTGTAGAGTATTCATCCTTGCTTGTATTTTATTTATTTTTAATTTTTTTACTGTTTATTTATTTTTGAGACGGAGAGAGACAGAGCATGAATGGGGGAGGGTCAGAGAGAGGGAGACACAGAATGTGAAGCAGGCTCCAGGCTCTGAGCTGTCAGCACAGAGCCGGACGCGGGGCTCGAACTCACGGACTGTGAAATCATGACCTGAGCTGAAGTCAGATGCTTAACTGACTGAGCCACCCAGGAGCCCCGCTTGTATTTTATTTAAACCGGAGGAGGAATGAAAGGACCATGTGCACATAGCATACGTACCGGTTGATCAACCAGAACCAGTGTAACGGGGCCTGATCAAAGTGGCCCCTGTGAGCAACATGGCTTGATTCCACTGGGATTTCTAGAGAAGTATACAGAATACCTCCAAGAGTTTTTCAATTAAAAGGCCACAAGCTTGTTTCCCTTATTGCTCTCGATTGTCACTCTTTTGAGTTATACACACATGTAGGCACAGTGACTCCTACTATTCTTTGCAGTGTAAAGGAAGCCCGAGAGCTGTAAGCAAAGACAAGACATGGGCACTAGAGGGATTCACCGTGAACAAGGAAGTGGATCACATCCACATGGGTCTGTTCCTCTCGGCTGCGGCTGAAATCAGCGGGTCTGAGAAAATGTAAGCTTGTCACCCGATATCCAACAATAGCAGTTAGGTCAATGACAAGGAGTAGAATAAGACAAATTTACAAAATTGTGATGTCAAATATTTTGGGATACAGATTAAGGCGGAATGCCCAGATGGCCTCGGGTGAGCTGATGATTTGAAAATAACTGGACAGAAACTACTGACACAGAGTAGGAAATAAGAGATTTGGGCACTCATGCAATAGCAATAAAAACACTACAACCATTAGTACTAAAAGTGGATTAATATTTACTGAGTATTTACTAGATGTCAGACATAGGGCTAAATATTTCACTTATATTTCCATAGTACGAAGGTGGTAACATTATTTTCTTCAGTTCAGAAATGAGAAAACAAAGTCACAGGGAAGTTAAATAACATACAGTGGTCATAAACATAGTAATCAGTGGAGTCAGGATTTGAATCAAGGCAGCTGAACTCCAGAGACCATTTTGATAGTCACCAAACTCCAACACTTGCCTTTAATATTTCTTTACTGTCATATAAATATAAAATCTGAATATATCAGTTCTATAGTTATCGATATCCATGATGGAAAAAATCTTGATTATTAAAAAATAACGTTTTTTACCACATGAATTGACTGGTATTCTAATAATCCATTGAACAAATAATTGTTGAATTCTACAATATGCATTGCTTTGTGTTGGGGTGAATCATAAATGCAAAATAATAAACATTATAATCTCTAGAGACAAAAAAACATCTTTGGCCCTCATGAATTTATAACACCTACGTATTTTATCACCAACTATATATTAACTAAGTATTCTTACAATGAAATATTTTTTTGTCTTATGGAGATTATAAATACATCTCCATTAGGAACAGAAATAAATGTTAACATTTGAGGGGCACTTGGGTGGCTGAGTCGGTTGAGTGTCCAACTGGAGCTCAGGTCATGATCTCACGGTTTGTGGGTTTGAGCCCCACATGGGGCTCTGCACTGACAGCACAGAGCCTGAAGCCTACTTCAGAATCTGTGTCTTCCTATCTCTCTGCCCCTCCTCTGCTTGTGCCCTCTCTCTCTTTCTCTGTCTCTGTCTGTGTCTCTCTGTCTCTCTCAAAAATAAATAAACATCAAAAATAAGAAATAAACATTTGAAAAGGAAAAGATGCAACTAGCAAAAAGCTTTGTCACAAAACCGTGAACCTCAGTTTCAGCAGAGTTGCAAACAGAGATCATACCCACTTCAGTAATTTTCTCACTGTCTTGATTAGAAATGCACATGGGACTTAGCCTTATATGGAAAGAACTAATTTTTAAAGACCGTGTGTGCATTTGACATTAAACATTATCTCACTTAAATGTCACAGCAGTAATGTAAGAAGATATTTTCATTGCCATTTTATGGATAATATAACTGAGGCTCAGAGAATATCCTCTGCTCAAGGTCAAAGTGATAATCAGTATCAGGATTCAGGACCATGATTCACACTCAGTAGATCTCACTCTAATGTCATTCTTTTTTTTCCCCCCCTCAAAATGACACCTACCCAAACTGAATTATCTATTTACTTGCAATAGTTTCTCCTTAGCCTGTGGGCTGCCATCAATCAGTAGAATCTCAATTCTCACCTTCTTACAAACTTCTACTCCCTGTAATAGGAAAAATTCTGGTGAGGCATATTTTGGGAACAGCCATGGGTACTAGTGAATATGTGAAAATTAAAACCACAAGAAATATGAGCAATAGTAATATGTCCTGAGGTTGTTTGAAAAGACCACAAAATATAGCTTGTTTTAAACTGGTTGCTACAAGATCAGTATAATTTGGATATGTAGAAAGATTTACATATTCAAGCTTGAAGCTTCTGTAAAGCTAGACTAGTCAGGGTCTAGGACTTGTGTTATGGAAAATTGATAAATTTATGAAGTCAATATATATTATCAACTATAAAATTAAGAATTGTTTATTTCTGGGGTGTCTGGTTGGCTTGGTCATTAGAGCAGGCGACTCTTGATCTCGGGGTTGTGAGTTTGAGACCCACCTTGAGGGTAAGGATTGCTTAAAAATAAAATCTTAAAAAAAAAGGTTATTTATTTTGTTTTTTAATTTACTGGGAAGAAGAGTCCAATTTAATATTCATTTTTGCAAAGAAAATTTAAGTGACAAAATTTTTTTGACGCTCTATGATATAAATTACATACCTGGGTGTCAATTTCACGGTAAAAATAATAACATTAACAACAACAAATTAAGTGTAAACAAATCATAAAATAAGCATATAAATACATTAAACTTCACTGCCACCAGAGAATATGCACTCGAAAAATTCAAGCTATGTTAATAGCTTAGGAGTACATCATATATCCCCAAATCTGAGTTTTGTCTATATCTGACACCTTTATATTTCTGGTTGCCTGTAAGTTACATTTATCATAAATTTAAAAGATTCAAATTTTGTAAACTGATCTCATGTAAACATTTGTAATATTTTTAAATAAAATATATTTTATCTTTTTTCTTTAAATATATAGAGAGGTAATTTTTATTGAATAAATACATCCTTGGTTCTGAAAAGTTTCTTAGTTTAACAAACATTGCTCCCTTACAGATATTAAATTCATTTTAAAACAAAATCTACTTTTTCAAAACAAAATCTACTTATTTCCTAATTAGTGTCTTTTACAATATATCTGTGTCTGGTATCAGATCCTCTAGAAGTATAAACACTCAAAATTGGATATACTAATATAATCATATTTAATGTATAAGTACATACTAAAATGTATTTTATATCAAAAACCTGTTTTCCAGTTTTAATAGTTTTAATCTCTTCTATATGTATTTGTATAGTCCATTTATTTTGTAATTGGGTTAGCAGCATTATCATTCATCTTTACTATTTCCCTCTTTAAAAATATACCTAAATAAAACAACTTTTTTTTTCTTTTTTGTAAGTAGGCTTCACGCCGAGCATGGAGCCCAAGGCAGGGCTTGAATTCATGACCCTGAGATCAAGACCTGAGCTAAGATCAAGCGCCCAATGCTTAACTGACTGAGCCACCCAGCTGCCCCAAAGCAACTTATTTTAGAGTTTGTTGTGATGTTAGGTTTTATGGTCAAATGTCTGCCATTGAAATAGAATAATCATAATGGAGGAAATCAGGTTTTTACAAAACCACACACAAGTAGAGAAGAACAAAAAGCAAAAAGAAATGAAAAGAGGCTATATCGGTGTATATCGGTCTATGAGCTCAAAGGAGGAACCTGCATCAACTTGGCCTTTCCTATGTATGTTACTTATTTGCTCCTGCAACTCAGTCTGATTCAGAATTATAAACAATTATAAAGTGATTCCAGTCTGCAGAAACCCACAAAGAGCTGTTGGAGGAGTTCAGAAAGAACGTAACTTCTAGTTGTGGGAGCTGGATTGGACAGTCAGAGGCTCCTCACCAACTTCCTGTCCTTGGAACTTGTGGTCTGCCTACAGTTCCCACAATTTTTCAAGAACATAGTTCATCTATTTTTGAGAGCACGGTCTTGAGAAAGCCATGTGTTGTTGCAACCATCTGAGGATACATGTGACTGAATCCAGGTAAGGCCTCTATACACACTTTTAAGATTCTGGTGAGCCCTGGGAGTGTTAAGATCGACTCTTGTAGCCAAGGGAGACTGGCCTCTTCTGTAAGTTACCTTGCTTTTGAAACCTGCAAGCTTGCAATCGGGAATGGCCTGCCTCTTTCTTAGGTCTCTCCTTGTTCTCCATGTATGGAGTCAGTTTCAAATTTTACCTGGGAAACTCCTGATGTTGTGACCCCAAAACAACTAATCTTGGATAAGGCTAAATTTATAAATAAAAAGAACATGAAGGCAGTGGGCAAGTAAAGGTCATTTTTCTTGTTTAGTAATATTATCCACTCATGTTGGTATAATATTATTATAGTAATATGTTACTATATATTATTATATATAATATCATAATAATGTTATCCACTCCTCTTGTAAATAATAAAATCTTGAGGTAGGGAAAGATGGATAATTGTGCCTCATCATGAAACAACAACAAAACAAAGGCATAAAAGTAAACCAAAACAATACAAAGATACAGCATCATTCTACTCAGTCCTAGAATGGACATACTGGACTTTTAGCTGAAAAAGACAATATATAAAGCTACTCTTCTCTGAGATCTCTGGGTGCTGTACATGATAAATAGTCCATTTAGAACTAGCATAATTATCAAGGGTACTCAAATATAGGCATAATTTCTGATAAATGGCCAAGCAAATTTCATTCCATTTGCAATAAAGTGGTGATCAGAGCAAAGTTTTAAGGGACACTGAATATCATCACCTTGCAAAATAACAAATTTTAGGATACTGAATTTTTTGACTGTTGCTTAACTAACTAAGATCTACAAGTCCTGGGTAAAGAAGACCTGTCTAAATAGTTTCATGCATGAGTATAAGCAAAAGTTTATTTCGCTCTAAGCTCTGTATGATTAAAGAAAAATATGGCTGCCAAAAATACAGACAATCCAAAGTTAAATGAATAGAAATATTCAAAGAGATAAAATATTCAAACATATTTGAAATATTGAATGTTTAAAATATTCAAAATTATAAAGAGAAATACTGCATGTTTAGAAAGTTCCAAGACTATAATGGAAAAGTTGGGGAAAACTTACTTGAGACAATAAACACTAAAAATTTATGTGTCTTTATGTTGAAGACACATCCAACTAGGCCTTCTTCGTTTCAAGGGCAAAAATGGTAACAAGTGGCAGAAGTTACAGCTTAAAGTCCACCTTCCAACACTTGGAATAGTTGAAAGGTACGGTCATTTGTGTGAAAACACAGAAGTTGCCTAAAACTAGAAGTACCTAATCAATGTATGTTTAACTGAACATTTTTATGCTTATAGAAGAGTAGACTGACAGGGAAGGTTAAAATACTTATGCCAAATTGACATTATGAAAGAAAGAAAAATATTATCTTATTCTCTCTTACTGCTATAATAGATGGTATGAACCATGGATGGTTTTAGAGGAGAAAAGATTTGTTTTTCTACTAATACCAGATTAATAACATGCCAATGCCAGTTCTCATTTCATTGACAGTTCCATTTTGAAAAAATCCTCACAATTCCCAATATTCTTTATTTTTATTACCTTCATTGAATTACAATTTACAAACCATAAAATCCGCTCATTTTAATGTGTTTTATTTTTATTTTTATTTGAGAGAGAGAGACAGAGAGAGCACACATGAGCCTGGGAGGGACAAAGAGAGAGAGGGAGACTTAGAATCTGAAGCAGGCTCCACGCTGTCAGCAGAGAGCCCCATGTGGGGCTCAAACTCACAAATCATGAGATCATGACCTGAACCCAAGTCGACGCTTAACCAACTGAGCCACCTAGACACCCCCCACTCATTTTAGATGTACAATTCAATGAGTTGTAATATATTTGTACAGTTATGGCACCATCACCTCAATCCAATTTTAAAATATTCAAATCAGAGGCATCTGGCTAGCTCAGTCAGTACAGCGTGCTACTCTTGATCTCAGGGTTGTTAAGTTCGAGCCCCACATTCGGTGTAGAGATTACTTAGAAATAAAATATTTACTAAAATATTCAAATCACTTAATATGATTCCTCAAATCAGTTTACAGTTATTCAGTCTTTAATTTTAACCCAATCCCAAGCAACCACTTATTTACCTCTGTAGATTTGTCAATTTCTGTACATTTAGTATAAATGAACTCTTATAATATGTGATCTTTTGATTTGGTTTCTTGTAATTAGCATATTTTTGAGCTTCATAATTGTTGTAGAATCCGCAATCCATTCTATATATGTTGCTAAATAGAATTTTATTGTTTGCATGTATCATATTCTGCTTATCCATTCACCAGTTGATAAACATTTGGATTTTTTTTCACTTTTTGACTATTAGAAATAATGCTGTCAAATACAGGTCTTTGCGTGGACATATGTTTTCATTATCTTAGAAATATCCCTAGGAATGCAATATTTTTTCATATGTTACACTTATTATTACTTTTTTGAAAGAAACTGCCACATTCATGCCAGCAGTATAAGAGGTCTCCAGTTTTCCACATGTATTTGTCAACCATTCATGTTGTCTGTGTTTTTTTATTATAATTATTCTAGCGGGAAGAAGTGGTATCTTATTGTGGTTTTAATTTTCATTTCATTGTGGTTGAATGTGAGCATCTTTTCATGTAACTATTAGCCATTCATAAATATTTTTTTGGTGAAATGGCTGTTCCAATTTTTGCCTCATTTTAATTGGAGTTTGTCTTCTTACAATTGTTAGATTTCTCCACATTTTCAGAAAGTTGAGAGAAATACAATTTCCAAATATTTTATTCTAGTACTTTAATTTTTAATGGTGTCTTTTGAAGTGGAAAATTTGTTTTCTTTTTAATTTTGAAGAATTCCAATTTAGGGGCACCTGGGTGGCTCAGTTGGTTAGACGTCTGACTCTGGATTTTGGCTCTGGTCATGATCTCAAGGTTGTGAGATCAAGCCCTGCATTGTGCTCCACACTGGTCATGGAGGCTGCTTAAGAATCTCTCTCTCTGTCTCTCTCTCTCTCCCTGCCCTTCCTTCCCCTCTGTCTCTCCCTCTGCCCATCCCCCCTCTCTCAAAAGGAAAAAAGGAAATGAAGAATTCAAATTTATCTATTTTTTTTAATATGGGTTGTGCTACTGGTACTATTATCTGAACATTGGACATACCATGTCACATGGCAGGTAGAGTAGATGGGGACTATTGAAGGAATGAATACAGAAAGAAGCGAACAAACTGGAAATCAGACAACCTCAATCTACCACAGTTGTAGAATTCATACAATTGCCAATTATTGTGGCTGGTTTATTTTCATTTCTTCTTTTTTCTTTCCGAATTTTCTTCCCTTTTTCTTTCTTTACTTTTATTTTCTCATTTCACCTAGCTTTATTTGGCTTCTTTACGGGTCTAACCCTTGCATTTGATTTCACATGTAAATTTTTATTTCTCTTGTGTTTTGAACGCTAAGATTTCAGCTAATGAAATCAGCTTATTTTTATTTCTCTCTTTAGTTGATTTTTATGTATAGCATTCAATTTATTCTCTGTATCAGTGAATGACTGATTCTGAACAAGTTCTTTACACATGACATGGGTGCAAGCATGACTTTTCCCAAATCGGCATGTGAGAAATAAATCCTGTAACTATCTCCCACTGGGAACCATTAAGCTGCTATAACAGTAGTTCAGAGTCAGCTTTCTCACCTGTAATATTAAGGATCACCCTCCACTCCCAGAGGAATGTCTTAAGATGGGTACTATCTCTCACTTGGCAGCCATAAGTAGCAGCTCTTAGCAAAAATATTTTAAAAGGCACTCTCCAAAATACCCTGTCCTCCTATTACCACGTGGACCACAGCTCTTATTGCAAAATGTGTCAACACATAATTAACCTACTGAATGATAAGGGCAGGAAGGAAACAGTGAAATATAGTAAAAACTCAGGCATTTTAATAAAAGTATACTGTATTTCTAAACACTGAAGCAGAAAAAAAAAAAAAAAAACAACGAAGAGAAACTTCAGACTAAAAGGGACATTCAAAAGATCATGACTTTAGTGCCTGGCTGGCTCAGTTGGTAGAGCTTGTGACTCTTGATCTTGGAGTCTCATGTTCCAGCCCCATGTGTACAGAAGAGTTTACTTAAAAAAAAAAAAAAAAGATCATGACTTACCAGAAATTTATTTTTCTGATTTCAACACCAAACAATTAATGCCAAAAAACTAAGCATTAAATTTTGATTATGCTGGCTTTTATATATTTCCTAGGCTTCTGTGCCATACGAGGAAACGTGGATATATGAGAAGGAATACTGCTGATTCATTAATTTTCTTCATTTGTTCCTGAAAGATAGAGCTTATATTTACAAGGGAAAATAATGCTAAGATATTCATAGTGTGTAGAATTTGTCATCTTCTGCTTCAACGGATTTTCCACAAAGTTGCCAAGCCAGTTCAATGAGAAAAGGATAGCTTCTTTCAACAAGTGGTGCTGGGGAGATTGGATATCCTCACACAAAAAGATGAATTTACCATTTACTTCATATGACAAAATTCTTTTTTAATTCAAAACGGATCATACTTTAAAGTGTGATATCTAAAACAGTAAAAAGATTAGAAGAAAATCTAGGAAAAATCTTTGTTGCCGGAAGTTAGGTGGAAAGTTCTGAGATAATGGTGACATGATATGTCCAATGGTCAGTACCAAATATGACACAGGTAATTGCTTGAAAAGTATTGCACACTGGAGCTTGTTCACTTCGGCTTTTGGGGGCTCTGCCAACTCTTCCACATAAAATATATATATTTAGTTTTCTGGTGAACAGAAACCACATGAAGAAGACATGTGCCATCTCAGCTAAGTCATGTTAGACAAGCCATCCATGACTGATTCACCAGTATACCATAAACTTATGAGCAACCTTGACCACAACCAGCAGAGCCTATCCCAGACTAGAGGAACCAAGAATACCCTAACTTACCCCAGAACAAATTTCTGACTTACAGAATTATGACCTAGGTAAATGGTTGTTGCTTTAAGCCACTGTGATAATTAAGCCGCCATGATTTTTTATGTAGCACATGCTAACATGGTTTTCTTACTTTAGGTAAATATGTTAGGATATCGTAGGTATTGTTAAAGCAGATGTTTAGTAGCTTATATGCGTATTTTGAGAAATTATCGTTTTTGATATTATCTATGTATTTGATAACTCGATTGGTGACTTTAATATTGACTGCATAGTAATGATGTACTAAGAGCAAAAGATAGCACTTTTAATTTAGAATATTTGCAGCTCCTATATAAATAAAATGATAATTTAATAATACTAACTAAGCAATCATAGGATTTCATGCCCAAGCACAATTGGCTTGCAGGAGAATTCCCATTGGCAGGCTTTAACTACATGATCAAAACAATAATGGTGATAACTACATACCACATTGTTCCTTTTATATGTTTCAAATATCAACTCAATTATATTCAGCCTGAAAGTACATCATCATCATTTTTATTTAATCACATATTGACGCATGTATTTGAAAAGAAAATTATTACTTGAATTTTTCCAGCCAACTGGAATTATATGGAATGGGAAAAAATTGTGTATTTACAAAAGTAGAGGGAGTGGGAAAGCATAGCAGTATGTATTTGGTACACCCGTTATTTTAGATGTGTAGAATGGCATCAAAACAAATAATCTCTTTGTGTATTATGAAATGGCAGCATGTTTTTCTCAAGTCTGATCACGTTCAGTTTACACTTGTACTTTGGCAATAAATCACCTTCTTTAGAGTGTACCTTTTCTTTTCATTTTCCCACACTACTTACATTCACTCGGAAGTTCCTCCTTGAAAATCATTTCCAATCTCTTGAATTTTAGGATAGACTCTACTAATTAGTTATTTTCTATTAGAAAATACTTGTGGAACAGAATAATTTCAGAAAAATAGTAAAAGAGACATAAGGAAAGAGAACAGGAAAAGAACAGAAATTAAAAATTAAAAAAAAACATTTTTTGTGGAACTTTAATAAGAAATGCAACTGATTACTAACAACTATCATTTCTCTGCTATCAAAGCAAAAAATTAAAATGAATAGAAAGATGGGAGATATAAAGAAAAGGGCTTCTGGAAGTATATAATTCAATGTTGGTGTTAACTTGTTTTCCTATGTTTTGAACAGGTAATGCAAGTAGACAGGGAATTACTGAAAAGGCACAGAATGGTATGCAGGAAAGGACATTCCCTTCAACTCTGAATCCTAATATTCAGATTTGTCTCCCAAAAAGCAAGCAGTGTCACTATCTTTGATATTATTTTTTATAGAGATGTCTGAGTTCTCATAGTTCAGATTTTCTCCTTATCTATCCAAAGGATAGCTTTTTGTGCAAAGAAGGCAAACTTATGTTTTTTCAGTAGGATTTTGATGGAACAAAAATCATAGGAGTTCTATGTTTTTGATCTAATAGAAAATAGAAGAAATGAACTTCGCTAACATCTTTGATGTTTATAAAATCCATCTAGCAAGGGTTCCAGAGCCCTACAAGGAATCTATATCTCTCAGGTCATTCAATTTTTGACCTCAAGAACTAAAAGAAACCTAGAAGCTTTCAAAATAAGCTTCCCCATGAAGTCAATTTTAAGACCTTTGGTTTCATATGAATACCTTAATAGTTTCTTTAGGTTTTGAAGAACAAACATTGAAAATGAAATATTCCATACATGTTTTCTTATAGTGAAGCCATTTTTATGTCTTTTATAGAAATTCATGAAGGTGTACTTTTTAAAATATGTATTTATAAGCAAACTGTTCCAAATCGTGCTTTCCTCAGATGTCAGAGGATTGTACATCTCTTCCCACTGCCATATGACATGTGGTGCTCCCATTGGGAAGAAGCTATCTTGTCATGCCATTGATGTCAAGCCTGCCCATGTGACTCTTTCTGGCCAATAGGATACGAGTAGAAATTATGTGTGCTGCATACAAGTAGGAGCCTAAAGGAGCAGCACAATGTTTTGGTCCGTGGTTTTTCCCTCTCCTTATGAAAATCACATTACATGATCCATATAGAGCCTGTTAGTTCAGTCTGGTTTCTGATTTGTAGACACAGAACAGAGTTAAAACTGATTTGGAGGTAACAATGACACTTCACAAGTGAGACACTGAAATGTGGGGACTGCTTATAAGCACAACACAATATAGCAAAAGCTATAACTGATGAAAAATAATATAAAAATGCAACTTCTAGAAAATTGGTTTTGCACATTTTAAATGATACTGATTTTATGGGTCAATATGTATCAACTAATATTTTAATAAAAATCATTCTTTTCAATAAAAACAAAATTATGGAATTTACTTCACCTTATTTAACCTCACTTAACCAGCTACACAAAGAAAAACGTGTGCATACCCCTGTGTTTTATTATGTAGAGATTGCATACAATTTGTAATGTATCTAAAATAAATTAGGAAACACTCTTTAAATGGGGACAAATGATATGATAAAGGCAATCTAAAAGTGTATCTGTTGTCAATCACATCCTAACCAAGAAAAAACAATATTACTATATATATTTACAACTACACTTAAAAAATTTATTACTCTCATTTTGGAATATAAATAGGAATGTTAAAGGTCATTGTTGACTGTGAACCTAGTTTGACACACAGTATTTCGTTGTCTACATCATGGCTTACACTTAACATTTGCATGGGCCTCTCTTCCAAAATGAAATCTCATAAGTTATGCATTGACACTTAATAAAAATTCAAAAGCAGTGAAATAAACATATAGCCTCTGAGAAATAAAATGGTGACACCAGGGGTATATATGAATCATTCAAACCAATATTCCCCCAGTGATCTACCTTAGTGTTTCCTATCCATTTTGAAGGAAATATCATAAAAATCATGTATGCTGATTATATTCAGGAAATTGTCAAAGTCTTATTATATCATTGTAAATTTTATTGAGAAATAAGAGCTGAGGTTATTTAACTGTATTTGTTAACTATATTTGTAGTTAAATAATCATTTCAAATGGAGTTTATTAACTAAATAAGTACAATTTGAATATTTATCAATATTTTTCAATAAATATTTACTATATGCCTGTGCCTGTGTTGGTACAGCTATGAAAAGTTTAGATATACTGAGATATATTTGGGTGTCTCTAAACTAGGTGTTGCGAGTGAGGGACAAGTGTGGCAGGTAATGAATATTCAAACTATGTGGAGACTGGAATGATGGAACATGTAGCAGAAAGGCCAGGACCTTGTCAATTCACTGTACCTCCAACAAAGCACTAAGTGGACAATCAGCTAAGTTTGACAATAGTGTCTGGACAGGTATTTTGGAGTTTATTTCCATTATTCGTTAGAAAAGATATTCAAGAGTAGGGCAGAAATGGAGATCAGCTGAGAGGATTTGAAACAGTTTGGAGAAAAAAGGGTTCTGAGTGTGTGGCCCTTGCCTTTACAGGCCAAGGATTGGATCACAGACTAATTCAGTTGGAGATGTATCCCCAAGTGCCTATCAAGACCAACACATAAGTAATACTAATAACAATATCCAAAAACTGGGTGTCCGCATGGATGTCAGGGAGAATAGATTAACCATTGATAGACCACTGATGCCCTGTTCTTTCTTCTTCCTGCTACGCTCAGAAATCTGTCCGGATAGGAGGACCAAAGGAAGGCTTAAAAGAAAATATGTGATTATGATGTGAAGTTTGAACTTGACTGATTTTAAATTGTCTTGAAATAGATGTGTATAGGGGTGCCTGGCTGGCTCAGTCAGTAGGGCGTGCAACTCTTGATCTCAGGGTTGTGGGTTTGAATCCCCCATTGAATGCAGAGATTACTTAACAATAAAATATTTTAAAAATATATAAAATTAAAAAAATAAAATAAAACAGATGCATCTTGTATCCTGTGCATGCAAGATTAAATCATACCCATACTCTCATCTCTTAGCCCTTAGCCACACCAACCTACTTCAGAAACAGAGAAGTGGGTTCCTGAATTAGTCAAATTTACTGAAAAAAATAAAAATACATTTAGCTACATCTGAATTGATACTCTAAAATGTGAATCTTGATCACGATAAGTATCTTGAATGCCTGCTTTATGTCAGGAATTGTGATAAGCTCGAAGAATAGACAAGTGAACACGGTTCCTTCACATAGCTCAAACTGATTTTCTTTTCAGTCAATAAGTACTTATTGAATAACTTGAAAACTATTTTGCATACTACTTGACTTAAGATAGACAATGTCTCACGAGACAGTCTCACTTCATGACCATTTTTCCCTTGGGCTCATGCTCACCAATTGTATTCCATTCTAGAAAATTGTATGAACAACCTATTAATGCAGCTTGTGGATGTGATTTCTATTTCTTCTGGCTGAGGCCCTTTCTAGATTCAATACTGAAATTACAATTAAATAGTGGAGCTACTCATAAGGCTTATGGCATATATTTGGCAGGAATAAGCATAAGTAAGTGGGTTAGTAGCAGTTAGCGCAACCCTTGCACGTACTTCTTAGCTGTGTCAGTGACCCTCTCTCTAATGGGTCCTGTATGGCATCAAGATACTCATGTCTCCTTCGTTGGGTTGAAACACTTATTCCTCCAATGACTGCAAGGATGGGCAGTCAACAGATCTCAACTGAGTCTTTTCTTTAGGAGATATCCTGAGCAGAAGTGAGCCATCTAGTGCATTTGGCAGCCCACATCCCATGACTGGTCATGGAGGTGTAGAAAAGCCTGACCTACTTGCCTCACTTGGTTTACTTTTGAAGAATGATTCCAGCTCCAGAGTTCTTCAGGTGCTCAACTCTGACTTAAGTCGTTGTGTGAATTCACTTTTCCCACTGCTCAATCCTACTGCCCACCCCCCCAATAGATGTTACGCTTGAGAGTACTTTTCAATAAACTTCTTCAGGCAAGGAAATTTATTTATGGGGTGAAGGGGGTGTGCAGTTGCCATTCTCAGAACTGACAGAGTTGACAGAGTTGAGCAGGTAGAAAATATTGACCTACTTTCTCCCTCCTAATTTGTATATGCTACCATTCCTAACCCCTATCAGTTGGATGACCCTATAGCCTTTAGGTTCAGACCAGACATTCTCCCAGGGCCACAGTTTTATGGGCCTCTTCTCAATGATCTAACATAACTAGGATTGGAGGGAAAATTATACTTAAATGGCTGTTGTTTTATGAACTTTCTTCACTTCGCTTGTTTACTTCAACCTTGAATTATTTAAGGTAAGTTAACATACTGTGAAATAGAAACCCAAACATATAATGTTGCAAGCATAAAAGGTTATTTATTCTTTGCAATCTTCAACATGTGGCTTCCAATTACTCTAAAGGCATTACATACCAATCAGTTAGATGGGTGAAGAGACATTGCAGAGAGTGCTGGGAGTTTTCCATGCACTGGGCTTGCAATTAGACTACGATTAACCTCTACTTATATGGCATTGGATAAAATTCAGTTACATGGGCATGCCTAATTGCAAGGAAGCCTGGGGCTGTGTCAGGAGAAAGGGGAGAACAGTTCTTGGGGGACAACTACTATTTACATCATACAACTCTACCTGAGAACTTTAAATTTGTTAATGAGTTACCAATCTAAAAACACCTTGGGTAGTAAACACAAAGAATATTTCAAATTAGAAAAGTGTCAAATGAGAACCAATGTATTTTCAATGTCCGTTATCACAATGCCAGAATACTACGTGCTAATATATTTCTGTTTTCTGGCATATATGAACATTTATCAAGGGGTAACTTTAAGCCTCTTCTTAAATAGACTAGGTCCTTGAAGTATTACTGTCCATCTTCTTTCAATTTACCATTAAAACAAATAGGTAATATTACAATTCCAGGCAATTTACAATTATAATGACCGTTTCTGTTGATTATAGAGTGCAAGAAAGCCCGGGAGAGTGTGGAAGTACTTTTCTCCGGAGTTTATAAAATGTGTATATTGAAAGGGCACATACGTTGACCTACCTTTATGGGATGGCTGAGTGATTCAGCAGATTTGTTATCAAGTTGTATAGGAGACTTAATTTTACACTGAAACGGAAAAGAAGGTGAACATTTTACACAGTGCTGTCAAGAGTTTGGAGGAGCAAGATATATATTTTTTATGGTAAAATCACATAAAATAAAATTTACTATCTTCACCATTTCTAAATGTACAGTTCAGTAATGTTAAGTATATTCACATTATTATGCAACCAATCTCCCAAACTTTTTCATGTTGCAAAATTGAAACTCTAAACCATTAAACAACAAATCTCCATTTCCCCCACTCCCCAGCCCCTAGCAGCCACCATTCTACTTTCTGCTTAAATGATTTTGACTATTCCAGATACCTCATAAAAGAGGGTATATTGTATTATATTTGTCTTTATGTGACTGGTTTATTATAGTTCAAAAAATTGTTTGTGGAATAGACATTTTCTGGCTGACTTTATCCAAAAAGAAAATACATAATCAGAAAATTTTTAACTATGTATAAGGAAGATAGAGAACAGGGAACAGGTCTAAGGAAATTATAAAGAAATGGGAAATTGGAGCTGCCATTGTCACAGGTGAAATTAAAACTCACTGATCTACTAGACTTAGTCTCTTAACTACAGGGAGAATCAGAGGAAGAGAAAGAATGTACACTTGCGGATGTGATACGAGACGTGAGGGCTGGCCACCCATGTACCAGCGCTCTCGCCAATTTCACCTCAGGGAAGATGGAGCTCCAGTGTTTACTCTAGGAAATCCTGTGTCTGTGTTTTAAATCAGTAACTCTCACACTTGAGGTTGTACCTATTGCTCTTTGTGAAAATCTCCATGTGTTTTCTAAGGGCCAGTGACTTTTACACCTTCTCTTTCAGGTTATTGAGTCGCTGGGATAGACTAATCCACCCCAAGACCATTGCCTTTGTTCAGTTATTCTGCATTCCCATTGGAAGGACAAGTGTGTGAATAGCACTCTTAGGTTCAAAGGCAATTGCATTTCAGTTATCTTGTGAGGTACTTTCTCAGCTCTAGTCTCCATTCATATCCTCTTCTTCCTCAGAATCATTGTTATGCCTCCAAACTCAGGATCCATAAATTTGAATGAGATATTCCATTTGTAGGGTTTTTTTTGGAAAGAATGTGGGAGCACATTTTCTTCTTTGGCACCTTGTACCTTGAAGTTATTGTTTTGTATCCAGAGTTTGAGTGGATTTTAGAAATATTCTAAAAATCTGCTCTGTGGATTCAACGAGTGCCATGACACAGAGAACAGAGACAAAGGTCCTATGTATGAAACCAAAAGCTAGTCTATAGAACATTTGCCCAATCATTAGTCATAGAACATTCCCACATGAGGGCTTAATTATCACAGATGCCTGATGAAAATGGAAGCTTCCTTCTGTTAGGAACATATTAAATAAAGCCGCACAGCTTACAGCTGATAAATGATATTTCTTATTTTTTGCCCAATTTTAACACAAATTATAACATTTTACATAAGGTATCATCAATGAATTGTGTAGCTAAAAGTTAATTTTCTAAACTACAAACTATCCAAAAGGAAATATTGTGTAATATGCCTATTATTTTTTCCAGTTTTATTGAGATATAACTGGCATAGATCACTTTTTGCCTTTAAGGTGTGCAGTATAATGACTTACCTTACATATATTGTGAAGTGATTACCACAGTAAGTTTAGTTAACATCCATCATCTCATATATGCATAGATAGATAGATAGGTACAAAAAAAAAAGAAAGACAAAACAGAGCTCTTAGGATCTATTATTTTGGCAGTTGATCAAGAATTCCTTAACCCTTGATACCAAATTAAGCCCTTCTTCCTCCACCCACCCTTGATATCTAATCAAGTTTCTCTCTCCCTCATCACTGATACATCACCAAGTTTCTTGTAGTAATTTTTCATCAACTGACACCTCACCATACCTGTGGATATAAATCCCCAAATGTCCCTGTTGAATTTGGAATTGAGTTCACTCTCTCTCCTCTATTGCTATGGTCTTGAAGAAAGTCTTCCTTGCCTGTCTAAATAGTCTGATGTGATTTTTCTTTTATAGTAGCCACTAATCACAAGTAACACATAGATTGGGATTCATGCTTGAAACCAAGCCCCCAACTGATCTGCAGACCTACCATCTGAAGCTGAAATGACCCACCTTACCCAGAGATCTATGAGTGTAAAAAAGAAAAAAAAATATTTGTTACATGCCATTGAGTTTTGGTGGCTTTGTTACTCAGCAGTAGCTCACTGACATAGACATCTGATGTATTGATGAGGATATGATCAAAATGGAATTTAAAAAATGATATTGGGGATTTATTTACCAGATGGTATTACAAAGAATACTTATTACTGTTACATTAATATATAGAGAGCTAAGTAACACCATTATATATACACATATATATGTATATATGTATATATATATACACACACATTATATATATATAGTATATGTAATATATATATGTATGTATTCCATTCCATTATATTCCATTATATTTATATAATAAATATTTCCAATATTTATATGTTTATATGTATTTTGCAGCCTTAAAAAAAGATAAGATCTTGCCATTGGTGCCAACATAAATCGACCTAGAAAGTATTATGCTAAGTGAATTGAGTCAAACAGAGAAAGACAAATACCATATGATTTCACTTATATATAAAATCTAAAAAATAGATGAACAAACAAACAAAAAATGTAGAATTAGAGCCATAAATATGGAGAACAACTTGGTGGTTGCCAGAGGGAAGGGGAATGAAGGGATGGGTAAGATGGGTAAAGGGGAGTGGGAGGTACAGGCTTCTTCCTAGTTATGGAATTAATGAGTCATGGGGATGAAAAGCACAGCATAGGGGATATAGTCAATGGTATTGTAATAGTGTTGTATGGTGACCAATGGTAGTGACACTTGTGGTGAGAACAGCATAGTGTATAGAGACATTGAATCATAATGTTGTATGCCTGAAACTAATGTAACGCGGTATGTTAACTACTGTAAAACTTTGAATTGAGAGTAACTTTTTCTGCAAGGATTCTGCAAGATGAGCAAACATTTCTAATAAATTTTAACTTGATAAATGAGTGATGTCTTGCAATACACATAGTACGATGATGCCAAACATCACATGATCACAACTGAGCTAATGGTTCCTCTCTCTCTCTGTCCCTCTGTCTCTCTTCCTCTCTCTTGCTACAGGATTGTGGGTAATTTTCTCCCATGTTTGGATGCTGTGTCTTATGTGGTTTTGGCAGAAATCAGTGATTTTTCAGACTGTTGGAAGATGCCCAAAACTGGCACTAGTGTATTTTTGTCACTTCAAAGCACCTATGGTGCTTTTCTATACAAGAGTAAGCTTATTCTTATGCTTTATTCTAGGTCATCAAATAGGTTCCTTGTTAAAGTCGCACAAAAAGAAAAAGATTCCATTGAGCCAATAGATAGCAGTGATTCCGTTAGTGATAGTGAAACTTGTCCTACACAATAACCCTCCCCTCTCTTGTCTCCGTCACACCAGCCATGAAGGTTTTCAAAGATAAGTGCAGGTTAATTTTTTTTTAAAAAATTAATATTTTTATTTTATTTGTTATTTTGTATTATATTACAGTATTATAATAATTTAATATGAATATTTTTGGGTTGTGGAACGAATCATTTGAGTTTCCATTATTTATTGTGGGGAAATGTGCTTTGATATACAAGTGCTTTGGATTACAAATGTGTTTCCAGAACGAATTATGCTCACAAACCAAGGTTTTACTGTATTCTCCTATAATAAAATGGCGATAATAATAATAATAATATACAGATTAATGCCAAAAATAAATGTTTTTGAGCAATAGTTTTGTTTCCTTTTAAATTTTTTTTTAGTTTATTTATTTTGAGAGAGACAGAGACAGCACGAGTGGGGGAGGGGTAGAAAGAGATGGGGAGAGAGAGAATTCCAAGCAGTCTCCACGCTGTCAATGCAGAACCCAGTGTGGGTCTTGAACTCACAAACCATTAAATCATGACCTGAGCCAAGATCAAGAGTCAGACGCTTAACCGACTGAGCCACCCAGGTGCCCCAGCAATAGTTGTTTAATGAGGACTACTTGGAGAATTTTGTTTCAAATCTTTAATTCTTGAAAATTCTGGATATTTCAGTAAATATTTCATGAGATAAATGCAGATCATTTCATTGCATCATTCATGCATTGTTTCATTGACACATCATGATTTTGGACTTTGGTTTTAAAGTATCTAGGTAAGCTCTTAAGGAAAAGTACAATTCATTTGAATTTTATTTTGGTAAGAGTATAACAGTCAGAAAAAAAAACCTCATTAGTCTTTAGTAAATACCTTAAATTACTGGTCTCAGGTTTCCATGGGGAAGACGAGGGAAGTTGGACAGTTTTATTTCATAATCCTTTCCAGGTCAAGAAATTTGTGGGTCTTCATACTTATTCTGCACACTACCCAAGCACAGAATCATAGGTTCTAGGTGGATGCAAAGATTTATAATCTCTGACCCTAAAGAGTTAGTGCACAGTTAGGCATGAACAAAAATCTGTATACAAGATAATGAATAATATGTGTTAAATTGTGTGGAATGGAAAAGACTATCTATATATGTCTTTTGTGTCCTGAGAAGGGAAAGATCCATGTGGGAAAGCATAAAAGAATAAATCACAATGACAAAAATTCTCTGCATTCATCTTAGGAAGATAAAATAAGAATGGCTAATGTTTGCAGTACTCCCCTGGCTGACAGGAAGGTTTCTCTACATCCATGTGGGGTTGGTAGCATACCTGGAATTTTAATACATCACAGCCAAACAGCCCTATTGATATTTCTGCTTAATGAAGTGCCCTTTATTGAGAATCCTGCCCCTTGCAGTCTCAGATAAAAAGAAAGATAAATTCAATTCCTATATTTGAAGAACAAGGTTATTACCTTTTCTTCTAAAAACTTGTTAGGATAACATACTGCTCAATAGGACTAAAGTAATGAGTTTCTCATTTTTTCTGTGATGTGTGATATCAGTCATTGTAAACTATTTTCCTAGTGTAGTCTTGTCGTCACGATATAAGTAGAGGGATACAGAAGCGATTGAAAAGCCATTGATTGATGCTCATATTGTGAATTACTTATAGTACATATGATGGGAAGGATGCTTCTATTTTTTTTTCTGTCAGCACTTAGCACAAAATCTATATAGTACTTAATAAATTAACTTAGGGTGGTGATACATGTTCATCAAAAAGAAATGAGGATAGAGGCACCTGGGTGGCTCAGTCAGTTAAGTGTCCAAATTTGGCTTGGGTCATGATCTTGAGGTTTGTGAGTTCGAGCCCTGCAGCAGGTTCTGTGCTGAGTGCTCAGAGCCTGGAGCCTACTTTGGATTCTGTGTCTCCCGCTCTTTCTACACCACCCTTGCTTGTGCTCTTTCTCTCAAAAATAAACATTAAAAAATGTTTAAATAAAAAAGAAACAAAGAAACGATGATATAATTTGCTGTCCATGATTTTTGCATGTATATCTCATGGCTAAAACTCCCTTACATATATAGTTGTATGTTTATTTCTGTTTAATTCTGTCACATTGTCCAAAGGTCATTTATTCCCATATGTCAGAAGTATAGAACTTCTGCAGAACTTCTCAAATCCCATTCATGCCACTCCTCAGAAACTATTATTTTTCTAATAATTTTATTGCTGATCATTTTTCAATATAGCCTTATAAAAATACACTTCTGACTTCATTAGTTTCTTTTAAATGGTGTCATAATATACATATTATTCTGCATTGTACTTTCTCACTTGTAAAATATATTTGGGCCTCAACTTGGCAATACCAGTAGACTATATAAATATTTCTCAAAGGTATAAACTAGAAAGTGGTCTTTTAATCAAGTACAATTTATGTATGAATAAATGCAGTCAAGTAGCTCTCCAATATAGCTTATAAATATACACTGTCACTGGGATATATGCTCTGAAAGGGGCATGGAGCCTGCTTACGATTCTCTCTCTCTCTCTCTCTCTCTCTCTCTCTCTGCCCCTCTCCCACTCTCTCTTACTCTCTCTCGCTCTCTCAAAAAAGAAAACAATAAAGACAATGGCATTGTATGGACATGAATACACTGAACCAATACTAGAAAAAAATATGAAAGGCTACAGTAATTAGCAAGCAACTTAATAGCAAATATGAAAGTCAAGAAGTCTCTATGGCATAAAGGGGCTCTCATCTCTTCTCTAGTGAGAAGAGCGGCAAATTGAGGACTAGGTTCAAAACTTTTTTTTGAGTTAAAGTATAAAAGGCCAAAGCAAGTTGATTATGGCAAAGTCAACAACCTGTTGCGAGATGGATATATCGATGTTGAGTCCCTGCCAATCAATTTACAACAACAGAGACAAATACTGAGTCCTGAAATAATATTCTTTGTGAAATCTATTTGACCTTAGGGTGGGCAAGATGAGTCCTTTACACCTTGGAAGGGTCAAGGGTTTACGCTGAGAGGAATTAACAGCCTTTGCATGTATGGATTTTCTTTTCAGGATGCTACTATTTGAGGGTTTGCTAATGTTTATTCCTTTGGAACAAGATCTTATATCACATAACACCAGAGAACACATTTTTCAGAAAAGGAAGAATAGAAGCAAGTCCAATACCACTGGTTCCATTAGCTGTAACCCATAGCAACTGCTAAGGAGATGCCAGTCTAATAGATGGCTGAAACATCTTATCGAAAGCACATTTGACACAGTATCTCAGATGTATCAGAAGTGATAAAACAATGATGAGCCATCCTCCAGAAGTCAGTATACACATCAAATAAAAAACCTTTATAAGGTATGGTGTCTTCCATAGGAAGAATATATAATTCCATGAACCAAGAAATGGAAGGAGTGTGCCTTCTGAAGTATCCCTGTCCATCATCCACTTGGAGAATGTTTGTTCTCCGTCCCAGAATTCTGGTTGCTACAGATTTAGAGCTTGTGGGCCACAGAAGAGAAAACACTTCCACCAGGAGACATGAGACCCAATTAACTTTCAACTGCCTCAAGGGTGTTTTGGGCACCTTATATTTAAGGAGAAGAAAATATTGTCTTCAAATCTGGCGTTGATCCTGATCATCACAAAGAGAATGAACTGCTGTTCAAAAATGGTGACAGGGATAATATATTTAAAACAGTCAGTCCACTTGGGGTCTTTTACTCCTTCCTTGTCTTGTTGTCATGCTAAACAGGCTTGTGCAGGAACTTTACCTTGAGAAGGACATGGTAATGACATGAAGCTCAATCCTTCAGAACTAAAGGTCTGCGTCAGTCTGGAAGGTAGGACACAGAAATGACAAGAGATGTTATCTGAGCACAAGAGCCATCTAGATTAGAGAGTGGAGGAAGGAGATGGTGAGCACCTGTTGCAGTGCCAACATCAGTTGTAGCAGTGGGAATGTTTTCCATCTACTACCGCCTGTGCCCTGGAAAGTTCCATCCACTACCTGTGGCCTGGAAAGTTCCATCCACTACCTGTGGCCTGGAAAGGGAGGCCCACTTGAATCTTGCAGGAGCTGCTCCTCCAAAGAATGTTGAAAAGTGGAGTCAAGAATCAGAGGAGAGAGGTGCCTGGGGGCTTAGTTGGTTAAGTGAGATCAGGTCATGATCTCACTGTTTATGAATTAGAGTCCCGTATTGGGCTCCCTGCTGTCAGCAAAGAGCCTCTGGATGCTCTGTCTCCCTCTCTCTGCCCCTCCCCTGCTTGCTCTCCCTCTCTCTCTCTCTCTCAAAAATAAATAAATATTAAAAAAAAAAAAAAAAGAATCAGAGGGGAGGACTGTGGTAGGAAGGAAGATGTACCACCCAAGCCTCCTCAAATCCTCCTTCAAGGAAAAACTTATCTGGGAGTGATGCTAGGAGATAACCTTTGGCTGTCAGCCCCTTCAGGTATGGCCTCAACTACAAATCCACTTCACCCAAGGTCATGCCTTTCCTGGACAGCCCAAATGCAATGACTAATTGAGGCAGGTATCCAAAGACCAGGACATTTCAGTCCAATACAAGATAGCTGAGATAGAATATTTAGCTCCAGAGCACCCCATCAATTCACCTGAGTTTGTAGTTCACACGTACATCATAGCTCATCCTCTTTCTCTGCTAAAACCTCCCCTCCCATAGATATTGATCCCAAGATCATATTCTCTAATAAACCTCCTCCTTGCCAAACACCATTTCAGAGTCACTTCCTGAAGAATCCAATTAACCACAAAGATAATGATCTATATTTATTTTCCTTTGTTGTTCAACTCCAGTTTCCTTTTCTGCATATTTAATAGTTTTATTGCAGAAAATGTGAAGCATATAAAAAAGAAACTAAATAGAGTAATTAACTACCATATGCCCATTATCTAGTATCAAAATTATCAACATTGTCACACCCTTTAAAAACATATATACTTCTAGTCATCTTCTCCTGTTTTGTTATTATGAGTAATGTATCTTTGTGAAATGAAGTGGGTAATTTCTCTTTTTTTCTGTACTTTAAAAGTGTTTGTGTAAGATAATGACATAGACTGAATTGTGTCTCCTCAGTATTAGTAAGTTGAAGGTCTAACCCCCAGTGTGATTATATACGGAGACAGAGCCTATGAGGATATAATTAAAGTTAAAGGAGGTTATTAAGGTGGGCCTTGGTTCAATAGGATTAATCTCCCTATAAGAGGAGACACCAGAGAGTTGTGTGTAAGGGTGTGTGTGTGTGTGTGTGTGTGTGTGTGTGCATGTATGTTTGCACGCTGAGGAAAGGCCATGTGATAATAGAATAAGAAGGTGGCCATCTGCAAGCCAGGATAGGGGCTCTCACTGAAAACTGGCTGGCACCCTGTTCTCAGAATTTCAGCCTGCAGAACTGTGAGAAAATACATTTCTATTGTTTAAGCCACATAGTCTTTGGAATTGTGTTATGGCAGTTTGAGCTGACTAATATGGATTTTGGTACATAGAAGTGCTATGACAAATACCTAACAATGTATAAGTGGATTTGCAGCTGAGTAAGGTATAGAGGCTGTAGCAGTTTTGAGACACATGCCAGTAAAAAAAAAAAAAACTCAGGTTTGTTGCAAAATTATTGCAGGTAGAATATAGATGTTAAAGGTCCGTGTTCTAATGAGAGCTCAGAAAATAAAGGGGTAGTGGGGGATAGAGGTGTTGAGAAAGACTCCATTTTCTTAAAGACTTCATAAATAATTATGTACCTAATATTGGTAGAAATATGGAAGTTATAGACCTTTGTGGTGAAGCCTCAGATGAAAATAAGGACAGGATATTGGAAAATGGAGAAAAGATGATCCCTGTTATAAGTGGCAAAAAACTTGTCTAATTCGTGTTGTTGTGTTTTGTGGATGATAGAATTTATGAACAAGGAGATGGTATATTTACCTGAGAAGATTACTAAGCAAGATATTGAAGGCTTAGCCTGGGTCTTCCTGACCGCTATTGGTAAAAATATCAGAGGAGAAAGATGAATTGAAAAGGAATTGTTAAGCAAGAAGTAACAAGAACTTGAAGAGCTAGAAAACCCTCAGCCTACTCATGTTGCAAATTACTGAAAAAACTTGTTCTGAAGAGGTGTGTGAACGAAAGGTGTGGTTGGACAATCATTTGGTAAGGAGATTAGTGTGAGTATCAACTATGAATTTAATCAGTTACTTCACCAGAAGCCAGGAATAGAGATGGGATTATACCAGCAGAAACACTGCCACTCTCGACCTCAGCAACACTCTGCCAATTTGGACCAAAGGGAACAGGATGAAATGGTAGAGCTATTTGACAGCAAATATGCTTCATCCTTCAAGAAAGGGGAAGACTGACCCCAAAGGTGATGCAGAGACCATCAAGACTGCCAATCACACCACAGTCCCTGGGGACTAGACTTTCACATCCTCTGTTTCAGTGAGCCAGGTGGACCTTGAGCCAGGTGGCCCTTGAAGTAAGCCCCAGAAGCAGAACCACACTATACACCCCAAGGTGGGGAGGCAGCAACCCAGAGACACCATATTGGATCTGGAAGGCAAAATATTGAACCAAACAGGATTATTCTCTGACCTTAAGATCTAATGGAATTTGCCTGCTAGGATTTGGACATGTTTGGGATCCATTATCCCCTTTTTTTCCTTCTAGTCTCTCTCTTTTGTAAGGGAAATGTCTATCCTATGCCTGTTCGTCATTGGTTTTTTGTAAACACATAACTTGTCTAGTTTCAGGGGTTCACAACAGGAAAGAAATTTTGCCTCAGAAGGTATCAGACCTCAGTTCTCATCCATGTGTGATTTAGAAGGTATGTAAACTCCATACTTCGGGGCTGTTGGGAGGAATGAATGTATTTTGCATGTGAGGATATGAATTTAGAGGGCAGGAATGAGTGCAATGGATTGGATTGTGTCCCCTGCAAGTTCGCATGTTGAAGCCCTAACACCCAATATGACTGTGTTTAGAAATAGGATCTTTAAGAAGGTAATCAAGGTTACATGAGGTCATAAGGGTGGTTTTATAGGAAGAGACACAAGATACCTTGTTTCCTTTCTCTCCATGCACATGCACCCATAAAATGTCATGTGAAAGTCCAGTAAGAAGGCAAGCTGGGAAGAGAGTGCTCACCAAAAACTGAACTTCATGCACCTTGATCTCAGACCTCCATTCTTCAGAACTGTGAGAAAGTAAATTTCTGTTGTTTAAGCCATCTAGTCTGTTGTACTAAATTATGTATTACATGATGAGAGTTCCGACTGACTAATAGAGATTAGAATTATCCTTCAATCTTATAGAGAATGTTCCCATAACTCTGGAGATAGCTTCCCTTGGGGAAGCTGAGACCTTTGCTTCTATTCAATTTTGCAATTTTTACACATTATCCTCCTTACTTTGTTTGTTGTATATTTATTGAAATCAAATTATAAATAAAATCAAATTTTATTTTTAAATCCCTCAGCATCATTACTATGCCCCACTCTGTTCTCTGCACTCTCATTATCATTGCCAATATTATTAATATGTGTTTATTTTTGCCCCTTCTTGGACTTTTTGCCATGATTATTATTTATTATTTTGTCCTTCATTAATATTTCAAAGAACTATAACTGATTGTACCACTCAACAATTTTAGTGTTCTTTTCTTGCTTGCTTGTTTATTGCATTGGTATCTGTTTTATCCTTTAATTCATTTCTTTTTTGCTTCTGCTTTCAAATTTATTGTTGATATCTTCCTATTTTAATTGAGAGTTTAATTTATTAGTATAGCTCATCCTTGTTTTTTAATTAATTTACTTGGACATATGTTTTCTTATAGTACCATTTAAGAATTTCCCTTTTGTATTGTGGCAGGCTGAAACTCATTACATATTCACCCTAAACATATTCTACTTTCAATTCCTATTTTTAATGATTATTTAATTACTTATTTATTTAAAGTTTACTTACTTAGAGACAGAGAGAGCTGGGAGGGGCAGGAAAGAAAGAGAGGGGGTGGGGGGGGGGGGGAGAGAGAATCCCAAGCAGACTATACAATGCCAGCACAGCGCAGTGTGGGGCTCAAACTCATGAACCATGAGATCTTGACCTGAGCCAAAATCCAGAGTCAGACATTCAACCGACTGAGCCAGCCAGGTGCCCCAATCTTGATTTCCTTTTTAAGATACACATTTCTTAGTAGGTTTTTCCTGACAGCCAGATTTTTTAAAAACATAACTTTTCTTAATATCTTATTTCATTACATTGATCAGCTAATACAAATCATAGGGGAATGCTTGATTGATTTTCTTTTTAAGATTTAATGACAACCTAAAGCACGGCCAAGTTATATGAATGGTGTTTTTGTTTTTGTTTTTGTTTTTGTTTTTTTCGAGTCTGTAAGTTAAGGTTTCATACCTTGTTTGGTGTCTAAATACACATATATTAATTTAAGCAAAATATAAACACTATGTATTCCTAATTATTTTTCCTGTTACTATCACAAGATTGTGAAAGGCTGTTGCAAAAATGGATTTAGCACATCATAAAAGAATATCCTTTGTGGAAGCAGCTGTCTTTAGGTGTCAAACTCTGGATTGGAATTGGCTTTCTTTCTTTTTTTTTTTTTTTTTTTTTTTTTTTTGGAATTGGCTTTCAATGGCTGATGAATTGCTGAACATTGACAGGACAGAAGTTAAAAGTTTTGTCCCTGAAGTGAATCATTCCTATATTACAGGATCATTGCTGGAAAGGGAATTAAAACACACATTATAATCACTGGGAATAGGAGATAATCACATCCAGGAAAAATCCGGAGGTGAGAGGCAGGTGCCAAAGATAAGTCCAGCAAGAGAGGATGAATAAGGGGAAAATAAACAAGAACGAATGAAGTAAAATTTTGGGAACCAACAGATGGACCCAGCTTAAGGGATTAATATGCCCAAAGGAACTATATATCAAGAAGTGGCTTGAAGCCAGGACTAGAGCAACTTTGAGGGAGAGGGTAGAGGGCAGATTAGAGGTTCGGCAAAAGGTCAGCGTATAAAGTGGCAAGCGGGGTTCTCCCAGTGGGTTTTTTGACATTAGGGTTCACATTTACATGTGTTTGTTCCATGAGGATATCACCAGTGCTTCTCAAATTTTATTTTGAATATGAATCCCCTGGGGATCACCTTAAAATTCAGATTCTGGTTCTGTAGGTAAGAGTTGGGCACTGAGAGTCTGAATTCCTAAAACACTCCCAGGAGATGGCTGTCCCTCTGGTCTGTGGGCACTCTCGAGTGGCGGGACATTGACTCTACCCCCATGCCTTGGCAGCACTTGACAGACATGTAGAAAATCAGGAAGGGGTAGATAAGAGCAGCCCGTACCCTGGGGAGCATTTGGGGGTACAAGATTAATTTGTAGATTCTGGATCTTGACTTTTTCAACACTGAGAAAGAAACATACTGAGAGATATGCTGGCGGGACGTGGATTCTTTAGAGAAGTCTACTGTTTCTCATTTCTCTGTTAGAAAAAACTGGAATCAGAGGCAACTCTCCATTCCACCCACAGAACATGTGTTCCTCTGAGTGAGAAAGAGGCTTAAGCTCCGTGTTCCTTAGTTATAGTGTTAAAAACCTCGTGATCTAAAATACCCTAAAATAAATCCTGAAATATACTACAATTTACAGAGGGAACAATACAGCTGCACTCCCTTGTGAAATAATACAAGCCACTGGTAAAATAATCAAGATAGTCAAAAGAATTAACAATATAAAAAAATCATTTCTCATATTTCATTTCTCTGTTGAATATTATTACCTTTATACTCAAATCACCACATGCCAATTTATTTATTTTCAGTTTTCTCATGTTTATGAAATTTTTTCTTTGCTAGGATTATTCAGAAAATATGTTGATAATCTTCTTAAATTTTTAATTGTTTATTTATTTTTGAGAGAGAGAGACAGAGTGTGAGTGGGGGAGGGGCAGAGAGAGAGAGGGAGACGGAATCTGAAGCAGGCTCCAGGCTCTGAGCTGTCAGCACAGAGCCCAAAGAGGGGCTTGAACTCGTGAACCGCGAGATCATGACCTGAGCTGAAGTCTGATGCTTAACCAACTGAGCCACCCAGGCACCCCAATAATCTCTTTTTTTAAAAAAAAGATAGTTTTGAAACATCTTTAGGAAATGAGATCACTAGATTTTTTATGTGAATCATAACTATACACCTATAGCACATTTCCTGAAACATCCTGGAATGTCTCTTACATTGGGCTCCTAATTCAAGAGGACATGTTACAGATAGTAATAATGCACCTTGTTCTTTACATTTAGACACTTGCAAGAAAACTATGTATATCAAGCTGCATTTCATTAACAGAGAATCTTAAGTGTATATTTATAAAGAAACAAAATGATATAATTTAAAACGGCTCTAACATCTATCTATCTGAAATGCTTCCTAAAGACACTAAATGCCTTTTAAAAGCCACAGATGCTTTGCTCTGGAGGAATCCTAATAAATATGAAGGTACTTTCAAGATAGAATAGTGAAAGGTGATACTGAACACCTCAGCATGCACAGTTAATCTCGTACATCCTGAAATCTACTGCCTTTTTTTTTTTTTTATATTATATGTTTATTTGTTTTTGAGGGGCGGGAGGGGCAAATAGAGAGGGAGAGAGAAGATCCGAAGCAGACTCTGCATTGACAGCAGCGAGCCCAATGTGAGATCATGACCTGAGCCAGTCTGACGTTTAACCGAATGAGCCACCCAGGCATCCCTCTACTGCCTTTTCTATTTCAGTGTGAGGCTAAGATAGAATCATCATTCAGCTGTCTAGACTCAAGTTTCCCAGTGGACATGTTACATACTCCCAGTGTCCATTCTCTAAAGTGTCATGTGATCCACGCAGTAAATAATTTCATCTGAGCTTCCCTAGCCACCACTAAGAACTCCCCCCATATATTTAATTCTGCATGTGAGAGAGAAAGGTGATGGGAATAAAATCCGGTGTGAGTCCTCTTTGATGAGCCACTGTAATTTCTATCTCAAATTCTTTTATCTGTGGATAACTTTTTGTTATTCTAATCCTCTCTTGTTTAGGCTCTCTAGCTTTTTTCAGAATGATTATCTCAAGCCAATCCTTTATCTAGAATATTAATATTGCACATTTTATTTGTTATATACAGTTGTCTTCTATAAAAGCAAAAACCTTCTTCTGCACTGTTATCTGGTTCTAGATCATTGTTGTTGTGTTTTGTTGTTTCAGTATGGTAGTTACCAGCAAGGAAACTGAATCTGAGCTCTTTTACCTACTAGTAATATGAAAGACAGGCTATTTAATCATTCTCTGCCTTAATTTCCCCCTCTGTGTAATAAGGATAATGAGATTTTTCCTGTAGGGTTTTTGTGAGGACAAAATAAAGTAGGAAGATATTAGTGTAGAGTTGGTGCCTTACCAGTGTAAAGTTTCTTGTCTTTCCGTGTCTCTTCTATTTGTGTGGAGGACTACGGGCTACATTAGCTTTTGCATATATGTGCTCAGAGAACCTGAGGTCGGTGAACTCTCCAAAGTTGGGAATCCAGGGCCTCTACAATGAATACCTAATGAGTTGATATAAACTACAAATATTGGTTCAATTAAATTACCCTACTGGACTAATCCAGTTTACCCTGATTACATTTTTGACCAAAAATATCAAATCAATCTATCACTTAGATAATTCTTCCAAACACTCGGAACTGAGTCAGCAGGAAAGAGTGAGACTTCTGATTTTTAAGATTTAATGAAGACAGCGGTGATTTCTGTATTTCCACATTAATGTATGTGCATGCAAGAGTGGATATGTCGCCATTCTATTCCATACCAAGATCAAATTGGGTGAAAAAAAAATGCGTGAGAATCGACTAATGACCACTTGGACTATTTCCTAAGTAATGTGATTTTTTTTGTTGTCATTTTTACTCACTTAAAAAAATTGAACCTATTTTCTATTACAATGCAATTAATTTAAATCAAACTCGATATGTATTTACCATATAAATACTGGTTTTACACACTCTCTGTTAAGGTCAGTTAAGGTATGGAAGATATCAAGGCCCACATTTAAAATGTCCTATTTTTATGAGACATAATCAAACTGAACACTAGAGGGCACTCATACTTAGAACTGAATCCAATGAGGGCATCTTAGAAGATTTTACTACTGCGGTAGAATCCAAAAGGACCAATTTATGGACACCTCCAGATTGTCATATGATACCACAATCTATAACTCACTGCCAAAATGAAATTCAATTTCCTCTTACTCAAGGTTCTCCCCAAAAAGATCACCAATACAAACGCCTGGAAATGTCTTGTTTTGTTTCTCAATTCACATTAATTACTCTGTTCAGAATATTTTCCCTCACCACTCTGAATACCTTCCTATACCCAGATTTCACACAGTCGAAGCCATTGTTCCATATGATATTTTCTGAAGCATTTTCAGAAAAGTTTTGTTTGTTTTTTAAGTCTTTCCTTTTGCACCAAAAGCCTTTCACCTTGGAATCTCACCATTCTTATGTGAAATGAGGTAGCTTGGTATGAGATTTGAAAAGGTGTGATTGCTCCATAGCTCTATAACTTCGTGGATGTGCTACCTGTTGAATTATACAGAGGCCTGCGCTTAGAATGGTCATTGGTATAATGTACTGCTATCACTGTCTCGAAATTAATAATTTGTACCCATAATTTTGACCCTGAAGTTTCATTTTGCATTGTGCCCCACAAATTGTTTGACCAGTCTTCATGGGTGTAATATTAGATTCCAATTCAAAAACATTGTTTCTTTCTTTTTCTTTTTTTCAAAAACATTTTTTCTAATTGCTAAGGTAATACTGGATAGGCATGCCACAAGGAAGACACTATAAATCATATAAATCATCATTGTGTTTCTTTGCACTGATAGCTATGAAACTCATACCCGGATTTATCACTTAGTTCTTAGAACTGTGCCGTAATTTTAAATAATACATTTCTATGTACTAATTTCACCATAAGCCTTTTCTTATTTTTATATTATCTCCACATTAACTTGATATTTTATGTTATATGTTATTTTGTTTTTATAAAAGCTTTCTTTAAAGCTCCTCAGAATGAGACAATTGAAAAAAATTATTAATATACCTTTTATACTTTTTTTTTATTTTAAGACATGTATCTGTATCTATATCTACATCTATATCTATATTAGACTGCCTCTCTCCTCCAAATTTTTTCTTTACCATATTTCAAATAACTTAATTTTTCAAAGGTATAAATCAAGTAAGTCCATATGAAAGATCCTAATGAATATGAGGTAAATGTAAATCTGTGCTCTGGTGTTGATCAGTACCCCAAATAGTCCACGGCTTGAATGACAAAAAAAAAAAATAGTAAATGTATTTTCTTTTAATCAGGTCATCAATTTGTTCACCATAAATAGATATGAGTGAAAGAAACTTGAGACTTACACCCCTTCTCCCCCAACTAGGAAAGGTACTTTTTTTTTTTTTTTTGTAACTTTATTGACTAAGTACACTCAATGGAACAGCCTTCCCTAGAATTCCCATAAGAGCCATCTAGCTCACTAGTGAGGCCCTTGAATCTTATTCTATTCTCAGGAAAGCATTATTGTGTAACAAAATAATATTTAGCTTATGTGTCATCCTAAAATATATTATTACTAATCTAGTATTTTTTAAAGCAAGGATCAGCAAACTTTTTTTCTGTAAAACTTTAGACAGTAAATATTTTAGATTTTGTTCCACAGACTACTTATGTCTCAACTACTCAGCTCTGCTGTTGAAGGACAAAAGCCCCCCATACACAATATATGAATGAAAGGAAATGAATGTGTTCCAATAAAACTTTATTTGTAAAAACAGATGCCTGAAAAATGAATCCTGGTTGGCAATGAAGGATCAGTTAATCAATCCCTCTACTAAAGGATTTGTATTACTGTACAAGGCAATAATATAAAATAATGAATATACGAAAGGCAATTAGAACTTAGAAATCTTTTTTGTTCTTGGCATAGTCATTTGAATAAGATACGTATGTATATATGTCTATTTTCACAATAGCCATAGCTCAGAACAAATTTGGGACTCCTAATTTGGAATTGAAAATAGAATCAATTTGTGAACCACTCAAGAAAATCCATTTCACTACTTTATAGTAAAGCTACATTTGGGGCAGAAAATACTATTACCCAGCTTAATGACACATCTCATTATCCAAAATTGGCTAGAATGAATTTGTCCAATTTCAAAAATCAAGTCTACCATGGAAAGATAAAGACTGATTACTACTGAATCTTTAAAGAGAAGTTTCAGTTTAAAATCAATCCAATGTAATTTAGAGGCACATCTTGTTTATTCCTTATTTGCATATATTCAGTTGGAAACAGTGGCAATCCATTCACAGCTATTTTCACGGCAGAGGCAAGGGACAGTGATGTCCATATTGATAACGTAAGGTTAACATGTGACATGGCTGGTAAAAGTGACTGTAGTTGCATAGGTCATAAGAAATAATGCCAAGACATGCAGAATAAGTGCAATTTTAACATTTTTTCCCTATGAAGAAGGTTTGGGGTAAGTTTTTTTGGCTTCATGTCTGAACTGGCAAATGAAAGAATTGACAAGGTTTTAAAGATATTTCAAAAGACAGAAATGACAGAGGACTATGTGGAAAACAAGGGACAATTGACAGGAAGCATGTGAAGAAGCGTTGTTTAGAATATGTCAAAATTGATGTTTACTAAATGGCTTTATTTCACAAGAAAACAATTGGCTTATGAGCGACCAATCTCCCTAAAATTATTTTCTAAGTCCTTTGGGTTTCAATTATTTAAAGAAATGACTTGATTCTCAGCAAGCTTTTCTTGGAAAAAACATTCTTCCAGCTTGCCAGATGTGTTACATATTTGAATTAGTGGTTTTTATTTTTTATTAATGTTTATTTATTCTTGAGAGAGAGAGAGAGAGAAAGAGAGAGAGTGAGTGAGCAGGGGAGAGACAGAGAGGACAGAGGGAAACACAGAATCCTAAGCAGGCTCCAGACTCCGAGCTGTCAGCACAGAGCTTGAACACGGGGCTTGAACTCATAAACCGTGAGATCATGACCTGAGCTGAAGTCAGACACTTAACTGACTGAGCCACCCAGGGGACCCTGAATTAATGGTTTTTATTCAAGAAGTATCCCAGTCCCTATTGTTGCTTCCAAAAGAGGTGTGTGTATGGCAGGGGGGTGGAGGTAAGAGGTGGGATATTTGGGGGTAAAGGGAGAAGTAGGAAAAAATTCTAAAGATAATGGAGAAAATAAATGATTTTTCAGATTCTAGTAGCATAATCTCAGAGTTTGTATCTGTCACTTTAATTTTGTTCCACAGATATTCTATGAGTGACTTTAAGATTGAACCTTCTTCTTCACTGAAACTCACACAAGGTATCTATTGCAGAACACACATTTGAAAACATATTTTTATTGACTCTAAATAACAACAACAGAAACCAACCAACCAAACAAACAAACAAAACAAAACAAAAATCAAAAACCACCTGGTGACTTTCTTTGTTAGAAAAATGTGTATTTAAAGGTAAAACTCCAAATTCTGTTCCTCAAGCATGGGATCCTAAAATAAGTCTCAGAATTTTCTCTCCTTCTGTGCTCCATTTCAGTAGACTTTTACTCAGCCAGCAAAATCTCTGAATTTTTTTTTTTTAAATCTCTTTCCCCTTAGTGGTCTCTAGTCAAAGACATTCCACTCAGAATATTCTATGAATTCACACTCTGATTCCAAACATTTTTCTACAACATGACTGAATTTTAAGGTCCCAATGGACCCCACAATCACAATCTCAATTCTGTGACTACGTGCTTAGATTTTATATTCAACAGACTATAGTTATAAGGCTATCATCTGTTTCATTCATTAACATGAATCCTTCCCTATGATCGCATACCTTTTCAATATTTTCAGGTTTCTCCTCTATATTGTACTATTATTTATAACCTATTCCAGAAAACCAGCTGATAGAAAGGAAGAATTTTAAAGACTTCATATCATTGAAAATTTATGGTGATATGGAAGCACTTTGTACTATTATTAATTAAATAGAATTATATTTCTGCATGTTTGAAACAGGAATCAACCAATCATCTTCGTTTTTTAACTCATCTGCTAAATATGTTCGTTGCATTTCCTTCTGAAAACATCTATTTACTTAGATCAAGCAGAGCAGTTTTGCTTACTAAATAACAATAAGATGAAATTGTGTGTGTGTGTGTGTGTGTGTGTGTGTGTGTGTGTGTTGGGGTTTGTATGTGTGTTTACACAAAATGGTCTAGGATATGCAATGGTAACTTACTTCCTGATGAGGCAAGCATTAATGTTTGTCATTTAAATCTTAACCTGCCCTGTTTGTGATTGAGAGTTTAAAAATTTTTGCAGGATAAGACAGTAATACCATCTTACTACGTTAAAGACACCTATTAGTCATGTCCCAGGCAAATTGGGATTTATGACTCAGACATAATTCTTCCAAATATGCCTGCTGTTCATAAAAAGGCAGAGATATATGACTCAAAAATAACACCAAGACAGAAATAATTCTGCACTTCGCTTTGCCACATTGACTTTCCTCTGGAATGTATGGCAAAATCTCCACGTTTTATGAATAGGCTCTTTCCAATACTACAGATGTATATTCCCAACTTCTAAATCAAGCAAATCCCTGAGACAAATAAAACAAATGATCAGCTCCAGCACAGGCAAGGGGAGATGTATATAGAAGAACTATGCATTAAAGATTGATGGGGATCCACACATACTTTAAATATCCCACTGTTGATGTTGACTGTGACTTGAAGAGAAGGTTAAGAATGTCATGTATCACTTGAAAATGATTAAGTTGTTCTAGTCATCTGACCGAGTGTCATGCCATGTGATCAATTGTGGATGGGCGCATTAAATTTTTGAGGGGAGGTGGAGAAGATATGGACAGAATATAGCACAGATAATATAAATGTCTCCCCCTCAAATCTGTACAAATATTGCCAAGACCATGGCATATCATCATGCTTTGTGAACACTGATTGCTGAAGGTAACTTATGTAAAGATACCAAATTTCATTAAGGATGGCAGCGATACAATCCTCCTTTCTCTGTGGACTATGAAATCTTTCAACTTAAATATTTTGGAATTTTCGTAGGCATCAAAGATGCATATGAAATATTGCCTCCAAGAGACATTTTTTGCCCTTGAAGAATAATCAAAGTTCTACTTATGTTTATAACTTAAAATCAAATAGTTTTTCTAAACTCCAGTGGCAATAATTCTATCATCTCCGTGGTCCTGTCTTTTTAAATCATCTATAAAAATCAAAGATATCCATTTTTTCGCCAGTGAAACATAAGCATTGTATTCAGTGAATATTAAAATGTGGATCTTAAAAGGCACAAATTTTATTATAACTGAATGATTTACTTAATACCCCATGCCAGGAATTGTCCAGAAGGGATTATTCTGTTAAAAAGAAAAACAACATGCACTTATAATGTTGTTGAAGACCATCATCGATTTCTAATTAGGCATATTAATATTATACTCTCATTACGTTTCAAAATAAGAGATTTCTTCTTATTCCAAGAATCCTAGGAAAGAATCCATGTAAAATAAATGGCATTTGTTCTCTGAACACTCTTCACTCCCCTGTTATGATGGATAGCCTCAAACAGTTGTGTTTTTATCATTAATTTCCCTCATAAATTTTTCCAGAGAATTTAAAAATGGGGTTAGACGAACAATCAGGATATGACGGAAGGTTTTTCTCTGTGTAAGGAGAGTAGACACTGATTTAGTTCCATGCTATTTTCTGTGCAGTATCCACTTGCCTCCGTCAAAGTGTGGATTAATTTTAATTTGATTGTAATAATGGATACCATATATTGGAAGCATGATTGCCACCTGACATTTATTCCCCACTGTTCTTGCTTACAGATCCTTGATTCTGTCTGGGTTGACTGTGTGCCTAAGCCACATATGATGATTGTGGTATCATGTTGTGTCTCCATCAATAATGACAGATCTGTCAATCACCTGCCAGTTCTTTAATTTACCCAGCTCCTTGGTAGCTTGATATGCAGGGTAACCCAGATATCGTCTATGAGGTATCAGGGGGAATCCTGTTGGGAACTTCTTAGAAAAAAAATATATTTCTAGTAAAAAGAGAGATGATAATTGGTGATATTCCTTCTCCTCTTTTTTTCTGCCTGGAACCTGATCATGATACTTGGAGCTGCAGGGCCTATATTTTGACCATGAGGTCACATGAATTAGACCAAAACACAACGTGGAAGGGTCTGTAGCTACAAAAAAAGTCTTTGTGCCCTGATAACACTCTTAGCTGCTACACCGTGGACAGCAACTGTGATCTCTAGATTTCTTTTAAAGTGACAAAAATCACCTTTTACTAATTGAAGCCCATTACGTAGATTTTCAGTACTTTGCTATTGTAAGCATTCCCAGCTCCTAGAGTCTTTAGTTAGAAACTAAAACAAAATGAACTTTAGATGAAAACAGTTATCTGAGGATAAAAGATAATGGTCATCTTTAGCATAGGTATGACAACTTTGTATAATATTGTTTTGGGTTCCTGGGCCCCAACCAGTGGGTGTGTCAGGGGGCTTTCCATGCAGCACCAAACTATTCTCAGATACCCGTAGGGTAAAAATTCTGACATTATCTACCTGAAGATAGCATAGATTCCCCAGGTGAAGCTTTCTGTCTTACAAGATGGCCCACCCTACCTTCATTTGCCAGTCATAAGCCCAGATTGTTCCCTGACCTGACTGACTGGCTGTAAATTTGAGGTTGCCCCTACCTCATCCCTGGGTTCAATTCATTTGCTACAGCAGCTCTGGGAACTCAGAGACCCATTTTGTTTACTAGATTACCAGTTTACCAGATTGCCTGTTTACTATAAAAGGACATAACTCAGGAGCAGCCGGACGGAAGACACGCATATGGCGAAATATGGGAAAAGGGTAAGAAGTTTCCTTGTCGCCTCCAGTTGTGTCAGTGTCCCCCAGATCCCCCCATGTTCCTCACAAAAGCTCTCCACACCTGGTCCTTTTGGATTGTGTGGAGGCTTCATTACTTAGGCATAGTTGATTAAATCATTGGCAATTGGTGATTGATTCAACCTCCAGCCTTTCTTCCCTCCACCAGAGAGAGATCAAGGAATGAGACTAAAAGTCCCATGGTTTGCTCCACTGGTAAACAACCCCCACCTTTAGGTGCTTTCCAAAGGTCACCTGATTAATATAACAAAAGGATATTTTTAACACTCTCTGTCCTTAAGAAATTCTAAGGTTGTTTGGGAGTTGTAAGCGAGGAATCTTGGAAGAAGACCAAATATATATGTGAATATATGTACATATATGATCAAATATATATGTATACATATTTTTCATAAATCACAACATTGCACATATAAATAATGTGTTTTGCTAGTAGTCATCTCTGTCAAATATTGAATCATGATAGGCAAAATTACAGTGTATGTAAAACAAAAATAAGTTATGTCTTTAGTGTGTCAAGAATAAACTTCTAGGAATTAAAAATGAGGTAAGATTGGATATACAGAATGAGAGACTTTCAGTGGTTATTATACACAGTCGACTTGTTTTAAGAGCTAACTTTGCATTCATTGCTTTTCTTTTTGTGTTTCCTAAGTTAATTTTATTTATTGAAATTCCTTCATTGGTTGATAGCATTTTATTTTCACGAATAACTCACTGTAGAACAGAAGCAACAGACAAATCAGAGTCACCAAGGAAGGCTCCAGAATGTTTTTACATTTTCTCTAATTTGTATTAGTAAATGATGTAGGGTCTGTTGTACTGAATAATGTGATTGTGTATGTGCGTTAGTAGACATAACTAAATGATGTATCATTTGGAGAGAGGGTTTGAACACAAGCTTTATACTGGAATGCAATCTTTTTAAGCCAGCACAAACATACTTGGCTTTTAAATCGTTCTAGTTCCAGGATTATTGTTCTTAAGCAATAAACTCCAAGGGTAGAGAAATGGATAAAGAATAGAAGGCAGTTAGGAACAAGTAACAAGTATTAAATCATCATCATATATAATTTCCAGGAGACTCAGGATATTAATAAATTAAATGTTAACTTCATACGTTTAGTTCTCACAAGGTCACGGGTAGAAAAGGAGACAGCAGAGGCCTATCTTGGAGATTCTAACCATGTAGCCATGGTCCGGACCAAATTTGTTTTGTGTGTGTGTGTGTGTGTGTTTCTTGAGAGAGAGAGAGTGCATGAGCAAGTGGGGGAGAGGGGCAGAGGAAGAAAGAGAGGGAATCTGAAGTAGATTCCATACTCAGCCTCTGCGGGGCTGGATCCCAGGACCCCAGTCTGATTCTCAATGACTGAGCCACCCAAGTGCCCCATACCTAATTTGTAATTTAACCCTTAGTTTTAGTTATCCTTTGCCGGTACTTATCACAAAGCATTTCCTAGTAGTAAAGAGAAAACTTTCCGGAAGACCAAAATACCCAAGCTATTTTTTGAGCTTATGATCACTAACAGGCAATCTTGATAATGTTTCCTGGATAAATTTTCACCCATACCTTCTGCTGTGAGAAGCAGCATCTGTTAACTTGGTTGGGTCTGACTGAGTAATTTTCTTTTCGGCCACACTGAATGGTGAAATAAAGCCCCCCAAAACGGGGTGCCTGGGTGGCTCAGTCGGTTAAGTGTCCAACTTTGGTTCAGGTCATGATCTTGTAGCTCATGAGTTCGAGCCCCGCGTCCAGCTCTGCGCTGACAGCTAGAAGCCTGGAGCATACTTCTGATTCTGTGTCTCCCTCTCTCTGCCCCTCCCCTGCTCATGCTCTTTCTCTCTCAAAAAATAAATAATCATTAAAAAAAATGTAACACTTGGTTTATGCTGACCTCAGATGAGAGTAGATACCATTAGTATCTCCTTACTTCTGAATTTTAATAATCAGCTAGGGGCTTTTTCTATATAAACACAAAGTGAAAAAAAAAAGAAAAGAATATTGTGCTATATTATCTTGTACATAAGATAAACAAGTGCACTATGGTATTTTTTCTATTTTTCCAGGAGTTTTGGGGGGGGGGGGGATGAACACAACTCTGCATTTTTTTTCCTAAGGGAAACTTTTCCATGTAAATATAGTGCATCATAGACCAGACTCTAGTCCGTAATTATAAGTTCTGAATGTACAGCCATAATATACTGTCTCTGCCAAAACCTAAATTCCAAAAATAAATATCAGATCAGTAAATGGCTGGTATACAGCCAGCAACAATACAACACATGTGCTGGTAAATAAGTCCTATGCCATATTTGTGGTAAGAGAAAATACAAGAACTATATATTGGTCAATACTGGTAACTCAACAACCATCCCCAATACAAGTATATACATATATATATATATTTTTTTTACCATAGTTTCATTTAGTACATTTAGGCTCAACAAAAATATCATTTAAACTGGTACAAATCATTGTACCAAAGTAGTGTAATTGTTATGTAGTTGTACTGAGGGGTCATCAAGACCACTCCTAGGTTTGATGATTTGATAAGAAGATTCAGTACACAACTGAGTATTATTGTATTCAAGGCTCTGATTTATACAGTAAAATAATAAAAAGCAAATAGAGCAAAGTGGAAAAGCACATGGCGTATAGTCCAAAAGAAATCAGTCATAAGCTTCCAAAGATCATCTCCCAGTGGAGTCACACAGGACAGTCTTAATTTCCCCAGCACGGAACAATGAAAAGGAGTAGTGACAAGGTGTAAAATGTCGCTAACAAGGAAAGGCACCAAGGCTCAGTGCCCAGGGTTTTCACTTGGGGTTGCTCACATGTACCACGTATGGACCAACATTCCAAACTCCCAGAAGGAAAGCAAATGTTCGGTATCATCCACAATGTTTGTATAAACAGGTTAGCCAAAGTGAGTCACTATGGGAATGGGAATGAATGGTAAGAACCCTCAGAAATTCAAGTCCCCAGAAGCCAGCCAAGGACCAGACTTGTCAGTAGGTCAATCAAAGAAGAACAATCAAGCCAGCTATGTTAAATGTTTTCTGTACAATAAATCAAATATATACTTGAGAAAAATTATTCTCAACCATTAATTTTTAAAAGAAATTCCAATGTCATTTCATACATGTAATAAATCATGTGTATTCTGAATATTAGGACTAGTCTCCAAAAAACTAAATTAATACCAACAGTACCATGTATCCGATGATTATTAAAACAATAAATCAAAAAGCAAACATGTCAAAATATACCATGGAAGTTTTGCTTTTCACCGTAAAAACCTAGACAGTCATCATCTTCAAAACCACATAAATGATTATCTTTACTAGCTAGCATTCAAAATGACTCACTTGCTGCTGCTCTGATAATACTTCCCATTACTCTTTGGTAACTCTACTTATTAATACTTATGTGTGTCATCACCACACATTTCACTGAAACAATTAAAATCATAAATATTATTTATTATTCGATAAATAAATTTTCCTCTATGTTATTTCCTAAAACACTTTGTTGAGAAACATAATTTTTATATATACCACTGACCCATTTAAACTGTAGAATTCAGTGGCTTTTAATATGCTTACATTGTTCTGCAACCATTAACACGATCAACTTTAAGATATGTCATCACCCCCAAAAGATCCTCGTGCCAATTAGCAGCCTTTAACCATTGTTTCCCCGTCTCCAATGCCTAGGCAACCAGCAATTACAAATCTACTTTCTGTTTTCACAGATTTACCTATTTTGGACATTTCATGTAAATTGAATCACACAATGTGGTGTCTTTTGTAATTGCCTTCTTTCCTTTAGCATAATGTTTTTATGGATCAGGTGTAGAAGTATTCCGTTCCTTTGTAATGCTACATACTATTCCATTGTTAGGAATATACTACGTTTTAATTGTCCATTCATCAGTTGATAGAAATTGGGTTGTTTTGACTTTTTGGTTAGTATCATTGATGCTACTATGCATATTTATGTGATGATGCATTTTGTGATGATGGATGTTTTCAATTTCCCTTGAGCATTTCTGAGGCATATGTCGACTTTATTAAGAATGTTCTGAGGAACAATCAAATTGTGTTACAAAGCAGCTGAAGCACTTTACATTCCCACCACTTATGTGTGAAGTGTGAAATTTCTCTGCATCCTCACCCTTACTCATTACCTGTCTTTTGATTGTAGCTATCCTAGTGGGTGTAAAATATTATCTCATTGGGCTTTGGTTTGCATTTTCTGGATGGCTAATGATGTCAGACTATTGGCTACTTGTTTTTCAACTTTGGAGAAATATTTTTTCCCATACCATGTGTTGTCCTTTGGCTTTCTTGATGGTACCCTTTCAAGTACAAAAATTTTAATTTTGACAGTTTATTTGTCTTTTTTCCCCCTTTATTTTATAGGTAATTTTGGTGTCATCTGTAATAAGGCTTTTCTTGACCCAAGATCCCCAAAAAATTATTCCTATGTTTTCTTCTAAGAGCTTTATTGTTTTGCATTTTGCTTTGGGGCATGTATCTATTTTAACTTTATTTTTGTGTATGTTGTGAGATAACTTCTGGGATGCCCATCAACATTCTTTTGCATTTGGATATCTGGACATCCCAGCATCACTGGTTGGAGACTATTCTTATCCCATTGTGGAGCATCCTTGTCAACAATCAATTGGCAATACATATAAGGCTTATTTCTAGACTCTCAATTCCACAGTTTGATCTCTATGTCTATCCTCATATCAGCATGATACTGTCTTAAATACTGTTGTGTTGTCATGAAGTTTGCAGTCAGCAAAGTGCGTGTTTTTCAACTTTGTTCTTTTTCTAAACTGTTTTGGCTATTTGGGGCCTCTTCCATGTCCCTATCATTATTAGGATTTACTTGTTGAATCCTACAAAAAATGCCAGCAATAATTTTGATGGGCTGTGCATTTCATCTGTAGATCAGTTTGAAGAGTATTACTATCTTAATGATATTATCATTTAACAAAATTATTTTTATGTTTTTATTTATTTTTGAGACAGAGAGAGACAGAGCATGAGCAAGGGAGTGGCAGAGAGAGGGGGAGACACAGAATCTGAAGCAGGCTCCAGGCTCTGAGCTGTTAGCACAGAGCCCAACACGGGGCTTGAACTCACGGAGTGTGAGATCATGACCTGAGCTGAAGTCAGATGCTCAACCAACTGAGCAACCCAGGCGCCCCACGATATTATCTTTAAATTCATGAACATGGCATGCCTTTCCATTAATTTAGGAAATTTTGGATTTATTTCAACAGTGATTTTAAATCATTTTCAGAATACAAGTTTTGTATGTTTTTTTGATTAAATTTCTTCTAGCTATATAATTCTTTTTGATGCTGTTTTAAATCAAAATTTTCCATTAGTTTTATTTTTGGACTATTCATTGCTAAGGTTAAAAACCAAAAATGATTTTTATGTATTCAGCTTGTACCCTGCAATATGACTGAAGTCATTTATTAGTTGAAATAGTTTTACAGTAGATTCCTTAGAATTTTCTATATGCAAAATCATGTCATTTGGAAATAGAGATAAATTTACATCCTCCTTTCCAATTTGGATGCCTTTACTACTTTGTCATGTCTGGTTGTCCTAGCTATGACTTCCAATACAATGTTGATTAGAAGTGGTGAGAATGGCCATCTTTGTCTTATTGCTATATTCAGAGGGAAAGCATTTAAGCTTTCCTACTGAATGTAGTATTAGCAGGTTTTTCATAAATGTCCTTTGTTAAGTTGAGGATTTTTTATTCTATTTCCAATTGCATTTCAATCATGAAGAGTTGACATATTTTGTCAAATGCTTTTCCTTCACCTCTTCTCCCTTAATTTTATTGAGTGTATATTACATTATTGATTTTCAGGTACTAAAACAACCTTTCATTCCTCAGATAAATCCCATTTGGTTTTCCCATCCTTTTCATTTGTTGCTCTGGATTTCATTTGGTGGAATTTTGTTGAGTCTTTTTGTGCCATTGTCATAAGACACATCTGCCTGTACATTTGTTTCATGTTCATTTGTCTGGTTTGGTATGGGTCATACTGGGTATATAGAATGAGTTAGAAGGGTTACCTCCTCATATATATATATATATGTGTGTGTGTGTGTGTGTGTGTGTGTGTATGTGTGTGTGTGTATATGTATATATACGTGTATATATATATATATATATATATATTTTTTTTTTTTTTTTACATATTTTGGGAAATATTATTAATTCTTGATCAAAGGTTTGGTTAAATTCACCAAAGGAACCATCTGGGCTTAGACTGTCTTTTATGGGGATTTCTAAAAATAATTACTAACTGAATCTGTTTATGTGTTTGAGGCCAGTTCAGATTTTCTCTGTTCTGCTCATATTTTCTAATTCTTCTTGAATCAGCTTCAGTTGTATGTATATCTGTAATTGAGTTCATGTCATTTAAGTTATCTAATTTGTTGGCATATGATTGGCATACAGTTGTCTGATTCTGTTATTATGATTTTTATTTGCATATCATCAGTGGTAATGCCCTTCATTTCATTCTATCTAAAGACTTATAAACTTTGTTGACCCTTTCAAAAAACCAATTTTTGGTCTTAATCAATTTTCTCTATTGTTTTCCTATTCTCTGTTTCACTAATTTCTCATCTGCTCAATAATTGCATTGCTTCCGCATGCATGGTGTTGCACGTTAAGGCAGCAAGCTAGTCTTAAAGAAGTTTGCTCATTTTTTCCTACTTGCATAAAGTGGAAATTTGGGGTATTGATCTAAGAATTTTTCTTTACTATAAATGGTCACAACTATGAATTTCTCTTTAAATGCTACTTTACCTGCATTCTCTAAGTTTTGATATTTTGTATTTTCATTTTTACCCATTTCAAACTATTTTCTAATTTCTCTTATGATTTCTTTTTTGAGTTACTTTTTTTAGAAGTGCATTGTTTAACTTCTACATATTTGTGAAATTCTCAAATTTCTCTTTGTTATTACTTGTAATTTCATTCCATTATGGCCAGAGACCTTTGCATGAATTGATAATGGCTTGTTTTATCACTTATCCTGGAGAATTTTTTTAAGAGTGCTTGAGAAAACTGTGGTAGGCCATTGTACATGAAGCAACAAAGACCAAAATCAAAAGTTTTTTCTTTTAAACACAGAAGGGACAGAAGTAAGAATAATGATTTAATTAAATTCCAGAAAAATATGTAATGAGAGGAAGAGAAAGGTTATTGGACATTTGAAAGACTTTCCAGATAAGAGTTCTATGAATCTCAGATGTAATCATGGTTTTTGATGATACTAATCTGTTTCTGCTGGGAAGGATGATATGATGTAATTATTGCAGATAATAGTTATTCTTCTGACTAGAAAAGCAGGTCACTTAAATGGTTTCTCTGGAGACTTTTTTTTTTTTTTTTTTTTTTTTTGCCTGTGAAACCCATCTAACAACTGAATGGTGGAACCACTAGAAATTCCCACTGCCTGATTTGACTGGAGTGGGAAGCTTAGTCATTGATTCCTGATAATACAGAGACCCGCTGGCCAAAGATTTCTATTTGTATGTGGAATGTTTTATAACCATATAACAGGGAACCAAATGGAGTTAACCTTTCAAAGCCTAGTAGAAAGGAGCAGACTTTCTTGACTAGCAGGAAACAGATCATCTGGCCTTTAGCAAGACATGGATCACTTTTTATGAGGTAACTAGGTGATTTCAATATTGATTTCCTTGGGTTTTGACATAGCAATTTGGTGTATTCATATGAATTAGGGATCATATTGGATGTTCTGGACCTTGGGTACTAAATATCAATAACCCCTGGATAATTGTATACCATTACTTTAAAATTTAATTACAAGCACATGATATTCTCTACCAAAATAGTAAATGCTGGTATGTACTATTATGATAACTCATCATCCAGAAGAAGTCCATTCTAGACCACCAATTATTACTAAATCCATAGCCTTCTTACTTTACACATGTACTGTATTGAGCCCAGGCTCCTGGATTCCCTGGAGTGATATAGCCACTTCCATAAGGAAACCATAGGTCTGGCTGTAAACTAATACACCCAAAATTAACAAGGCTGTTGGTATGGGGGAAGGGAGGGTGCAGAATGGTTGCAGAGAAGTTGCATTAGACTTTGAAAGCAGATCTATTGCTTTTTTTTTCTTAAAATTTTTTTCTTCCTTCCATTTTTCCTTCCAACCTTCCTTCCTTCCTTCCTTCCTTCCTTCCTTCCGTCTCTCTCTCTTTCTCTCTCTCTCTCTCTCTCTCGTATTCCTGTGCAAAAGTTCATGGGAAAAAGTTCATCCGGTCTCCATGATTTCAGGCACATTGAATCCTAGTCTTTGGTAGATGCAGTTAACCCAGCCTAAGACTTTAAGTATAATGTAAGTCCAAGCCAGTACCTATGGAGCAACTGGGTGAATAAGCTTGCAGGTAGAAAACTTTGGTGATTCTAGCTGAATGTGGTGAGAAAAAGAAGGTTTGACATGTAATATCTCTTCAGTTTTCATCAAAAAAAATTATTTAAGTATATTTAAATGTATTTGCTAATTCTAATTTTAATTATTTGCTAATTCTAATTTGGATTCCATAATCCTCTTCCAAATGAGGCAAACATAAGATCTAAGCAACACAAGGAGTGTTATCTGATCATGATCTCTCTAAAAGAGAGTCACTTGAGCTCACTTGGAACGCCAGTGAAACGCAATCAGCTTGCTAAGTTTGGTGCATTATTTGTTATCTTTATGAAAATCTGCTCTTTTCTTAGGGCGTGCAATATTTCCCCTACATTCTTCTTTCTTTATCTCATTGTTTCCTTGTAAGGTTATCTCTCCAAGAATTTCCATAAGAAATACTATGTGTGGGTCAGTAGGTATGTTATTCTGTTCGGGCTGACATAACAGAATAGCACTGACTGGATGGGTGGCTTAAATGATATAAATTTATCTTCTCACAGTTCTGAAAGCTGGAAGTCCAAGATCAAGGTAGCAGCCAGGTTGGTTTCTTTTGAGGCCTCTCTTCCTAGTTTGCAATAGACTCCTTTTCACAGTGTCTTCACATGGCCTCGTTTCTGTGCCCTCTCAGAGGGAGTGTGGGGGAAGAGGGAGCTCTGATACCCTTTTCTCTTCTTTTAAAGACACTAGTGCTATTGCATTAGAGACCTACCCTTATGACCTCACTTAACTGTGATCACCTCCTGGGAGGCCTTATCTCTGCTTACAGTCACATGGTGGTTAAGCTTCAACATGTGAGTATTGGGGGGGGGGGGGACACATAATTCGGCTCATAATAGAATAGAATAGATAATATATAATAGTATAGATAGAAGTTCCACTGTAGGTCAAGGGCTGCAATATTTCTCAATGCCAGGAAAATAGCACGTTCCTGATAAAAGCCGGTGGAAGGAATGGAACAGATATCAGGAAGAGTAAAACCCACAAATAGGTACTTAGCTTGTGAAACAGTTAAATTGGTAAATTTCTGAAATCCAGGTCATGAATATTTAAAAAACATTTAACTTTAGGTAATTGCAGTTATACTAAAATAATATATGTAAAATGGAAGTGGTGTAAACTTAAGGGTACTTAAGGGTATGCAAACCTCAATTTGAGAGAGCAAAATGACACAGAGGCTAAAAATTAGTCAACGCAGAATTAGTGGTAAAAAATGACTTCCAGATCACAGGAAATTGATCTACTTATTTGGACTTAATTTGGAATATTTGTTCAAGTCTAGGGGAACTTAGAACTGCAAGCCTTGGTCTCTTAAATGATATTGGTGGCTGGGTGGCATTTAGTAGAAAAGCTGGGTCATAAGACTGAGCCAGCCCCAATAAGGGTGGCAAGGTCTCTCAGCTGAGTCCAGCAACACTGATAATGTGAAGCTCTTTAGCTAATATCTAAGCCCCTTTTTACAGAGTTGATGGGTGATTCTCTGAATTAATGCCAACTTCCACATAAAACTGTGCTCTGTTGGAACACTTTCTATTATGTGCTTGACCCAGGGTTTCATTTTTGTGGGTCATTGAGAGCTTGGGTGATGACGTGCTTTTCAATGTTTCCCCACTACTGAGGTATTCACAGTAAACCTTATTGCTACCGGTGCGTCATCATGCTTTTTGCATGTCAAGTAGGGAAAATCGAGACTGTATCCAGACTAGGAAGGAGTGTGGTGGAATGACTAAGGAAAGAAAACGAAAAGGATGCATGGATTGTCTAATGTGAATTAGAGGAGGCAAAATAGGGGGATGATAGCTTTTGAAGGAAAAGGCTGGCATTTGCAGGAAACAACTGCTTTATTTTTTATTTTTTTTTCAATAAATGAAGTTTATTGTCAAATTGGTTTCCATACAACACCCAGTGTTCATCCCAAAAGGTGCCCTCCTCAATACCCATCCCCCAGCCTCCCCTCCCTCCCACCCCCCATCAACCCTCAGTTTGTTCTCAGTTTTTAAGAGTCTCTTATGCTTTGGCTCTCTTCCACTCTAACCTCTTTTTTTTTTCTTCCCCTCCCCCATGGGTTTCTGTTAAGTTTCTCAGGATCCACATAAGAGTGAAACCATATGGTATCTTCATAAGGCAGCATTGGGAACAGGGGTTGGAAATGAAGAGCAGGCCGTTGTCAAGTCAATTAGGGAGGACCTTTCCAATGTTAGAGTTGTTCATTAATTTAATGATATGCTTGAAGAGTCCTGATGTGGGAGATTCTCAAGCATAGGCTAGATGACAATTTGATAGGGAAATTTAGAAGAGACTCATGGTGGATTGGAGTTTTAGCTAATGGTCTTTGAGATTCATTTCTGTTTATTCTGACTACTCACAGTGACTCGAAGGTTAACACGTTGCATGAAAATGGCCAGAGGGAACTAATTAATCTAATCATTCATTGAAGACTGTGTTCTAAGAAGTACAGGGAGTATATGGTAGACTATAAAAGATTATTTTCATGTCTTTGATTAATACGTTACGTATAAAGAAACGTTTGCAACCACCTTGAAGCTTGAAAATAGTGCTTCATCTTTATGTATTCTAAAATTCACATGGTCAATTTGATTTAATTGAGATTTATAATTTTTCTGCAGAAAAATACAGTAAGCAAAGGTAAAAACTAGTTCAGCCCTCCTCTAAAACTATACAAACACCGAATAATTTGGCATTGCATTAATATATTTAGTTATCCCTTTTAGTAGAGAATCTTTAAAAACAGGAACATATCTCTATTTTTTTTTTTTTGTATTTTTGGTACCCATGCTCTTAATCAGCATTCAAGAAATGTCACTTGAATTGAGCTGAATTGATACATAATCTGTGCTGTCTCTTTGACAGATATAATTTGTTATATCAATATTATTAACAAACATAAGGAAATAGAGTCAGACCTACAAACAGTGCATACTTGAATAGCAAAAGTATTTTGTGTCATACAACTGGTAAAATTTAGGCTGACCTACACCAATACGATCATTAATTCTTCAGGTACTGAAAAGAGCTGCAGGCTACAGAAATTAATTTACTCTGAAAAACAATGAAGGAAATTTCAAAAAGACTATCAAGAAAGGAGAGAATTTAGCTCAAAACCAAGCCAACAGTGGATGTGTGGAATTACAGAACAAATATCTGAAAGCAGGATAGTGCTTATTACTTATTCTTTGCTAATTTTTATTTGGCTGCATTGTGCTTCTGAAGATGTGTGTGTGTGTGTGTGTGTGTGTGTGTGTGTGTGTGCATGCTAACACCTCCTGATTATTATTAGTAGTAATTTTTTTCCTGCTTTCATAAACCATCAAATAATTTAGCTGTCCCTCCTGCTGAGCTGTTGCTGAATGCAGGAAGTTTTCCATAATATTCAGTTACCATCACAATAGAATTTTGAGCTTGGACATTTGCTGAATCTTTAGCACCCTCAGGACAATGTATTTGGCTGAAGCACCACAGGTATATTTTTAGCAAAATAAAATATTTCAGTGATCATGAACATTGTCCTTTTTTTTTTCATTGCTTCATTTTTTAAAGTTAAAAATTCAAAACAAAAACAGCTTACATTATAATTGAAGCATAGAGTTATATTAGGAGAGAGCAAAATAAACCTCTCATGTGAAATGTAGCTTAAAATAAATATTTGATCATTACTCAATGTTCTTAAACTCCCAATGAGATGTGGGAATTTATTTAGAGTCAGTACAAAAATGCAAGTAAAACCTCCTATTCCAGAAACCAAGATAAAGTTGCAAAAAGTAATTAAGCTCATTTTTGTATTCTTAACACCTATTTCCTACGCAAATGAGAAAAATTGTTTTTGGCATTTTTCTCTTTCCACATTCCTTCTCACTTTTTAGCTAAGCAAATCTCTAGTAGTCATATGCTGGCCAGGTTGGACTGTACATATTCCTGCACAGGGCCCTTAAGGAAATCGAAGCAGGTAGATTTCCCATTGGTAAGTATATTATTTCCTAGGGCTGCCATAACAAAATACCACAGACTGGGTATGTTAAACAACAGATTTTTTTTTTTTTTCTAACAAGTCTGAAGACTAAATTCTAAGATCAAGATTCAACAAGTTTGATCTCTTGCTGAGGTCTCTCTCCTTTGCCGGCAGATGCCCACATTCCCACTGTGTCTCACATGGTCTTTCCTCTGTATACTCATCTCTTTTCCGTCTCTGGGGATCCACATCAGTCCCACTGGTCTCTGGGCCACCAGTCAGTTGGATTAGGGCCCACGCCAAAGATTTCATTTTAATTTAATTATTTCTTTAAAGGCTCTATCTCCAATGAAGTCACATTCTGAGATAGTGGGGGGTTAGGGCTTCAAAACATAGAATTTTGTAGGGACACAGTTCAGCCTGTGACAGTGAGCTACCATATTTAAGCAGGAGATACCTGGTTAATCATTACATGTAATATATTTTTACAAACACAAAAGTGTACGCTTTGGGCCATGAGCTACAGACAGTCTCCAGGATTATGAAGACCAAAGTAAGACAACTAAAATAACAATTTGGAGAACACCCTAAAACTGGTAAGTGGAGGAGAAAGAATATCCTTATCATTTTAGATATCATGAATCAGGTGACGTATATTAGAAAGAATGGGATTTGTGTCACATGACATTTTTAGATATTTTATACTGTCTCCTGGACTTAATTTTGTTATATGGTGTTTTCAATGATTAAAACTTTTTTCAAACAATGTAATTAGACATCTAATAAGAGAGTAAGGTACACAATGCCCAATACTTCTAATGTCCCCAGGCTTTTAAGGAAAACAGCACACATAAATCATCTAAGAAATGAAAATCAATTACTTGAAAAGTATTATTAGAAAGACAGGCTGAGAGGTCATTATTCAATCAAGCCTACAATGTTTATATCAGGAATTCCAATCAGGTAAGAAAGTCACAAGGGTGTGTTCCAAAAAAGATAAAACCTAAGACGGTTAGAAGATAAGTAAAAGGTTTTATATTTTAGAATCTAATATACTCTATCCCAGTTGCCAGCTGTTGTATTCTCCTTTGAATATGATAGGAATACACCAAAGTCGAGAACAAAGCATTAATCTCATGTTTGTCTCATACTAGGAATAGATAAATAGAATGCCAAAAGCAAGGAGAAGGGAAATGACACAATATGCCACCTATGAATATCTATAAAAATGCCGTGTCTTGGGGTGCCTGGGTGGCTCAGTGGGTTGGGCGGCCGACTTCGGCTCAGGTCATGATCTCACGGTCCGTGAGTTCGAGCCCCGCGTCGGGCTCTGTGCTGACAGCTCAGAGCCGGGAGCCTGTTTCAGATTCTGTGTCTCCCTCTCTCTGACCCTCCCCCGTTCATGCTCTGTCTCTCCCTGTCTCAAAAATAAATAAAAAACGTTAAAAAAATTAAAAAAAAAATGCCGTGTCTTGTAGCACACTTAAGTGAAATATAAGGAGTAGGAACAGACAATACATATGTAATCTCATGAATATGCCATTTGGGAAGGTGGAAAGGGTTACTCAGCTGGAAACAGCTTTGGCTTACTCCTGCTTCCCCTCAAGCCCTGGTTCTATTTCTTCTCTACATATGTGATAGAATTTCATATTTGCAAATACGTGGTATACGCTCACTATCTATGTTTAAAAAGTCATTTTACAAAAGTCGTTATTTTATAGGTCCATACACAAAGAATAATTATTCAAATAACATAGTACTGTATCAAGCACAAAATCTAAGCTTCCCACTTTCCCTCCCTTTAAACTCAGAGGAAACTTTCTGCAGTTTAAAATTTATTATATATTTGTCTAGATAGTTCTAAATAATCTCCTTATAACCCTATTCCTTAATATGGCAAATTTGCACAAAACATATTGACTTATTATGAAAGGTAGGAAATTTAGCATACTTCCATTACCCATAACTTTCTCCCAATTTTTAGTACCCAAAATACATTTTCTTACATAAGATGCTCATACGCACATGTCTGCATCTATACATAAATGTTTCCATATTATTCTCAATTGATATATATGTATTTTCAGATTTACCAATTTTTTTTGGCTTGATACATATAGGAGATGTTCCCAGTTCTTCACCCCAACCTGTATCAGTGCCCTTAGTAATGTGAATTTGTGGTTACTCTTGTCAGGAGATGGTATATTACCCCCCCCCCCCCAAATCTTGAATCTGGTCTGGACTTGCTATGGTCATAGAATGGTAGAATTTGTGGTGTGCCAGGTGGGAATCTAGATCTCAAGGTCTTGTGCACCCCTGATCTTTCTTCTGGACAAGAAATTCATCATGAGAATAAGTCTGGCAAACAGGCTAGATAGGAAGGACCTTGTGGAGAAGAGCTCAGTTGTCCAGCTGGCACTGTATCTGACCAACTTATGGTCAACCCCCAATATTTAAGTGGGCTGAACCAAGATCAGAAAAAATGACTACTTGAGCCACAGTTGTCCAAAGGAGCCTAGTCATTGCCAGAAAAATGATCCAGTGGACTCTAGGTTTGTGAGTAAAAATAAATATTTGTGTGTGATAACACTGAGGTTTGGGTGGTTGCTTCTTATGAAGAATCATCTCTAAATTCAATAACTCCTCTATGCTCAATATCTTTCTCTATTCTTTTCATTACATTTCTCTATAATCATGACATTTTAAAGCATTTCTAAATGTTTTTAAGTTCTAATTTTATTCTAGAGTTTATTTTCATTGCACATTAGGGTTAGTTCCATTCTTCTTGAAGTCCAAGCTTCTTCCTTCTTGAATTGTTTTTTGTTTTTTGTTTTTTTGTTTTGTCTTTTTACTGAGTGCATTCTCAGGCAATTTTTCACAAAATTATAAGAAAAATTTACTGAGTTTCCCATGATAAAATAAAGTCTTCTTTTTATCGTTATACTATATTGCTATGTTGGATGAATATATAATTCTATATTTTAAATAATGTTCTGATAAGTATTAAGATAATGCCTTGATATCTCATGTTTTAATATTCTTTTTTTAAATAAATAGTTTAAGGTAATTCTGGCCATCAATTGACTTAATTTAGGTACATTTATGATTTCTAGGGGCTTTTGTAATCTTCTCTTTATCTTAGATGTCAGGGAATACCATGAGTATTTGTTTGGGTTTGTATTTTTTTTTTATCATTATTATTATTCATTGAAGTTGTTCTTGGGTAAGATTTTGCCCTCTAAATAACTTTACTTTCTCCTCATTTTTAAAAACAAATAATGTGTTTTTCTTTCCATTAAAAAGTATTTTGTACTACTAGAAAGCATATGAAAATTTTCTTTATTTTGTTTGTTTTGGCTCTGCTGGATCAATTTGCAATTCTGCAATATCCATTTAGTTTTATTTTTTTGGAATTTTTTCTTCTCCTCCCCCCTTTTGCCCTCTTCTGGAATGTTTCTTTTATCCTTTGTATGAAATATTTTCTTTCATCAATTATCATTTAATTTCTGCTTTCTCCCTATTTATTTTTAGCCCAGATTATATTATAAAAGGAAATAGAATCTCATTGAAAATAATCATTGATTTTCTACTTTCCTGGGAGTCCTGGATAAGTTGTTTTTCCTCTGTGTTATTTGTCCTATTTGTAGACTCTTGATATTTTGCTTTGTATTATTTATGTTTATAAGTATATACAAGGCATACCAATTCTGTTCTTACAATTATTCTCTGACCTTACTACTGTCTAACTTCTGGTCAGAACGTGCCGAGTGGAATTCACATTAGGATGTATAAGAAGAGCATAAGTGAGAAGGCTAATAACCCTTTCCCTGCCAAAATAATAACAATTTTACTTTGGGAATATAACTCATATTTTGGGGGCCCCAGAGTTGGACAAATTAAATATACATTTTTTTAAAAATTTTATTTTGGAGCAAATCCTCTACTGAACATAGAATTATGGGAAAATTGAATAAAGCTGGCCAACCCACTCAACTGCTGCAAGATTAATCATCTAGTCTATCAGCCTGAGTAGTAACACTTTCCTCACACTTGTTCTTAGTTTATACTGACTAGGTCAATATGAAGAAGGGAGGAATTGAGGGATACATAACATGAAAATAATGCTTCCATATGAAAAATGAACGACTCACATAACCACTTCAACATTCTTCTGTAAACTCTGAGTTGCCGTATCTGCCATTCGACCTTCAGTAATCCATCTAAATCTTCCTCTGCCGATATCGAACCTCCTTCCTGCAGTCAGTGCCTTGGGTAAGTTTTTGCTTTTGAGGAAGGGAGGAAAGAAAATGTGTGTGCTCACTCTGCCATTTTTCTTAGAGTAATATTCTCTACTTAACTCTTGGTCATATGCACTCTATCCACAGCACTCTACGATGCCTCACTCTAGTTTTATACTGCCTTTGAGGGTCTGATTCTATTTGAATTCTCGCCAGAGTGGTGAATAAGAAATGACTTCCCTGTTCAAAAAAAATTACCCCCATAACCTCTACCACTCTGGAAATGGGATGATCTTCAAATGGGATAATCTGATTAGCTTTTGCTTACTCTCTTGTTTACCATAAATTACATTGCTCTGGATGTTGAACTTGACGTATGTTGGTACCCTTTTCAATTAAAGAAGGATCTCTCAGTATAGAGAGTCACGTATCTCTGTTCCTTTGCTGAAGCCTAAAACCCCATGCCTGTTCTCATTCTTTTGGTGTTTCACACAACACATGGTAAGACACAGGGAGATTTAGTAGAAAGACTACATACTGAGTTGTGACCACCTCTGTCCCTACTTCCAATAGAGGTCCCCAAACAGAACAGTTTGACAATTTAACACTTAACTCTGAAGGAAAGTTCAGGTTGCTTATCTAAAAAAAAATTCAAATAATTTTCTGCGAGAGACTGGAAAACTAATTTGGGCTTACCTATAAACAACCTGACTGTCATTCTGTATCCAAGCATAGTGGTCAGCATCTTAGACTATCATCCTAAAGGAAATCTGAAAGTTGACAAAATATGATGACATATATGGAACATAGTCATCTCTCTTTGTTCTTAAAAGTAAATGAATTTATGATAATTGCCAATTGCCAAATATTTGAGAAATGCTGAAATATAAAATTAAAATAAAATACAAGATAAAAATAGGAGAAATGTCTTTGAAGCAATCTGCAAAAGAGTACATACAAATACTTTTTAAAAAGCAGATGTTACATGTTAGTATAAGAAAATTTCCTGAGTTGAAGAAAAACACAAAGCTTCAAATTGAAAGTACCTGGTAAGGTAAGTACCTGCATCTACCTGGTTAGATGCAATGAGAAAGTGTATAGATAGGTAAACCCCAGGTGAAATTTCAGAAAATGAGATACATAAAAATCCAAAACGCTTCTAGAAAGTAAACAAGTTTACCAGCAAACCAATATGCATCAGACTGACATCAGAGAGATTAAACCTGCTTGATGGGCGAAAACAATGAAGCAACACCTTCCACGGAATGAAACAATGAAGCAACACCTTCCACTGAATGAAGGACATGACTCACAATTAGTCAAGATATTAACCAAACATGGGAAAGGAAAAGAGACTTTTTTTTTTTCACTTGACAGATTCAGAAAATTTACCCACAGTTTACTAAGAGAGTAAAGTAGTAAGACACATGTAATCAATCAATCAATCAATCAATCAATAAAGTAAGTAAGTAAACCAGGAAGATGACCTAGTATCAGTATAACAACCAGTATAACAATCAGTATAACAGTATAAAAAACCCAGCAAGCCAGTTAAAGAACAGCCCAGAATAGCAATTCCCCTGAAGGCCTTGAGCAGGAGGGTATATATTTAAGTAAGCAGATTGCCAGATATCAATGAGGTTCTTAAAGAGTGTTTCTGAGGGGTGCCTGGGTGGCTCAGTCGGTTAAGCGGCCGACTTCGGCTCAGGTCATGATCTCACAGTTGGTGAGTTCGAGCCCCGCGTTGGGCTCTGTGCTGACAGCTCAGAGCCGGAAGCCTGTTTCAGATTCTGTGTCTCCCTCTCTCTGACCCTCCCATGTTCATGCTCTGTCTCTCTCTGTCTCAAAAATAAATAAACGTTAAAAAATTTAAAAAAAAAGAGTGTTCCTGAGACTTTGGCTCACTTGAGGCTATGAACTACTATGCATAGAATATAGGAATATTAAGTTGTCTCTAGGACATAGTAAGATAAAAACAGGTATGGTCCAAATATGAAGAACTTGGTCCAAATTAGTATATGAAATAAGCATACTACTAAGAGGTATAATAATATTGATGTTATTCAATGCATGGAACCAATAACAAGCTGGAAGACACTGCAGTAATGAAAAATAAGACACATGTCTTCTCCCAAGACTAAAATTTTTTTAAAAAGTTACATAAGACTATGCAAACTGTATTGTTCACTGTGGTTGGCCACTAGCTGCATTTGGTTATTTAAATATATACAATTAACCTGAAGAAAATACAATTTAAAATTCAGCCCATCAGTTTCCCTAGACACATTTCAAAATTCTCAATAAGCACATGTGACTAGTAGCTACTATACGAGACAGCACAAATATAGAACTTTTTTATTATTACAAAAATTTCTATTGAGCAGTACTGAGATAGAGTGTTATACCACTTACATAAAATTTGAGACATGCAAAACAAACTGTATATTTTAGGTATATTCTTTAGCTTAGGCTGGGCTACTGTAACAAAATACCATAAACCCAGGGGCTTAAATGACAGACATTTATTTCTCACTTCTGAAGTCTAAGATCAAGACATCTGTAGATTCTGATGAAAACCCTCTTCCAGGTTATGGATGCCTTTTTGCTGTATTCTCATGTGGCAGAGAGGAAGGGGGGACTCTGGTCTCTTCTTCTTCTTAGAAGGACACTATCTCATTGGGGGGCTCAATTTTCTCATGGCATCTAAACCAAATTGTTTCCCAAAGTCTCTCCCTCCAAATACATCACAATAGAGATTAGAGCTTCAGCATATGAAACCCTATGGGGGTTCACATTCAGTCCATAGCATTCTACCCCTGCCTCTCCCCCCAACAAGGCACATCCTTTTTGCCTGCAAAATACATTCATTCCACCCCAATAGCCCCCACACATCTTAACTTGTTCCAACATGAACTCTAAAGTCCCAATTCCAAATCTCAGCTGAATGTCATCTAAACCAAATCTGGGTGATTCATAGTGAGGTTAGCCCAACCCCCAAGTCTTTGGTCAAAGTCCACTTGGCCTTTTAACAGAGGCACTGGCCCTGATCACCTTGGTGCCACCTTGGGGGCTCATTGCTCCCTTTTCTTGAAGAACGGTACAAGTTACAGCAGAATAGAATAGTTTAGCTTCAGGTCCTGCTGAGTCTGAGTCCCATAGCCTTTTTTCGGTCCATAGAATGTCTGCCCCCTTCAATTCAAAAACTGGCAGGCTCCTGATGAAGTGTCTGACTCAGTCCCTGGTACACACCCATAATAACCTGCTTATCAGATGGTTACTAGGCCACACCTACGTGTTCTCCTAAGAGCATACTTTCTCTCTGACTCTCTCTCTCTCTCTCTCTCTCTCTCTCTCTCCCTCTCTCTCTTTCTGTGTGTGTGTGTGTGTGTGTGTGTGTGTGGTAGGATAGACTGAAATTTTTCCAAATCTTTAAGTTCTGATTCCTTTTTGCTGAAAAATTCCTTCTTCAACCCATTTCTCTCTTCTGGCATTTTATACTAAGCAATCAATCAGGGGGCCTAGCACCTCCTTCAAAACTTTTTTTAGAATTCTTCTCAGTGAAAGATTCACTTCCATCACTTGCAAGTTCTCTCTTCCATAAAACACTAAAACACAATTAAGTAAAACTCTTTGCCACTCTATGGTGAGGATTGACTTTCATTCATTGTCTAATAACATGTTCCTCAGGTCCATCTGAGATCTCAGCAGAATCACCCATAAGGTCTCTATTTCTACCAATGTTCTGTACATGGCTATTTACAGGTTCTCTACAGGAAGGTGGACGTTTTCTCTATAGCTCTCCTCTTTTCTTTCTGAGCTCTGACCGGAACTGGCAGTCCCATGTTCACGGCAACCTCAGTTTTTTCTAGCATGCACCACGAGACTCTTTAAGCCTCTGCTCATTATTCAGCTTTGAAGCCATTTTCACATTTTTAGGTATTTGTTACAGTAGCACCCCTCTTCTCAGTGCCAACTTCTATATTTGTCAGTTTGGGCTGTTATTTCAAAATACCATAGACTGGGTGGCATAAACAACAAACATTCGTTTCTCACAGTTTTGAAGGCTGGAAAGTCCAAGATCAAAGTAGATTCTTGGTTTGACGACATTTGTTTTCTGTCCTCATCCGACCTTTCTTCGGGGAGTGCATGGGAGAAACAGAGAGCTCTGGTCTCTTCTTCTTGTAAGGATATTAATCCCACAGAGGGATCCCATCCTCGTGACCTCATCTTAACATAATTGTCACCCAAAGGGCCTACCTCCCAGCACCGTCACACTGGGGATTAAGGTTTCAAGATATGGAATTTGAGGAAACACAAATACTCAATCCATGGCAGCAGATCTATATCTAAATCTATAACGTATAAAGAAATGCAAGGGGGTGATATTCACAAATTCCCTGTATCAATTTATGACTTATGCTGTCATATAAATATGTCTTTATATCTAGATGCACACCCATTGTCTTTGGTTCAGCTGGGCTTTTATTAATAGACGATTTACTGTAGTGTTTTGCTTTATTAAGGTTTTATTATTTCAAAAGCTCTTGGCTAAAGAGTTCTCAATTCTTATTTTTTTTTTTTTTTATTATTATCCTGGAGCCATTTTTATTCTGGTTCTGATGTTTAAAACGGAGACATTTTTGCTAGAGCCTTAATTCCAGTGCCCAAAACCTGTTAGTCCCTGTTGAGGACTTTCTCCTTCCTGTTTGACTCAGTCCATGATCCCATTCATGGCATTCTCCCTGGACTCCTACTTGGGATGTTGCTGTGATTCCACCTTGTCAGCGTTTGGGATGAAGAATTGTCAGTGTTTCCTGTGACAAATAGTCCTAAGATGCAAGTCCTGTATTTCACCCAAATTAAGGGGTGCCTGGGTGGCTCAGCCAGTTGAGTAGCCGACTTCAGCTCAGGTCATGATCTCATGGCTCATGAGTTCAAGCCCCGCGTCGGACTCTGTGCTGACAGCTCAGAGCCTGGAGCCTGTTTCAGATTCTGTGTCTCCCTCTCTTTGCCCCTACCCTGCTCACACTCTCTCACTCTCTCTCAAAAATAAATAAATATTTTTTTTTTAAAAAAAGGAAATTGACTAGATTTATTTCCATGAGGAAAAAACCCCAACTTTGTAGATTCATCACTACCTGGTTAAAGTTCATAAAAAAACTATTTTGGGATCCATCTCCAACCAAGCTGATAAGGATCTTTGTTTTAGTTCACATTCCTTCAATCTGGAACTTTATTTCTCCTTCTATTGAATACAATTTTTCCCTCAGTATCTGACTTCAGTATTATTCTCCAAGACCTTACCCAAAATATAAAAGTAATCTGTATTTCCTCAGGACAATGTTATATGTAGCTTATTATCCTATAGAACAGATCACTATTATGATGTTTACTTGTTTTCCTAGCTAGAATGTATGTTTCTGTAATGAAAGGTGTTCATACAAAGTTTACACAAAATATTTAGTAAAATGCCTGAAAAGACTGTGGGTTTTCAGTAAATGTTTACTGAAAGACTGATGAAATTCTTGTGACAACAACAAGGAGGCAAAACAACATAAGCCCCCTCCTGTGTCCTCATAATGTTCTGTTTGTTGCATAAACTTTGTGGCACAATATTGTGGATATCTCCCCAAAAGACTTGCTGCCCATTGGATATAGGCACTGTCTTATTTCTGTATGTATTGTATTATTTCTGTATGTAGTGATTGCCATATAGAAAATAAGTAATATGGAGATAACAGAATTTTCATTCTAAAAATAGGGAAAAAAACTTTTGGTATAAGGTATATACAGAAAACTTTCTGACAAATATCTCGTGACATTATTTACCAGGCAATTTGACTTTTCCATTTGTCTTCAATATGATTCAAGAGAATAGTAACATTTTTTCATTAATTATCAGAAGAAAATTCTTAGCCTATCCATGTCATTCAATGTGAAGAAGATATTTCTAAACTCTGTTCAATATTTGTTGAAATATTTTCACCCTGGCATGTAAAGGGATAAGACAAGTAGTCAGTGAATGAATATCATATAATCTGAGATGATTTAAATAGATTAAAATCCAATTGGTACTCAGCACTCACCACGAGCAAAGCACTCTGTCTTGCCCTTATTGGACATCACAAGATCAAGAAAAGATAACATTTGATTCCCCTGCCTTAATTCTATCACACTGGCAGAGATTGTCTTCATTGCCTTTGATGAAACTCCAGGGAGCATCTTAATGAAGTAAGATCAAATAAATGTTTTTTTCTGCTCAGTTATTCATTTTTTATGCTGGTCTAACACACACAGAAAACAAATAATTATTAGAAGGTAAGTTAGATTGTGTATGTATGTGTGTGTATGTGTGTGTGTGTGTTAGACACATTCTTACTCTTTCCATGTATCACAGTATCTAAATTTGACTCATTTAAAAAAATTTTTAAAAGATAAATAGCATGCTGCTTGGGGTATAGCAGCTGCCACCTCAATCACAAATTCTGACATTTCATGTTCAGTTTGCCTAAAGTACTTTCTCGGCATAAAAGTGGGGCTTTTAATCACTCATGTGAACCGATGAGTGGATAAGGTAATAATAACGGAGAAAGATGAAGAAAAAAACAACCAGTTGGTTAAAAAAATATATAAAATTTAACAATGAATGCTGTAGCCTCAAAGAAGTGGGAAAGGATTAGAGGTGCACAATATTAGAATTTATCCTGAGAAAGAAACAAAAACAGACATCCCCTTTCCTCTTCCACTCTTCTCTCAATTTTGCAATCATGAGCCTGTGACGGGGAGAATAAAAAATAAAATGTTAGAGCTTTTGGAGCGAATAAATTGTTTTTGTTTCTATTTCTAGTTTTGTTTTAACCAGTGAGAGTTTTGGTGATGGTGAAGAGTATATCCACTTTCATTTATTTATTTTAACTTTTTTTCATGCCAGACTTTCTATATCTTGACTATGTGTTTCTAATACTTGACTATGTGTTTAAGAATGATAAAAAAAGGAAGAGAAATAAAAAGAAAGAAAGGAGAAAGGAAGAAAGGGAGAGAGTGAGGGAAGAAGGGAGGGAGAGAGGAAGGAAGGAAGGAACAAAGGAAGGAACCTTATTGCCTTCAGAGAAAGAAAAGAGTTGAATGTTAAAATTGTCAAGGGATTTGCACTGGCTTTAACTTGAAGGTGCAAAAGAGGAATTTTATGCTTCCTTTTAGGTTAACCATCCTAATTTCAAGGGTTTAATAAATCAGCTTAGTTGTAATAAAGCTTCTTAAAACATATTTCTTTCCTACTACTGCAATATAATTCTGTATCTAATTTCAATTCTTATAGTTATTTGTGCCTTTATTAATACCATATTTTATTGAAACTAGTTTTATATAAACAAAGATTAGAATACATGGAGGAATTAGAACTTCAGCATTTAATGAGGCAGTATCAAGGCATATGATTGCAAAAAAGTTTTGTCAATTTAACCAAGACATACTTAACCTCTGAATGGCTCATCAGCCCACATACTGGAATTATGATTTGCAATGGAGAAATGATAATATACTACTCTGTAAAGTCTATCTTATAAATTATCTCTCTATGGCTTGCGCTTTAATTTAGGACATCAAATAAATCCTCTGCAGGTAATATTCCTGGGGGAAATAATGATGATCACATGTAATTTTCTAAACTGGGAAATACTAGAATCCAGAAAATACATAGCCAATAACATGGTGAATAATTACTGAGCTATATCCCATGTAGTTTTAAGTGATTAATTACATAGTCTTAAGACTGCAGAAGTTAGTGCCATGTTGATTCAGCTATTGCCATTTTCACCTGCCTTTGTCCTCATTAGACATTAAAACAAAACAAAACAGAACAAACCAAAACAATCAAGACAAAGCAAAAGTATAGTGTCGTAGCTAGAAACACTGGCTTTGGAAACTGAGGCCAGAGTTTGAATCCCTGTTCCACTGTTTTCTAGTTCTGTAAAGTTAACCAAGTTACTAAGCTTTCCACAAATTTAGTTTCCACAAATCTTATATGTCATTGTCATCATCATCATCATCTTAATAGGTAATTATAGCACACAATGCTTGTACCTTTGACCTACAACATATTTCAGCTCCATTTGTAGTAGAGAGTGCCTAATCTTTCCACTAGTGTCTCACATCATAGGCCTGCTGAGACACTCAACTTTCCTATCTCTGCTCCTTATGAAAGGAAGCTTGCTCAGGTGCACTACACTCAGGGAAGACCCAAAGAATGGGGATGGGGTGAACATAAGAGTAGAGAGATTAGCCCAGGTGCAACTCCATCTTTCCTACTTTGGAAGTCCAGTTGTGTGGCATATTCTACACAATTCCTCACAGGGCCTCCAGTGGGATTGAGCCTCAGCTGGCCACAGGTCAGTAATAACATCTGCTGTCATCTTTCCTCCTTCTTTATCTCATCATCTCTCTTTCTACCCTATTTCTGCTTCCTTACTCTTACTTTTTCTTGACTCATCTACCTGTATCCAATACTTGTTCTAGGTCCCAGGAGACTCAAACTAGAGAGTTGTATCTTATTATCATGGTAGTCATCATCTTCATTGTCATCATCATTGTCACCATCCTCATTCTAATCAGGATTACTTGGCGTTTATTTCCATGTTTCCCACATTATGATAAGAAAATATTAATTCTTTCCAATGAATAAAGATTTCCATGACTGATACATTTATTTGACACTTTGGAATGCAAAATAAGCAAATAAAATAATTGTGAGGGATGTATAGTGCTTCTGTGGTTGTTTACATGCCATTTAATTGAATAACATTGATCAGCATTTACATCATGTAGATTTTATAATGACTTGGCGAAGTATTACGATATTTTTCTTTCCTTAATTTAAGCTTACTATAATGGTGAATCATATCAAATGGTTGATACCAAAAATATTTTTTCAAGTATGGAAATTCAAAGCAATTTTCAAAACACTTAATTGCAAAGATATTAAAGCACATTGGAAAACCATATCTTTATGAAACCAGTTGGTCTGATCATTTTTTCTACTCATCAAATATCCAGAATTAGTTGATATCAATTAAAAATTTATTCCAGAATATAATACAATTATAGGGTATAAAGTATGATATAACTTGAAATGCTTATTAACTCAGATCAGTCTTCCCCAGAATTCTTATGTTTCATTTGCTCAGTATATAGTGACCTTCATCTTCATTCTCATTGCTTTAAAGCATATTATCAACGCAAGTTATATTTAAATTCAATTCTGTTCGGAGGGGTTCCGGAAGATGGCGGCGTAGGAGGACGCGGGGCTCACAGCGCGTCCTGCTGATCACTTAGATTCCACCTACACCTGCCTAAAGAACCCAGAAAACCGCCAGAGGATTAGCAGAAGGGAGTCTCCGGAGTCAAGCGCAGACTAGAGGCCCACGGAAGAGGGTAGGAAGGGCGGCGAGGCGGTGTGCGCTCCACGGACTGGCGGGAGGGAGCCGGGGCGGAGGGGCGGCTCGCCGGCCAAGCAGAGCCCCCAAGTCTGGCTGGCAAAAGCGGAGGGGCCGGACGGACTGTGTTCCGACAGCAAGCTCGACTTAGCGTCTGGGAGGTCATAAGTGAACAGCTCTGCTCGGAAAGCGGGAAGGCTGGAGGACAAAGGGAGGGAGAGCTGCTGAGCCCCCGGACGGCAGAGCTCAGCTTGGCGGGGAACAAAGGCGCCAGCGCCATCTCCCCCGCCCATCCCCCAGCCAAAATCCCAAAGGGAACCGGTTCCTGCCAGGGAACTTGCTCGCTCCACGCAAACACCCAGCTCTGTGCTTCTGCGGAGCCAAACCTCCGGCAGCGGATCTGACTCCCTCCCGCTGCCACAGGGCTCCTCCTGAAGTGGATCACCTAAGGAGAAGCGAGCTAAGCCTGCCCCTCCAGCCCCCGTGCACCTTGCCTACCCACCCCAGCTAATACGCCAGATCCCCAGCAACACAAGCCTGGCAGTGTGCAAGTAGCCCAGACGGGACACACCACCCCACAGTGAATCCCGCCCCTAGGAGAGGGGAAGAGAAGGCACACACCAGTCTGACTGTGGCCCCAGCAGTGGGCTGGGGGCAGACATCGGGTCGGACTGCGGCCCCGCCCACTAACTCCAGTTATACACCACAGCACAGGGGAAGTGCACTGCAGGTCCTCACCACGCCAGGGACTCTCCAAAATGACCAAACGGAAGAATTCCCCTCAGAAGAATCTCCAGGAAATAACAACAGCTAATGAACTGATCAAAAAGGATTTAAATAATATAACAGAAAGTGAATTTAGAATAATAGTCATAAAATTAATCGCTGGGCTTGAAAACAGTATACAGGACAGCAGAGAATCTCTTGCCACAAAGATCGAGGGACTAAGGAACAGTCACGAGGAGTTGAAAAACGCTTTAAACGAAATGCAAAACAAAATGGAATCCACGTTGGCTCGGCTTGAAGAGGCAGAGGAGAGAATAGGTGAACTAGAAGATAAAGTTATGGAGAAAGAGGAAGCTGAAAGAAAGAGAGATAAAAAAATCCAGGAGTATGAGGGGAAAATTAGAGAACTAAGTGATACACTAAAAAAAAATAATATACGCATAATTGGTATCCCAGAGGAGGAAGAAAAGGGAGAGGTGCTGAAGGGGTACTTGAACAAATTATAGCTGAGAACTTCCCTGAACTGGGGAAGGAAAAAGGCATTGAAATCCAAGAGGCACAGAGAACTCCCTTCAGACGTAACTTGAATCGATCTTCTGCACGACATATCATAGTGAAACTGGCAAAATACAAGGATAAAGAGAAAATTCTGAAAGCAGCAAGGGATAAACGTGCCCTCACATATAAAGGGAGACCTATAAGACTCGTGACTGATCTCTCCTTTGAAACTTGGCAGGCCAGAAAGGCTTGGCACGATATCTACAGTGTGCTAAACAGAAAAAATATGCAGCCGAGAATCCTTTATCCAGCAAGTCTGTCATTTAGAATAGAAGGAGAGATAAAGGTCTTCCCAAACAAACAAAAACTGAAGGAATTTGTCACCACGAAACCAGCCCTACAAGAGATCCTAAGGGGGATCCTGTGAGACAAAGTACCAGAGACATCACTACAAGCATAAATCATACAGACATCACAATGACTCTAAACCCGTATCTTTCTATAATAACACTGAACGTAAATGGATTAAATGCGCCAACCAAAAGACATAGGGTATCAGAATGGATAAAAAAACAAGACCCATCTATTTGCTGTCTACAAGAGACTCATTTTAGATCTGAGGACACCTTTAGATTGAGAGTGAGGGGATGGAGAACTATTTATCATGCTCCTGGAAGCCAAAAGAAAGCTGGAGTAGCCATACTTATATCAGACAAACTAGACTTTAAATTAAAGGCTGTAACAAGAGATGAAGAAGGGCATTATATAATAATCACAGGGTCTATCCACCAGGAAGAGCTAACTATTATAAATGTCTATGTGCCAAATACCGGAGCCCCCAGATATATAAAACAATTACTCATAAACATAAGCAACCTTATTGATAAGAATGTGGTCATTGCAGGGGACTTTAACACCCCACTTACAGAAATGGATAGATCATCTAGACACACGGTCAATAAAGAAACAAGGGCCCTGAATGATACATTGGATCAGATGGACTTGACAGATATATTTAGAACTCTGCGTCCCAAAGCAACAGAATATACTTTCTTCTCGAGTGCACATGGAACATTCTCCAAGATAAATCATATACTGGGTCACAAAACAGCCCTTCATAAGTTTACAAGAATTGAAATTATACCATGCATACTTTCAGACCACAATGCTATGAAGCTTGAAATCAACCACAGGAAAAAGTCTGGAAAACCTCCAAAAGCATGGAGGTTAAAGAACACCCTACTAACGAATGAGTGGGTCAACCAGGCAATTAGAGAAGAAATTAAAACATATATGGAAACAAACGAAAATGAAAATACAACAATCCAAACGCTTTGGGATGCAGCGAAGGCAGTCCTGAGAGGAAAATACATTGCAATCCAGGCCTATCTCAAGAAACAAGAAAAATCCCAAATACAAAATCTAACAGCACACCTAAAGGAAATAGAAGCAGAACAGCAAAGGCAGCCTAAACCCAGCAGAAGAAGAGAAATAATAAAGATCAGAGCAGAAATAAACAATATAGAATCTAAAAAAACTGTAGAGCAGATCAACGAAACCAAGAGTTGGTTTTTTGAAAAAATAAACAAAATTGACAAACCTCTAGCCAGGCTTCTCAAAAAGAAAAGGGAGATGACCCAAATAGATAAAATCATGAATGAAAATGGAATGATTACAACCAATCCCTCAGAGATACAAACAATTATCAGGGAATACTATGAAAAATTATATGCCAGCAAATTGGACAACCTGGAAGAAATGGACAAATTTCTAAACACCCACACTCTTCCAAAACTCAATCAGGAGGAAATAGAAAGCTTGAACAGACCCATAACCAGCGAAGAAATTGAATCGGTTATCAAAAATCTCCCAACAAATAAGAGTCCAGGACCAGATGGCTTCCCAGGGGAGTTCTACCAGACATTTAAAGCAGAGATAATACCTATCCTTCTCAAGCTATTCCAAGAAATAGAAAGGGAAGGAAAACTTCCAGACTCATTCTATGAAGCCAGTATTACTTTGATTCCTAAACCAGACAGAGACCCAGTAAAAAAAGAGAACTACAGGCCAATATCCCTGATGAATATGGATGCAAAAATTCTTAATAAGATACTAGCAAATCGAATTCAACAGCATATAAAAAGAATTATTCACCATGATCAAGTGGGATTCATTCCTGGGATGCAGGGCTGGTTCAACATTCGCAAATCGATCAACGTGATACATCACATTAACAAAAAAAAAGAGAAGAACCATATGATCCTGTCAATCGATGCAGAAAAGGCCTTTGACAAAATCCAGCACCCTTTCTTAATAAAAACCCTTGAGAAAGTCGGGATAGAAGGAACATACTTAAAGATCATAAAGGCCATTTATGAAAAGCCCACAGCTAACATCATCCTCAACGGGGAAAACCTGAGAGCTTTTTCCCTGAGATCAGGAACACGACAGGGATGCCCACTGTCACCGCTGTTGTTTAATATAGTGCTGGAAGTTCTAGCATCAGCAATCAGACAACAAAAGGAAATCAAAGGCATCCAAATTGGCAAAGATGAAGTCAAGCTTTCGCTTTTTGCAGATGACATGATATTATACATGGAAAATCCGATAGACTCCACCAAAAGTCTGCTAGAACTGATACATGAATTCAGCAAAGTTGCAGGATACAAAATCAATGTGCAGAAATCAGTTGCATTCTTATACACTAACAATGAAGCAACAGAAAGACAAATGAAGAAACTGATCCCATTCACAATTGCACCAAGAAGCATAAAATACCTAGGAATAAATCTAACCAAAGATGTAAAAGATCTGTATGCTGAAAACTATAGAAAGCTTATGCAGGTAATTGAAGAAGATATAAAGAATTGGAAAGACATTCCCTGCTCATGGATTGGAAGAATAAATATTGTCAAAATGTCAATACTACCCAAAGCTATCTACACATTCAATGCAATCCCAATCAAAATTGCACCAGCATTCTTCTCAAAACTAGAACAAGCAATCCTAAAATTCATATGGAACCACAAAAGGCCCCGAATGGCCAAAGTAATTTTGAAGAAGAAGACCAAAGCAGGAGGCATCACAATCCCAGACTTTAGCCTCTACTACAAAGCTGTCAGCATCAAGACAGCATGGTATTGGCATAAAAACAGACACATAGACCAATGGAATAGAATAGAAACCCCAGAACTAGACCCACAAACGTATGGCCAACTCATCTTTGACAAAGCAGGAAAGAACATCCAATGGAAAAAAGACAGTCTCTTTAACAAATGGTGCTGGGAGAACTGGACAGCAACATGCAGAAGGTTGAAACTAGACCACTTTCTCACACCATTCACAAAAATAAACTCAAAATGGATAAAGGACCTGAATGTGAGACAGGAAACCATCAAAACCTTAGAGGAGAAAGCAGGAAAAGACCTCTCTGACCTCAGCCGTAGCAATCTCTTACTCGGCACATCCCCAAAGGCAAGGGAATTAAAAGCAAAAGTGAATTACTGGGACCTTATGAAGATAAAAAGCTTCTGCACAGCAAAGGAAACAACCAACAAAACTAAAAGGCAACCAACGGAATGGGAAAAGATATTTGCAAATGACACATCGGACAAAGGGCTAGTATCCAAAATCTATAAAGAGCTCATCAAACTCCACACCCGAAAAACAAATAACCCAGTGAAGAAATGGGCAGAAAACATGAATAGACACTTCTCTAAAGAAGACATCCGGATGGCCAACAGGCACATGAAAAGATGTTCAACGTCGCTCCTTATCAGGGAAATACAAATCAAAACCACACTCAGATACCACCTCACGCCAGTCAGAGTGGCCAAAATGAAGAAATCAGGAGACTATAGATGCTGGAGAGGATGTGGAGAAACAGGAACCCTCTTGCACTGTTGGTGGGAATGCAAATTGGTGCAGCCGCTCTGGAAAGCAGTGTGGAGGTTCCTCAGAAAATTAAAAATAGACCTACCCTATGACCCAGCAATAGCACTGCTAGGAATTTATCCAAGGGATACAGGAGTACTGATGCATAGGGGCACCTGTACCCCAATGTTTATAGCGGCACTCTCAACAATAGCCAAATTATGGAAAGAGCCTAAATGTCCATCAACTGATGAATGGATAAAGAAATTGTGGTTTATATACACAATGGAATACTACGTGGCAATGAGAAAAAATGAAATATGGCCTTTTGTAGCAACATGGATGGAACTGGAGAGTGTGATGCAAAGTGAAATAAGCCATACAGAGAAAGACAGATACCATGTGGTTTCACTCTTATGTGGATCCTGAGAAACATAACAGAAACCCATGGGGGAGGGGAAGGAAAAAAAAAAAAAAAAAAAAAAAAAAAGAGGTTAGAGTGGGAGAGAGCCAAAGCATAAGAGACTGTTAAAAACTGAGAACAAACTGAGGGTTGATGGGGGGTGGGAGGGAGGGCAGGGTGGGTGATGGGTATTTAGGAGGGCACCTTTTGGGATGAACACTGGGTGTTGTATGGAAACCAATTTGACAGTAAATTTCATATATTAAAAAATAAAAAAAAATAAAAAAATAAAAAAATTTCTGTGAAAAATGCCATTGGAACCTTGACAGGTATTGCAATGAGTCCATAGGTAGATGACTTTGTACTGTATGGACATTTTAATAATATTAATTCTTCCAAACTATGAAGAAGGAATATGTTTCTATTTGTGTATTCTTCAATTTCTTTCATCAAAGTCCTGTTACTTTCATTGTACAGTTCACTTTCTTGGGTAAATTTATTCCTAGGTATTTTACTCTTTTTAATGCTATAGTGAATAAAATTATTTTCTTTCATAAAAAAAAAAATAAATAAATTCAATTCTGTTCAATAAGGAAAACTGTTTGCACAGGGCTGTGCTATAATTATTTTAAATCATCAAAGCTTAATAATTTCAATTGAATCCTATGATTTAAGAGATGCAAAACCACATGACAGTAATAGCTTTGTGATAAATCAAGTTTTGACACACATAAAATTATTTGGTGTATAATAAGAACATATATTCAATACTAAAGACTATTGTAAGGAACACAAACCTCCAAAAATGTTACTTCTATCTGCGCAATAATTTCTCACACAAGGTACCTGGACTGTACCAGTACTAATCTGCATTCTTCAGATCAAAGATGAATAACATAGAATCACTTAATTTTAGCAGGTCATAATCTATTAGGGAAATAAATAAAAATAAATAGTTATAAATACATTTTATAATTTCTGTATTACATATATATTGAATCAAAACTATAACATTATAATAACTGGTGATGATCATGCAAATTTCATGATAAGATTGAATTTGACCTGGATCTTGAAAAATAAGAAGGTACTTTCTAAGTGAAGGTTTTTGAGGAGAGAATTCCAGGTAACATAATATCATGGACAGAATATATGCAACAGGAAAAAAGAATACCATAATTAAGGCATTATCCAGTATGGTGAAATATGGTGTGAAAAACCTAGAAATATCAATTGGGTTGTGTTGTCATGGCTATTGTATTTTACAATTACATATTTGAAGTTCACTGGGTAATTAATGAAGAAGCCACCTGCAAATTATGGACAGACATCTCCTTCTATATTTAACGTCTCACTTTTAGATTTCTCAAGAAGTTCTCAAGACATTTCTTTGTTTCCTTTTCTGATCTAAAATTCTCCTGGGGTGATGATTACATAGTGACTGTCTATGTGTGGGTAACTGTGAAATTTACATTACCACTGCAATATTTTTTCCTGAAAGATAGACAGACACGATACATATCATGTAGACTTCCAGAGAAGTCTGAGAGGAATCTTAAAATAAATATGTTCAAAACTAACTCATTGACTTTATCCCTAAAATATTTTATCACTGATATTCCCCATTTCAAGAAACTACCACCACCAACACACAAACATGCACACACACACACACACACACACACACACACACACACACATTCAAAGGAACTGTCTTCAGTTGCTTTCTTTCTCCAACACCTTATACACTTTCCAGTCTACCAACAGGTCCTGATTTCACCATTAAAATCATCATGATCTCTTCTCTACTTTATTTCCACTCTTACACACTTATCCCCATGACCACCCTGTCTTCTGGAAAAGTGGAAGAGCCTTTTCACTGGCCTCCCTGCTTTCACACTTCGCTTCCTCTAATCAGTTCTTCACACCAAAGCCAAAAGGGACCTTTTAGAAATGTGTTGCAGGGGTGCCTGGGTGGCTCAGTCGATTAATGTCCACCTTTGGACATTGAGATCAGGTCATGATCTTGTGGTTCTTGCGTTCAAGCCCTATGTCAGGCTCTGCGCTGACAGTTCAGAACCTGGAGCCTTCTTCAGCTTCTGCGTCTCCCTCTCTCTCTGCCCCTCCCCTACTTGCACTCTGTCTGTCTGTCTCTCTCTCTCTCTCAAAAAAAAAGAATAAGCATTTAAAAACTAAAAAAATAAAAAGAAATAAAAATGTGTTGCTTTTCTTATACCACATTCTCTCTTATTTAATGTGGACAGGCCATACCATGTCCCTGGCTGTTTCTTGGGCTCTAATTCTCTGCCGAAGTCATTTTCCTGAATATCTCTTTCTCGTGAATGAGGTGTTTGCTTACTTCTTGAGTAAGGCCTAAAATGTTCTGTCAGTTATTTTTTTCTTTTTTGAACATGGTCATTCTCTGTTTTACCAATAATTTGCCCATTGTTTTATCTTCAACGTATTATTTATAATTAACTGAAATTGTCCTTTTCTACTATATTTTTATTTGCCAATTATCTTCCACCAATACCTCATTTAAGAAAAACTAGAAAGTTAACCCTATGACAATAAAACTCATGTCTGTATTATTTCACTGCTATATCCCCAGCACCAAAGAACCACAAAATTCATTGTAGAATAAAAATATATGTTTTATACGAAAACCAGAGCATCAGTGTTGCCCCAGTCAAACTTGAGGCATGAGCTTCAGAGAAAGATATTATAGCATAGTCTTCGTTTATATTGGCCAAATGTCTATAACAATTGCTGACCCACAGAAGGCATTCCATAAATATTTGTGAAACAATTGAATAGCCTATGCTAGAGAAAGAAGAGATACAGAGATAATATATTTCCAAAAACAACTATATGATGTGGTAAAATTCAAAATGTCTTTATTCCCAGAGAGTAAACATGGGTGGCAGCTGAACGTTGAGAGTCTCTGTCTATCGCCAAATGATTTCCATTGTAAGGATAAAAGTGATCCTCTAAAAGAAGTTATAAAGTAAACAACGTGTACCATGGCTTCAGGCAAACCAAAGATACTAATGAAGAAAACGGAGAGAACTCTAGCAAAGCACAAAGACCAATGATCTAATGGGAGGCCACTTTGCCACTCTCAATGAAGAAACATAAACTTTCCCTTGAACATGCATTTTAGACAGATAGAAATGAGCACTTGCCACAACCAAAAGGATGGTTAACTATCTGACCCTACATAGTTATGTGATTTTGGGTATCAAAAATTTTTTAAAAAGGGGCGCCTGGGTGGCTCAGTAGGTTGAGCGTCCGACTTCGGCTCAGGTCATGATCTCACAGTCTGTATCAGGCTATGTGCTGATAGCTTAGAGCCTGGAGCTGCTTCGGATTCTGTATCTCCCTCTCTCTCTTCCCCTCCCCCGCTCATGCTCTGTCTCTCTCTGTCTCAAAAATAAATAAACTGTTAAAAATAATTAAAAAAAATTTTAATGGAATAGTTCAATGATGATGATGATAATTGAGTTGTCATGGAAAGTGAATGCTTTGTTCTTACCTATATCACCAACCAAATTGTTTCTCTTATCTTTATATCTAACAAGTATTTAAGATGTTCTACAGATTTTATCAGAAAAAGAAGATAGCACAATCTATCTGTCAAAAGTCATCCAGGAGCATATACTACAGCAATAACTCTGCCTTGGCTTCAATTAGAAATAAAACCAGTCATTAAGCATTAAAACCACTCACTTGCCTTAATTGCTGTACTTACATGATTTCTCATTATGTTTGACTATCTAAAGACATTTGCTGATGGAGAAGGACTTTCCTCTTTATGTCTGTTCATCACCTGCTCTGAAAGTAATTTGAATTCATAGGAGAAAAAAATCGCAGTTTTTACAGCCTGATTCCCACCCAGTGTAGTTCACAAGATTGTTACGAAATACATTTTCAAAAACTTGCATAATTGAGCATTTCCATAACTTTAGACTAATTTGAAGAGTGGGGTGCAAGATTTTTGTTTACTTACTTAATGATGTGGCCATAAACACAGTTAATATTTAAATATAGACAAAACCTTATCGTGGAATGTGAACTTACATAGAAAATACCTATAAGAGAGGCCATATATGCATGCTAAGAGAAAGCTAACTTTTGTGTCAGTAGAAAAATTAGTGAGTGTATCTGAGGCCTAAAGTTAGTGGCAAGCTTTTTTGGCAATGTTGGAAAAGGAATCCCCTAAGAGAAAAATAACACCTAGCCTCTCTGGCCAAGGATCAGAATTGCAGAAATAGGGATGATGGCCAAATTAGACAGTATTATTAAAGTGATGATGTTAAGGTATGGTAGCCATTTTCTGGAACGTAAAATAGTCTCTGGAGAGATGACAATATTTGAGATTTCCTGGAGTATTGTTCCATCCATACCTCCATGGAATGTGTTCGCTTATTTTAATGCTGTTTTTTGTTTTTTTGTTTTTTTTTTCTCTTGAGGACTTGATATAATGTTTACTTTTTGTATTGAGCCACTTAGGCCAACTTGCCTATGATAATCATCTGGTCACTTAGAAAGATTGACCCATGCAGTAAGAATAGAGGCAGCAAGATCTCAGAAAGTGGACATTGAAAGCACATAATTCAAGAACTGGACCATATGAAATTTTTAGGGGAGGTCAAGTCATACCAATTACAGGAGAACAAGGGAACTATGATAGGATTAAAAAAACATATTGAGTTCTGAGATGCCTGGGTGGCTCAGTCAGTTAAACATCTGACTCCTGTTTTCCGGTCAGGTCACGATCTCATGGCTCATGGGTTCAAACCTGTGTTGGGATCCGTGAGGACAGTGTGAAGCCTGGTTGAGATTCTCTCTCCGTCGCCCTCTGCCCCTCCCCCCACTAACACTCACTCTCTCTCACTCTCTCTCTCAAAATAAATAAATAAACAAAAATAAATAAATAAAAGTGAAAAAATATATCGAGTTTAAATAAGTACTGCATTGGTTTTATAAGCCTTAAAACTTTGATTATTTAATCCTTGAAATAATCCACGCATGTTAGGTAATTGAAAAACTACAGAACTCAATGGTGATTTATACAATGAGCCATTAGTGGAGCTAGGATTTCATCTTAGGTTTATCTGATTCCAATTGTCATTCTCTCTTCAACATTCAACACTGACTATTGCCCATAGCAATCACATATGGTCAGGAAAAAAGTCATACATTTGAAGTAAAATAACATTACTTAGCCATGCAAGAATGTGGTATTATAGAAATAATAGAAGGAGACTTTCTGGAATCAGAGGGTATTTAACAATGCATTTTGTTCCTAGGAGGACTACATGATTACTGATTATACTTACTTTGGAAACATTCTGATTACAAATCTGTGAGAGATAGCTATCATTTATTTCCCCAGGAAAGTCTTTAGAGACTTGCTGTAGGCTATTTCCGGTGAACCTTCAGGGAACCTTCAGGGAAACTTCAAGGAATACTATTTCAAATTGTTTGAGGAATTTTTTTCACCAATTAATATCTTATATATTAGGGACAGTAATACATGGAATTCATATGCTAATATTACAAATTCAAAACATATTATATTGAACAGAAAATTTTATTTGAAATAAGTTGAGGAACATGTGGGTGGCGCAGTTGGTTGAGTATCCAACTCTTGATTTCAGCTCAGGTCATGATCTCACTTTGTGAGATCAAGCCCTGCACCGGGCTCTGTGTGCTGAAATGGGAGCCTGCTTGGGATTCTTTCTCTCTCTCTCTTTCTGCCCCTCCCTTGCTTGCATGCACATATGCTCTCTCTCTCACTCAAAATAAATAAATAAACATAAAAAAACAAGCTTTACTTACAAAAAAAAGAAAGAAGTTTAAACCATAATCTACATAGCAAATTCTGTAGAACTAATGAAATGACTTGAAATATTCCATACACATCAATTCATGTCTTCATCCTCACAAGGTTGCTACTGTCTAGTCAAGCAAAGATTTTTGCTGAATTTTAATCCAACCTGACTAACGTACATGGGTAACCAATGTAGCAAGTCTGAGCTAACCTCATATTAACTCCAACGTGACTGAAATGACTGGGCAGCTGAGATATTAACCAACAGTTATCAAGAGAAAAATGTCTTGAATACATGGCCTGAGGTTGCATCTCAATGAGGTATGAAAATTAATTAACTGGGTCATGAAATTAATAAATGATAAACTTGGCAGTTTTAGAAGTACCTAAAGAGTAACTCGCTTTTAGTTGTCAAATGAATGTGACCAGCACTGGCTGGGTTCACTGTTCCTGGAAATACTTTGGATCATTCCATGAAATTAAAAGTATAGGTAGCATATAGGTAGCATTGATATCAGTATTACCACAGAACCATCTAAGCCTACTTATAAGTTTGCATTTTTCATCTTAAGACAAATAACCCCACACTGCTTCATAAAAGGAGAGAGTACTTGCTGTGTAATAAACTACAGGATGGGAGTGAGCCAGTTACAGTCACTAGAGTTAGCCAATTAACATCAATGTTGCATAGGTTTTTTCATGCAAATTGTCAACAAAAAGAAGCAAAATCGCTTCAGTATGTGAACCTCATCATAGAAAAGTCATTTAAAAGGAAATATAATCAACAAGGAAAGGAAATGGCATTTAAATGATACTGCTTCGTGCAATGTAACACATTTAAAATACAAGGAATGTCTTCACGTTTGGAACAAACTCTCTATAAACACTGACAGTAGAAGAATGGAAAAAACAACCTTGAATACTGCAGTAAATAGGAAGTTAAGACAACACAATTGTTGGAATATCTAGACTGATCTGTGTGTCTAATTCGAGGAGAGAAACAACTTATCCCCGAGGCTAATAACAATAATTTTGGTGGAAAAGGGCATTCATATTCATAGTCAATAAGTCAAACATAAAAAAAAAAAAAGGAGTGAATAGGAGAAAAACATTGATGAATGAAGCCCTAACACTTTTTTAGATTTTCAAATATATAAATATTGAGTAGGTATATGCCATTATAAGGGGTTTTCATCATCAAGTAAAGGAAAACAATTGTAATTATTATGGGATTATTGACATTATCATCACTTACATTGATGATTAAATGAGGAGTGTCGTTTTCCAATCCTTTCTTAAAAAAAAAGAAATCAGAGCATTTGTCATTTGATATGCACAATCATAACCCTCAACATCACAAAAGTAATTAAAACTTAGTTTTAAAAAATGCATTTTGGAAATATAAGAGTGTTTTTCTCTCTGTATCCTCCTGTCCCACTGTCTTTTGGTGTATACATGTATACTTTAGGTACTCAGAAAAGAATAACCGACTTTTTCTTTGACACATTAGCATTAGTGAAATGTTCTAGCAGGCCTCCCTTCTTTTCCCCACAGATGCCATGCACTTATTTTTATGAAATACACAAAAAGAAGACAAATCAAGCCTACAGAATTTTTCCAGCAAACTCATTTATTACCTTGGGGCAATGGGAATGGAGGGAGAGGAGAAAATGTTGTTCTACGACTTATTTAAATAATAAACACAGTATCGTTAATTATTTTCTTTATATTTTTAAATTTTTAAGTAGGCTCCACACCCAGCATGGGCCTTGAACTCACTACCCTGAGATCAAGAGTCACACGCCCTGCTGACTGAGCTAGCCAGGCCCCTCCAAACCCATTTTCTTTAGTGTGGCACCAACACTAGCATGGAACAGACTTTGTGGGGTTGAAGAGACCACAGTGCGAATCTTGCCTCTGCCTCTTTTCAACTATAGGGTGGGGGCAGACTCACAGCCTGCAGAGGGCATAATCTTCCCTGTAAGTGATTGATTGTATTGTCAACAATCTCCTAACAATTAGTTTCACATTACTTTCTGTGATACTGGGAAAACAATGGCTACTTTGCATTTTTGCCATCCTGAAGAAATAATAATTTGGCTATGTTTTATAACCTGTGATGTGAGAACAGGAAATTAAGAAGAAATTCTTTTTCTTTTTCTTGTTTATTTATTTTTGAGAGAGAGAGAGAGAGAGAGAGAGAGAGGAGAGAGAGAACGAGCAGGGAAAGGGACAGAGAGAGAGGGAGACACAGAATCTGAAGTAGGCTCCAGGATCTGAGCTGTCAGCACAGAGCCTGACTCCAGGCTTGAACTCACGAACCATGAGATCATGACCCGAACCTAAGCTGAACACTTAACTGACTAAGCCACCCAGGAACCCCTTAAGAGAAATTCTGAATGTGTCAGTGTTGCTTTGGTGGCTGTGGTTTATAGTCTGGCTCATGGTAAGAGTGATCACCAAAGGTGTAGAATTATTTCTACTGTGCAGGAAGTATATATCCATGGTTTAAACAGCCTTAACATTACTGTTTCATGCTTGAGATATTGGTGTTTCTGCAGTGTAAGTTCTTTGACAACTTCATTTTTTTCCACCACATAATTTAAATTAGGTTTAGTTTTTTGTTTTTTTGTTTTTTTGGTTTTTAGTTTATTTTAAAAACTTGATACAGTAGTATAATCCTTAGGTCAATATTATGTACATGTAATTCAGTAAAGTGATTTATAATTAGTTAAATTTTCTATTTTTGGATGTATTTTGCATTTATAAATTTGTATAATTGGTTTTTTAACTTGCCTCATGTTTCTTGAATATATTGGCTGCTGGTATGTTTTACAAGGAATCAGCTCCTATTTATTCATCGGTGCTCCTATTTGTCAGAAGATCATGATTTTTAATATTATTTTCTAATATTTTAATTCAAATTTGGCTTTATTAACCAAATTTTTATTTTGGTTTTTCTTTTCTTTTTGTTTTTCTTTTTATTTTCTTTATGTTATTCTGTTTTTGTTTTATTTTTTTAAGTTTATGTATTAATTTTGAGAGAGAGAGTGAGCAGCGGAGGGGCATAGAGAGAGAGGGAGACACAGACTCCGAAGCAGGCTCCAGGTTCTGAGCTGTCAGTACAGAGTCGGACACTGGGCTCGATCACACTAAGGGTGAGATCATGACCTGAGCCGAAATCAAGAGTCAGCCGCTTAACTCACTGGGCCACCCAGGTGCCCCTAATTCTGTTTATTTTTTAATTGCTGCATCGATAATGTCATTCCACTTTTTTCCCCTTCTTTCCTTCCTTCCTTCTCTCTCATTTTTTCTTTCTTCTTCTTCTTCCTTCTTCCTTCCTTCCTTTCTTCTTTTAGAATGTAAAGATTTAAATGATGCATCTTGTTTTTAATACCTCTTATTTTATTTCTTCCTGATCAACGAATTTGGTTTGTACTATTACTACATTAGGGCACTTGTGAGTTGTTCTACTTAAAAATAACACGTAACTGTGGAGTGTGTGTGAGAACACGAGTGTATGTATATTGAGGTTTATGTCATTGTCTTTTATAACTTGTTCTTTAAAAAAACAAACAAAACTAAATCCTTTCTAAGATAGATACACTTACCGGGCACCTGGGTGGCTCTGTTGGCTAATTGTCTGACTTCAGCTCAGGTCATGACCTCACGTTTCTAAATTCGAGCCCCAGGTCGGGCTCTGTGCTGACAGTTCAGGGCCTGGAGCCTGCTTCTGATTCTGTGTCTCCCTCTCTCTGCCCCTCCCTGCTCATGCTCCGTCTCTTTCTCTCAAAAATAAATAAACATTTTTTAAAAAATTTAAAAAGATATATACACTTATGTATACTGCTATATTGTGTTTATTTTAATACATTATTACATTTTGTGAGACTTTGCTTCACATAGTTTGATAAATTTGATATACTACCAATATAATATTATTAGTAGCATTGTGGTCCTTTGCAGATTTTCCTTGTGCATTTTCTCTGTAACATAAGACCATTTCTTTCCCTACTTACGGGTTTCAACCTTGGGTTGATTTTATCAGCTATTCATTTCAAAAGTAGCTCACTCTTTTTAAATTGGCCCACTTTGCCATTGTTCATCACTTAACTTCCAACATTTCTTTATTACCCTAATTTATTTATTTATCTTCTGTTGTTATCCAAAGTTGGTAGATCAAGATTTTATATATATGATTATACATAGATTTATCTCTCTACACAACTGTACAGAGATTTATCTCTCTATATGATTGTACAGAGATTTATCTTTATATTAGATGATTATATAATCATCTCATTCAAAATCCATAGAGAATATATATATTAAATATGTAGTTATGAGAGTATAAAAAACTGTTTTAAGTCTTCCACATTTATAAAATAAAACTATATATCTATACCTACGTACATTCAGAAATAAGAAAACTGAATCGATTTAATAAAAATATAACTTAAAATGCTCAGCATGCAATGAAAGAAGATAATATATACTTGTTTTCTCAGAAACTGTGAATTAGTTAAATGATAATACATTAACTATGAATGAATTTCTGTCTAAATGTGTTGAAATCTGTGCCTTCTCCCCTCTTCTTTTTTTGCCCCTACAGGGGGAGGAGAACAGACTGGTTTGTATATTTTCTCAAAGATTTTATGGTGCTTTAATATATATTTGTCTCCTCTGAGCCCCCTCTGTGTGCAGCCATGGGGAGGCACACTATTTCTTTTTCTTTTCCCTCTTTTGTCCTTGTCCTGGATGTTGATCCCAAGGCACATTCTACCTCTCCCCCTCAACTCTCTCTCTCTCTCTCTCTCTCTCTCTCTCTCTCTATATATATATATATATATATATGTTTATTTCTATCTCTGTCTTAAGATTCAGATAATAAAGATGATATCTTTGTGCTATCTCCTCTGTGCCTGAGAAAGGGATACTGACAGAGCAATTTTTTCCACTTATGACTCTCTCACATCCCTTACCTTTTGCTTTCTGACTTTAATGCATTTGGAAGATTGTTAATATTTTGGAGGTGTGGCTTCTACTAATTTAATTAGGGAAGTTTGTCTCCATTTTTATTTATTTATTTTTATTCTTCTCTATTTTAATATCCTCTTCAAAGAAAAATCTACAAAACCCATCAATTTGGTAGCGTATATAATGATGACTGTCATAAGGGACGTATCCACTGATTACCTACACACTATCTGTCACACCATCATTTTTAACCAAAGTATTCCACCCATGGAGATTAATAACCCTCCCTTATAAAGTACACAGAATAATAGACTGGCAGAAGGATATTCACTGGCTTATATGATGTTTAGAAGAAGGAAAATGATTATCTTTCCATATATTATAAGTCTGGATACAAAAAGA